>NW_004443955.1:22497676-22521993 GCF_000243295.1 Trichechus manatus latirostris
GTTCTTTATCTTTGCATAATACTCCATTGCGTGTATGTACCATAGTTTGTTTATCCATTCATCTGTTGATGGGCATCTAGGTTGTTTCCATCTTTTTGCTTTTGTGAACAATGCTGCCATGAACATAGATGTGCATATGTCTATTTGTGTGATGGCTTTTATTACTCTAGGATATATTCCTAGGAGTGGGATTGCTGGATCATGTGGTATTTCTATTTCTACTTTCTAAGGAAGTGCCATATCATTTTCCAAAATTGTTGTACCATTTTGCATTCCCACCAGCAGTGCATAAGAGTTCCTCCCCGTAGCCTCTCCAACATTTGTTATTTTCTGTTTTTTTGATTCCTGCCAGTAATGCCGGGGTGAGATGGTATCTCATTGTGGTTTTGATTTGCGTTTCTCTAATGGTTAGTGATCGTGAGCATTTCCTCATGTGTCCGTTAGACACTTGAATGTCTTCTTTGGTGAAGTGTCTGTTCATTTCCTTTGCCCATTTCTTAACTGGATTATTTTTCTTTTTGTTGTAGAGGTATTGGATTTTCCTGTAGATTTTAGAGATTAGATTTTGTCTGACTTGTACTGTCCAAAATTTTTTCCCAGTCCATAGGTTCTCTATTTACTCTTTTGGTGGGGTCTTTTGATGAGCATAAGTGTTCAATTTTTAGACCATCACAGTTATCTAGCTTATCTTCTGGAGTTTGTATGTTGTTATGGTTTGTTAATGCCATGTGTTAGCGTCTCTAGTGTTGATCCTATTTTTTCTTCTATGATCTTTATAGTTTTGGGTTTTATATTTAGGTCTTTGATCCATTTTGAATTAGTTTTTGTGTATGGTGTGAGATATGGGTCTTGTTTCATTTTTTTGCAGATGGTCATCCAGTTTTGCCAGCACCATTTGTTAAAAAGACTGTCTTTTCCCCATTTGATGGACTTTGGGCCTTTGATGAAGATGAGGTGACCATAGGTGGATGGATTTACATCTGGGTTCTCAATTCTGTTCCATTGGTCAATGTATCTGTCATTGTACCAGTACCAGGCTGTTTTGAGTACTGTAGCTGTACAGTAGGTTCTGAGGTCAGGTAGTGCAAGTCCTCCTACTTTCTTCTTCTTCTTCAATAGTTCTTTACTTATTTGGGGTCTCTTCCATATAAAGTTAATGATTGTTTTTTCCATCTCTTTAAAGAATGTTGTTGGTATTTGGATTGGGATTGCATTGTATTTGTAGATTGCTTTGGGTAAAATTGTCATTTTCATAACGTTGAGTCTACCTATCCATGAGCATGGTATGTTTTTCCATTTAGGTAGATCTCTTTTGGTTTCTTGCAGTAGTGCTTTGCAGTTTTCTTTGTATGGGTCTTTTACATCCCTTGTTTGATTTATCCTTAAGTATATTATTTTTTAGGGGCTATTATAAATGGTATTGTTTTCCTGATTTCCTTTTCATTGTTCTCTTTATTGGTGTATAGGAATCCAATGGATTTTTGTATGTTTCTCTTGTATCTGGCTACTCTACTGAATCTGTTTGTTCCAGTAGCTTTCTTACGGAGTCTTTTGGGTTTTCTATATATAGTATTATATCATCTGCAAATAGGGACAGTTTTACTTCTTCATTACCAGTTTGGATGCCCTTTATTTCTTTTTCTTTCCTTATTGCTCTAGCTAGGACTTCCAGCACAATGTTAAATAGAAGTGGTGATAAAAGACATCCTTGTCTTGTTCTTGTTCTCAAGGGAAATGTTTTCAGCCTCTCTCCATTAAGAATGATGTTGGCTGTTGGTTTTGTATAGATGCCCTTCATTATGTTAAGGAATTTCCCTTCTATAACTATTTTATTGAGACTTTTTATCAGAAATGGGTGTTGGGCTTTGTTGAATGCGTTTTCTGCATCAATTGAGATGATCATGTGATTCTTTTATTTTATTTATGTGGTGGATTACATTGATTGATTTTCCCATGTTGAACCATCCTTGCATACCTGGTATGAATCCTACTTGGTCACGGTGTATTTTTTTTTGATATAATGCTGAATTCTATTGCCTAGAATTTTGTTGAGAATTTTTGCATCTATATTCAGGAGACATACTGGTCTTAATTTTCTTTTTTTGTGGTGTCTTTGCCTGGTTTTCATATCAGGGTGATGCTGGCTTCATAGAATGAATTCGGAAGTATATCTTCCTTTTCTATGTTCTGAAATAGTTTGAGTAGTACTGGTGTAAGTTCTTCTCTGAATGTTTGGTAGAATTCTCCAGTGAAGCGGTCTGGGCCAGGACTTTTTGTTGTTGTTGTTGCAAGTTTTTTTTTTTTATTATTATCTTTTCAATCTTTTCTCTTTTTATGAGTCTGTTCAGATTTTCAACATCAATTTGTGATAGTTTGGGCACGTAGTATGTTTCTGGAAATTTGTCCCTTTCCTCTAGATTTTCAAATTTGTTGGAGCACAGTTTTTTATAATATTCTGTTATGATCCTTTTTATTTCATTTGGGTCTGCTGTAATGTCCCTCATTTCATTTCTTATTTGGGTTATTTGCGTCCTCTCCTGTTTTTCTTTTGTCATTTTAGCTAGTGGTTTGTTGATTTTGTTGATCTTTTCGAAGAATCAACTTTTGGTTTTGTTGATTATTTCTATTGTTTTTCTATTATCTATTACATTTATTTCTCCTCTGATCTTTATTATTTCCTTCTGGTGGCTGTACGCTTCTTTTACTGTTCTCTTTCTATTTGCTCAAGTTGTGGAGCTAATGTTTTGATTTTGTCTCTCTTCTTTTTTGATGTGTGCATCTATTGCTATAAATTGACTTCGGAGCACTGCCTTTGCTGTGTCCCAAAGGTTTTGGTAAGAAGTGTTTTCATTCTCATTTGATTCTAGGAATTTTTTAATTCCACCTTTGATTTCTTCTATTACTCAGTGGCTTTTAAGCAGGGTATTACTTAGTTTCCATGTAATTTATTGTTTTTCCTTGTTTTTCCTGTTGTTAATTTCTACTTTGATGGCATTGTGATCAGAGGAGATACTTTGTATTATCTCTATATTTTGGATTTTGTTGAGGGTTCTTTGTGGCCTAAGATGTGGTCTATTGTGGTCCATGTGCATCGGAAAAGAACATGTGCTTTGCAGCTGTTGGGTGGAGTGTTCTACATATGTCTGTGAGGTCAAGTTGGATGATTGCGCCCTTTAGCTCTTCTGTATCTTTGCTAAGTTTCTTTCTATATATTCTGTCCTTTACCGAGAGTGGTGTATTGAAGTCTCCTGCTACTATTGTGGAACTGTCAATTTCATTTTTTAGTGCTGTTAGAGTTTGTTTTATGTATTTGGAGCCCTATCATTGGGTGCATAGATGTTTATTATGGTTATGTCTTCATGATGGATTGTCCTTTTAACCATTACATACTGCCCTTCTTGTCTTTTATGGTGGATTTTGTTTTAAAGTTTATTTTATCCGAGATTAGGATTGCCACTCTTGCTCTTTTTTGGTGGCTGTTTGCTTGATATATTTTTTTCCATCCTTCGATTTTAATAAATTTATGTCTTTGTTTCTAAGTGTGTCTCTTGTAGACAACGTATTGATGGATCCTGTTTTTTTATCCATTCTGTCACCCTCTGTCTCTTTATAGATGCATTTAAGCCATTTACGTTCAGTGTAATTATTGATAGGTGTGAGTTTATTGCTGTCACTTTGTAGTGCTTTTTTTTTTGCGGTGCTAACAATTTCTTTGTTCCTCTTACTCTCCTGTGCTGAATTCCTTTTGTTTGTTTATTTTTTCATTTCTTTTGTTTTTGTAGGTTTTGCTTTTACTGAGACTTTGTTTTTCCTTTATTTCGATGAGTAGGTTTCTTAACTTTCTTTGTGGTTACCTTGAAATTTACCCTATCTTCTTAAGTTAGAACCAGTCTATTATTACTTGGTATTGCCTTGCCTTCCTCTCCATTAGAAAGTTCTATACCTACACTGTATATTCCCTTTTTTATTGTTCTGATGTTGTCATTTGTAGATTAACCTCTCTGGGTCCCTGTTGTAAATCTTTTGGTTTTGGATAGTCCTTGAGAGTTCATTTCCTAGGTTGGTATCTGGCTGGTGCGATACTAAGATTCAGGCTGTCATCTGATGTTGTTTGTTTTCAAACTGAAGGACTTCCTTTAATGATTCTTGTAAATTTTGTTTAGCTTTTTACATATGCCCTTAATTTCTGTTTATCTGGAAATGTGCTAATTTCACCATCATATTTAAATGAGAGTTTTTGCAGGATATATTATTCTTGGTTAGCAATTTTTTTCTTTCAAGGTTTTATATATGTCATCCCATTGCTTTCTTGCCTGCATGGTTTCTGCCAAATAATCAGAGCTTAGTCTTATTGTTTCTCCTCCATAAGTGACTTTTTGTTTTTCTAGAGCTGCTCTCAGGATTCCTTCTTTGTCTTTGGTTTTAGCAAGTGTGATTATGATATGCCTTGGGGATTTTCTTTTGGGGTCTATACTATATGGGGTTTGTTGAGCTTCTTGGATGGTCAGCTTTTCATCTTTCATGGTATTAAGGAAGTTTTCTGTCAGTAGTTCTTTAATGATCCTCGCTGTTTTCTGTTTTCTTCTTCTGTTCTGGAACTCTGATCACTAGCAAATTTTGGCTTTTGATCATATCCCACAGAATTCTCAGGGTTTCTTCATTTTTCTTTGTTCTTTCTTCTGATTTTTCCTCAAAATTGTATCCAAGTGTCTGTCTTCAATTTGACTGATCCTGTCTCCCCATCATTTCAAACTTGTTCTTCAGCCCTTCTATGACATTATCCTTTTCTGAAATCTTGTTGTTTATATTTTGGATTTTTAATTGTTGTTTTTGTATGATTTATATTTGTGAACTTATTTTGGCATTTTGTTCTTGTATTATTTTCCTGAATTCTTCCATTTTTTGGTGTGTATTTTCCATGAATTTGTCTGCCTTTTCCAAGAATTTCTCTATTTTTTCCTCATTTTTGTATGCTTTTTTCTTCAACTCTTGGATAGCTCTGAATATTAGAGATTTGAATTCCCTATCATGTAGTTCTAGTGCCTTTTCTTTTACTGGAAAGTCATCTGGTGTTTTATTTTGGATGCCTACTGGAACTATTCTGTCCTTTTTTAAAAATATGTTTTGATATTATCTGCTGTCTTTAGTACATTCAGTAGTTATTGTCTTCACTTATTGATTGTAGGTTTGTTTGTTTCATCCTGCTTTCTTGTTTTATTTGGTTATGTCTGAGCCAGCAGGCTGTGCGTTCTTTGTTGTTTGGTCATCTGTGGACACGATATTTTTCACCTCATTGTCCAATGGGCAGAGCTGATGGCTCAGCTATGGTGCAGCAAGGAAGGTCTGGCTGAAGGGGAGGGGCTGGGATGGGTTGTTTGTAGCATGTACTGAGGCCGATAAGGTGAGCCGGGGATCAGTGCAGGCCAGGTTCTGGTAGGCCATGCCTGTGCTGTTCCAGAATGCAATGTTCAGCACACAGTGCAAATAGGCATGAGGGAGGGAGGAGGAGGCGATTGTGATGTCTGGAGCTAGGCTGGGCTTGAGAAAGAAGAGAGGAAACAGAAACAGGAGCCAAAAAAAAAGTGCTGAGGGAGCCTGCTGTTTGGTGTGGAGAGACAAGAAACCGAGAAATGAAGAAAAACAATAAGGAAAAAAATTAAAATAAAAAAATGCCTCCAGGGGTCCCACCAGTGCAGCTGCAATGACCGGGGAAGCGGCTCCCAAGCTGCACAGTACAGCCTGGTTAGAAGGGGTGGAGATGACACACTGAGCTAGGTATTCAGGAGATGGGAAAAGAAGGTAAGTAGAAGAGATGAGAAACCGAGAAATAAAGAAAAAATAAAGAGGAAAAAAGAACAAGAAAACAAACAAACAGTAAAGAAAAGAAAAAGCCCCCAGGGATCCCACCAGCGTAGCGGTGTGGACTGGGGAAGAAAAGATGGCACACAGAGCCCAGGTGTTCGAGAGAAAGGAGAGGGAGGATGTGAAAGGCAAGGAAGAAATCAAAAGAGGCTGAAAAGCAACACCAGAAACAATGAAATGGCACTGAAGAATCTGGCGGGTGTGGGCAGGGCAAATCTGCATGGCATGGAGACATCGCCTCCCATGCCACGGTCAAGGCCCACTGGGAAGCAGTGAAGGCCAAGCAGAGGGAAGCAGGGTTGGGGTGGTAAAGTGTGTATCACTGGTTACCAGGTACTCTGTCTCCTGCTGGGAGCTCTGTGAATCTGTTTTCCCGTACTCCCTGTCTGCCAGTCTCCGACAGGAGTCCAAAATGGTGGATCCATGCTGTGTTAGCTGATAAGGGACCTCCGCTGGTAACTCTCTTTGCTCTCTCTTCTCTGTCAGTTTTTTATTCCATTTGGTACTTAGTTGCGTTCTTTATCTCATCATTTGACCCTTAGGGTTCCAGGATTGACATTTGTCTCTGTTTTACTTAGTTTTTCAGGTCTTTGCTGTGGAGGGACTGCATGGTGCTTCTGTCTATAGTGCCATGTTGGCTCCACCCCTACCTGGGAGAGATTTATGATGAAGACCTAAGTGAGTCATTCTGACGCTTTGTTGGGGTTTAGAGCTTTCATAAAGAGCCCTCGGAGCACAATGGTTAATCATTCAACTGCTAACCGAAAGGTTGGTGGTTCAAACCCACCGAGCAGCTCTGCAGGAGAAAGATCTGGCAATCTGCTTGCATAAAGATTACAGCCAAGAAAACCCTATACAGCAGTTCTATTTTGCCACACAGGGTGACATGGGGTCACTATAAGTCAGAATCGACTCGATGGCACTCAACAACAACAATAGAGATTGGGTGATGTCAAAGAAACAATTGCACTAGACAATGGACAGTGTTAAAGCAGACAAAACCCAACCCAAAACCCACCACTACTGAGTTGATTCCGACTCATAGTGACCCTACAGGACAGAGGAGAACTGACCCATAGGGTTCCTAAGGCTGTAATCCTTACGGAAGCAGACTGCCACATCTTCCTCCTGTGGAGTGGCTGGTGGGTTCCAACTGCTTACCTTTTGGTTGGCAGCTGGGTGCTTAACCATTGTGCTACTGGGGCCTCTTTAAAGCAGACAAGGACCACTTTATTAGAAAAGGATTATTATAAGGGAAGAAGGACTAAGGCAATGGAAGAAAGGAATACCAGATGGCAGTGGGGAGTGAGAGAACAGCACCCACCCCACTGAGACAAAGAACTGGGAGCTTTTAAAAAGAAAGTTAAGAGGGGTTGGTCTCTGGAATGGCTTTTACTGAGGTGTCAGTTACAGCCCAGTCTGCTCAGAAAGTTTTCTTTTATTATGATAAAACCACTTGGACCCAGGGAGACCCAGGGGAGAAGGGCTGGACATTGGGAGAGAGGAAGGCTGGCGAGATAAGGGACATGCCTATTCTAAAGTTATTTGAGCAGAGTAGATCTTTAAGACCATCTAGTCAGTTGTTAACATGAAATGGTTAACATAGTTAACATGAAATGGTTAACATAGTTAACATGCTCAGCTACTAATTGAAAGGTTGGAGGTGTGAGTGCACCCAGAGGCAGTGGGAAGAAAGGCCTGGCAATCTGCTTCCAAAAACCAGCCATTGAAAACCCTGTGGAGAACAGTTCTACTCTTCTACACCTGGAGTCAGTTGTTTACTATAAACTGTCCCTGGAACACACAAAGGAGCTTGGGTAAAATTCCAAGTGCTTGGGTAAAATTCAACTTTGTCCGTGGGCAGCAGTGGCAGGGCAGGGGACGGGAAGAGGGGTCTGGGCTGGTTTACTCTCCTAGGCTGGACCATTAGCGGGGATTTGGGAGGCCACTGTCAGCACACTGGTGCCCACATGCACAGCCAGCCTAAGAGGCTCCCTGCCAATGCCAAGATGGCTACACCACAGGGGGTTTCTCCCTGCTTCTCCTGGGAACTAAACATTTTGATTAGGGTACAGTTTGGGTATTACTCAGAAATCACTTAAAGTCAATCCCCAAATTTCAGGAACCTCAGAGGTGCAGTAGGAGGGGCTTTGCTGCTTACCGAAGAATAGCAGACAAAAGCTGCCAGCCTATCAATTTACCAATGCATTTTCTCCACACATCTTATACTTTCTCCCTTCATTATTTAAGCCACGTTGGCATTTACTAAGAAAGAAGGTGCAAGTTAACGCTGGGTATCGCTCCTCCAAGCGCAGCCAATATTCTTGTTTTTGAAATTAGAGATGGGGAAACCTAACGACAAGTGTTCACACCTCGCTGGGCAGAGTCCAGCTTCTGTCTGCCTCTTCCTCAGCATCCTGCTAAAAGTTTGCGCCCAATGAATGGTGATGGCCGCCATTGTGTGGGGCCATCACCACTGGGGCAGGGGAGAATATGCAATGAGTCTCTTAATTGCCCTTTAATTATTTTATTTCTTTTGGTGAAAACATACACAGCAAAACACACCAATTCAACAATTTCCACTCTTCAAGTTGTGCAACCATTTTTGCCATCCTTTTGCAAATTATTCTGTTGCCATTAATATAAACTCACTGCCCCCAAAGCTACTCCTCTACCTTTTCAAGTTGATATTGGAAATTTGATCACATATAGATAATTCTTTAAAAGAGCACAATGCTCAAAGAAGACATTCGTTACTAATTAAGCTAACTTATATTGTTTAGTTTAAAGATGACTTCAGGGGATATTTTCAGTTTAAAGTTTAAAGACTATCTCAGGGCAGTAATTTGGGGGGGAGGGTCTTCTAGCCTCAACGGCTCCAGAAAGTCTGGAGTCCATGAGAATTTAAAAATCTGCTCAACATCTCTCCCTCCTCCCCACCTTTGATCAGGCTTCTTCTATAGAATCTTTGATCAAAATGTTTAGTAACGGCATCTGGGCACCATCTAGTTCTTCTGATCTCATGGCAAAAGAGGCAGTTGTTCATGCAGGCAGTTAGCCACACGTTCCAGTTCCTCCTCCAATTCCTGATTCTCCTTCTTCTGCAATGAGTCTTCTCTATAGTCTCAAAAGTTTCCACCATCCTTTTAAAAACCCGTGTGTGGTATAGAAAATGAGGTGGAAGGCAGGAGGCCCAGTATGGGAGGCAGTCAGGCAATTTCAATACAAAGAAAGTAGCTAAGAGCAGCATGGGCCCATGGAGACATGCAAACCTCAGTTACTAGTTGTGTGACCTCAGGAAAGTGCTGGAGCCTCTCTGAGCCTCCTTTGCCTTGTCTGCAAAGGGGTAAACAGGATGGTTATGAAAAACGAATGAGATGACCTGTTCATAGCAGACAGGCTGGCACAGCATCATACACACACACCAGTTGCTATTGAGTCAATTCTGACTCATGGTGACCCCAAGTGTGTTAGAGTAGAACTGTGCTCCACAGGGTTTTCAATGCTGATTTTTTGGAAGTAGATCACCAGGCCTTTCTTCTGAGGTGCTTCTGGGTGGACTCAAACTGCCAAACTTTTGGTCAGCAGCAGCCCGAGTGTATTAAATTAACTGGGCAGGTGTGGGGGGTACCCTAAGCAGGTACAATCTCCCTGCATAAGGCCGTCCCTCCTCTCAGGGTTTTCTTCCTTCCTTGGCCAGGCTTCACCCTGCCTGGGGAAGCTGACTGCGCCAGCCTTTCTCACCCTTCCCCAGAAGAAAAGTCCTCCAGGCTTTAATCATTCATGTTGTTTTCTTCCCTCAGTGTGTGTCTGTCTCACTCTCTGGTAATGAGATGGTCAAACGAACGCTGTGCTCCAGAGCCTTTCTAAGAAGCCTAGGTGGAGGAGCTGGCTGCAGGAGAGGGGAGGGAGGAGGAGGCGGAATCAGAGGCTCTGCCTCCCCTCGCATCCTGCAACCAGGTGTGTCAGAGCTGGCAACCCTAAATGGTATCGATCTTTTGGGCTGGGCTGCCATATTCCATTACGGCCTCGGCGCTAAGATGCTGTCCCCTAAGTTCTCCATCAGCCCTCCTGCTCTCCAGTTTCTCTCTCCCACAGACCTTTGTGTTTTGGAAACATGAGCATGCATGCTTTCTGACTGAATGCCATTGAGTTTTTGGACAGTTCTCCTTGTTCCCTGGAGCCAAACAGCCTAGGTTTGAATCCCAGCTATGCAACTTACTAGTTGTGGGACTTTGGTGAAGTTATTTAACTGCTCTATGCCTCAGTTTCCTCATCTGTAAAATGGGGATAATAATTAATAACATGGACCTCATAGGATTGTGGAGAGAATTGCAAGTGTTAATATAGTCAGAGTGCTTAGAATATTGTTTGGCACAGCACAAATATGTAAAATAATGACTCAGCTGTTATTGTTATTCCCTGTTGGCATTCGCCTCCCCAGGGGAAAAACGTGTGAGGAGTTTCACTGTTTCCTGAAGTGACTCCCTCAGTTTCCCTTAAGGTTCCATACCCCACAGTACTAGATTTCAGGGACCAGTAACATTTCCAAAAATTTGGGGCTCGGGGTTGGGGAGTCATAGGGTTACTAACTTCTTTGGTCAAGAAAGAGCATTACAACTACCAACTACCCGTCGCTCTCTTCCATGAAAAACAGGCCATCTTAAAGGCTTGGAAAGGGAAGAAAGGAGCATTATCTCAGAATATACATGAGTTCTTCTCAAGCAATGACAGCTGGCAACTTGAAACTAACATAATTGTCATGGCTACATTGTGCTTTTTGTTTTCCTCCTCTTCTTCCATTTGGATCACCACCCACCTGCAGAGCTGCATTTGGGAACTACCAACTAACTTAGGGGTCCTTTCAAACCCCACCACTGACCACAAGGCTCGAAGCAGAGGAGAAATTGTAGCCCCGGGCCTGAAAGACGGGCCAGGAAGTAGAGTTGAGGGCCTCCGTGTTCCTTGAAGGTTAACAAAACCGCTCTCGGGGAAACTCCCTGACGGCAGTCTCTCTCTCTCAGAACTCTCACACACACCCACGTGGCATATGGCGGGACGCGGAGTTTCCAGGAGCAACGATTCAGGACTCCGATCTGCTGGAAATCTTGGGAGACGCTGCTGTGTGTGGAACCGCTTCTGCCAGCGTGCGGAACAGACACATGTCCTGTCGGGCCACTGCTCTCTCCCTAGTTGGAGCATTCCCCTCCGCCCAACCCTAAGCCTGTGACAGCTGAAGCTGAGAAAACGCCAAGATAAACAGGTCCCGTCAGGACACCAGGCGACTGGGGAGAATTTAAAACCACCCAAGATGCCACTCAAGAGTGTGACTAATCACAACACTTAAGGACGGGCCTCAGCACTGGGAGACGGCAGGCAAACCCCAGACCCTCAGTCATTCCTAGGGGACGGTTCCTGGGGTGCGGATGGCACCCCCTTCCCCTGCCCAGTAGGGCACGTCTCCAGGAGATGGCCATGTCCCTGCCCTCTATCAGTAGACAGCCACCAGACTTACCAGGTGATGCTGCTATGCTCATGCCTTCCTCGGCCATTCTCACTGTATCTTTCCATCTGTCACTCTAATTTGCTTTTCTTGAGACAGCCGAGAGATGCAAGGCTCCTGGGTTTATCCAGGATCCATGCAGCTAGTACACGTCTTGACTTGACCAGTGTTTCAGAATAAAAAGAAGTGTTATGTTCCCAGGTGGTGCAAAAGGTTTGTGCTTGACTGCTAACCTAAAGATTGGAGGTTCAAATTCACCCAGCAGTGCCACGGAAGAAAGGCCTGGCAATAGCTTCCTTAAAACTTTCAGCCAAGAAAATCCTATGGAGTAGTTCTACTCTGTTTAACGCATGAGGTTGCCAGGAGCCGGAATCGACTTGACAGCAACAGGTTTGGTTTGGCTTTGATAGAAGTGTTGAAAAAAGAAAACCTATGCGATGATGCACACCGACTTGCCCTCACATTTCATACCCTCTCCATGTCTCAAGCACAACTTCTGGTATCCTTCAGAGTGGCCAGCCCTTGGAATTTCACAGCCGGCCCCAAGTTCCTCCTCTGCTTTTACCACCAGAATCCAAGATCGTAAGGCGATAATAGACAGAATTGACACTTCCTGTCCAGTCAGGAGGGAGGGTGGCTGGGTGCCGCTGCAGAGGCACTGCTGGCTGGAGTGGACTTAGGGAGGGCACTCAGGAGAATAAAGAGCAGGGCAGAGGCTTGGGGACTGGGGCTCTCCAGCTTTGCTTTTTATCTGAATTGGCAGTGGGCAAATATACCACTGGATCCCCCTCTTTTACAAACTAGAAAGGGGCTTTCATTTCCATTGCATGTCCTCCAACATTCTGAGTGGATGGGGTAATGTCACAGGCAGACGGTGCCTTTAACTAAGCTGTGCTGTCCGTGTTGGATACTTGGGAAAGCAGTGGGCTTCCTGATCAAGCGGAGGGTGTCTGACATTAGGATAGTAAATACCTTTTAGGTCCCTGGGTGGCACAAATGGTTTGCACTTGACTACTAACCAAAAGGTTGGCGGTTCAAACCCACTCAGTAGTGCCACAAAAGAAAGGCCTGGCAATCTGCTTCCATAAAGAGTACAGCCAAGAAAACCCTACTGAGCTCCGTTCTACTCTGTAACACATGGGGTCGCTGTGAGTGGGAACTGACTGGATGGCAATAAGTTTTATATTTTGGGGTAGAGAGCCTTAGGGCCTATTTTTGCCATGTCCTAGGCCCACAGTTTGCTCATTCATCAAATTATGGACTTCCTATAACCAGTTGCCACTGACTGGATTTTGACTCATGGTGACCCCACGTGTGTCAGAGTAGAACTGTGCTGCACAGTGTTTTCAGTGGCTGAATTTTTTTTTTTTTTTTAATATTTTATTGTACTTCAGGTGAAGGCTTACAGAACGGATAGTTTCTCATGTAACAGTAACACACATGCTGTTTTATGACATTGGTTAACAACCCCACAACATTTTAACCCTCTAAATTCTCAACTTTTTTTTTTTTGGTGAAAATACACATAGCCAAAGATACGCCATTTCAAAAATTTTTTTTACATACACATTTAAGTGACATTGACTACGCTCTTCTAATTGTGCTGTTATTCTCACTTAAGATGAAGGCTTACAGGACAAAATAGTCTCCCATTTAACAGTTACTACAAATGTTGTCAGTGGCTGAATTTTGAAAGTAGATCACCAGGCCTTTCTTCTGAGGTGCCACATTGTTTGCACCACCTAGGGACGTGGACTTCAGATACTATGCCAAATGCTCAGCATAAGGGCTGGGGATAAGGGATGAATAAAACATAATTATGAAATCCATCTCCATAGGATGCTGGCAGGGCGGGATGCTAAGTGTGCTCACAAGAGGGACAACTAACCCAGATTGTCAGGGCAGGATAATGCCTTGCAAAGGAGGTGACACCAGACCTTGGCTTTGAAGGAAGAGATAGGGCAGCCAGGGGCAAAAGGGATGGGGACAGGAAGAATAGTGTGTGCAAGGAGGGTGTTCCAGCCAGCAGGAACAGCATGTGTAAAGGCTCAGAGGTATAAAATCATGGTGTACTCTGGGGAACGGTGAGCAATTCAGAATTTCTGGATTCCAGGGTATGAGAGGAGCAGGAAATAAAGAGGCTGAAGAGGGAGGCAGGGGCCAGATTATGTATTGTCTTGCATGCTATGCTAAAAGCATTGGGGAACCTTTACAGAATTCTACTCTCTCTGAGAAATATTTATAATTTGTAATTTACAGCAGTCCCGATCTCTAAAGCTTAAACAGTTTTAAAACCTAGCAGCCTTGCTTTACAAGGGGAAAGAGGCCCTGAATGGTGAATTGTTCTCTAAGAGGAATATCTATTTACAATTTAAATTTGATGTTAGGAACAGTTTGCAACAAGGACTTGGAGCCAGTGAGTTAAAACGAGACCTTTCTTCTCTCCTATTTTTTCCTTCCTATTTTATACCTGAGTGAATGAGAAGAATGAGATTTTCCCCCAAAAAAGTTGCATCAGCTCGAACAAATATGCATGCACCTTACAGAGTGCCTGGACTGCAGCTGCCCAAGGCTGTTTTCTTTCACATCCACTTGGACTCACCCACTACCGGTGCGCTAACCCTCATTCTCAGCTGATGGCGATAGCTGCACCCTGCTCATGGATCTATTGTTGTTAGTGGCCTTTGAGTCGGTCCC
This sequence comes from Trichechus manatus latirostris, assembly GCF_000243295.1. Lineage (NCBI taxonomy): Eukaryota > Metazoa > Chordata > Mammalia > Sirenia > Trichechidae > Trichechus > Trichechus manatus. The sequence continues at coordinate 22,511,739 of NW_004443955.1, forward strand.
CAATTCATGTGGGACCCCATGCACAATGGAAAGAAACACTGCCTAGTCCTTCATCATCCCCACGATCAGTTGTGAATCAGACCGTTGTGATCCATAGGGTTTTTATTGCCTGATTTTTGGAAGTAGATTGCCACGCCTTTCTTCTTAGTCTGTCTTAGTTTGGAAGCTCTGCTGAAACCTGTTCAGCATCACAGCAACATGCAAGCCTCTACTGACAGACAGGTGGTGGCTGAGCATGAGGTGCATTTGCCGGGAATCAAACCCAGGTCTCCTGCATGGAAGGTGAGAATTCTACCACTGAGCCACCACTGTCCCCCTGCTCATGATCTAGCCCTGGCTACTGATCAGAGCTCTCCTCTCCTTGTCTATCACTTTTCCAGACAGGGCCCGATGTCTGGCTGGCATGCACCAGGACCACTGGCCACAGCGTACTGGATGGTATCGGTTCTGACAGGTCCCATGTCCATTCTAACAGGTCGGTGCTCATGAGGGACTGGTTGTTAAGTGTTTTTAATATCGCCCCTCCTCCAGATCCAATCATACCCAATTCATATGCTGTGCAGAAGTGGGGAAGGCTCATTCAGTTGACATCAGAACCAGGTTTACAATGTAATGAGTTTTCCCTCCTCCAGAAGCTTTATCCCAAGGCCCCACCTGAATCTAGGATACTCATGTCCCTGGTGATGTGAGCTTGTCTGGCATACTAGGAGTTAATGCCATTCTCTTTTTTCACCACACTGAATTGGTTGGACCAGAGTGACATTGGGGAGACAGGCCCTGAAGTGTCTCTCTAGTCTTCTTCATTCACTTTCCCTCTTTCTAAACCACTAAGGCCAGAACATGCTGTCTCAGTCATCTAGTGCTGCTACAACAGAAATACCACAAGTGGATGGTTGTAATGAAGAGAAGTTTATTTCCTCACCGTCAAAGTAGGCTAAAAGTCCAAATTCAGGGCGTCAGCTCCAGGGCAAGGCTTTTGCTCTCTGTTTGGCCTTCTTCTTTTCAGTGTTCCCCCGGACTAGGAGCTTCTCTGCGCAGGGACCCCGGTCCAAAGGACGCGCTCTGCTCCCGGCACTGCTTTCTTGATGGTATGAGGTCCCCCTGTCTCACTGCTCACTTCTGTCTTTTATATCTCAAGACATTGCCTCAGGACACAATCCAGTCATGTAGATCAGGTCCTGCCTTACTAACACAACTGCCACCCATTCTCCCTCATTAAATCATAGAGGTAGGGTTTACAATTTATAAGAAAACCACAGAATACCAGGAATCATGGCCCGGGAAAATTGATACACACATTTTTGGGGGGGACATAATTCAATCCACGACATTCCACCCTTTGGTCCCCAAAAAATCACATCCTTGCAACATGGAAAACATATTCATCTCATCGTATCATAGCAAAAGTCTTAACTCCAAGTCCAAAATCCAAAAATTCCTCTTCATCTGTGAAATCTAGAATACAAGTTATCTGCTTCCAAAGGTACAATGGCAGAACAGGCACAAGCTAGACATTTCCATTACAAATGGGAGAAGTTGCAGGGAAAGAAGTGATAACAGGCACCAAGCAAGTCAGCAGAACACATTACATTAGCCCTCAAGGCTTTGTAAATAATCTTCTGTTCTCGGACACAATTTACACAATAGCCCTGCCCTCTAGACTCTAGGTATTGGCCACAGTCTCTGGATTTTAAGCGGGAGGCCCCTCGGCCCCAGGCTTCAGCTCCGCCTTCCAGGCCCACTGGGACAGCAACTCTGCTCCCTTGGCTGTAGGCGCACCATTCTCCTAGTCCGTCGGAGTGACCACTCCACCCTTAGAAACACCAGAGGCCATGGCTGCAACCTTTGAAACCCCTGAGATCATGGCCATACCTTTTGAGGCTGAAGCAGCTCGGCTTCTTGTGTCCCTTGTCTCTTCAGCTTCTGCTTCCTATGGCCTCTCGGCCCTCGGGCCTCACACCCGCATCTGCCCTGCTAGGGCAAGTGTTCCAAAGCTCAGTAGCTCCACCGGTATAAGTGCCCGGAGGCACCCCACTCTGCCAGGAAGCCTTCTGTGCACAGGCACTCAGCTCCCTTGCTCCATGGGTCGGCAAGCCTAGCTCCACCGTTAAGTGCCCAGAGGCACCCCACTCCGCCAAGAAGCCTCCTGCTCACAGGCATTCAGCGCCCTCGCTCTGTGGGTCGGCTCCAGCGCCGTCTTTCACCGGTCTCCTTGTTCTCCTGCTGTTGGTTCTCTGCTGCCACTGGTCCTCTGTCACTGCCGCACGTCTATCCGCTCACAGTTTTAAAACCGCTTCCACATTTTAGGTATCTGTTAAAGCAGCACCCCACTCTCGGTACCAATTCTGTCGTAGTCATCTAGTGCTGCTACAACAGAAATACCACAAGTGGATGGTTGTAATGAAGAGAAGTTTATTTCCTCACAGTCAAAGTAGGCTAAAAGTCCAAATTCAGGGCGTCAGCTCCAGGGGAAGGCTTTTGCTCTCTGTCGGCCTTCTTCTTTTCAGTGTTCCCCTGGACTAGGAGCTTCTCTGCGCAGAGACCCCGGTCCAAAGGCCACGCTCTGCTCCGGCACTGCTTTCTTGATGGTATGAGGTCCCCCTGTCTCACTGCTCACTTCTGTCTTTTATATCTCAAGACATTGCCTCAGGACACAATCCAGTCATGTAAATCAGGTCCTGCCTTACTAACACAACTGCCACCCATCCTCCCTCATTAACATCATAGAGGTAGGGTTTACAATTTATAGGAAAACCACAGAATACCAGGAATCATGGCCCGGGCAAATTGATAAACACAGTTTTTGGGGGACATAATTCAATCCACGACACATGCTCTTAGGCAAGCAGATAAGGAGAGAGCTCCGGGTCCTCAGAAGAACCCTGGGGAATGATCTAGAAAGGTCAGTCCTGAAACCCTATTTCATACTATTACTGTAGGGGGAAAGTAATTCAGAGGGCAGGGCAGTCAAGAGCATGGGCTTGGCCTCCTGTAGAACTAGCATCAAGCACCTGCTTTATCCCTAGCAAGTTATACAACCTCTCTGTGCCTCAGTTTCCTCACTGATAAAATGGAGACAGCAACAGTACCTAGCTTAGGGGGTGTCTTAGTTATCTAGTACCACTATGACAAAAATACCACAAGTGGGTGGCTTTAACAAATGGAAATTTATTTTCTCAGTTTAGGAGGCTAGAAGTCTGAATTCAGGGTGTCAGCTCTAGGGGAAGGCTTTCTCTCTGTCAGCTCTGAGGAAGGTCCTTGTCTCTTCTGAGCTTCTGCTCCTGGGTGATTTTCATGTGGCTTGGCACCTCTTTTCCCATCTTTGTGTCTCTGGCTTGCTTGTTTAATCTCTTTTATATCTCAAAAGAGATTGACTCAAGACACACCCTACACTAATCCTGTCTCATTAACATAGCAAAGACAACCCATTCCCAAATGGGACTATAATTACAGGCACAGAAGTTAGGATTTACAACACATATTTTTGGGGGACACAATCCAATCCATAATATTCCATTCTTTGCCCCCCCGCATTCACCCCAAAAGTCTTAAATCAACTCCAAGTCCAAAATCTCATTTTCTGAATCATATAAATCAAATATGGGTGAGACTTTAGGGTTATTCCTCCTGTGGCAAAATTCCTCTTCATCTGTGAACCTGTGAAATCTAGAATACAAGTTATCTGCTTCCAAAGTGCAATGGTATAATAGGCACAAGGTAGACATTTCCATTACAAATGGAAGAAATTGTAGAAAAAGAAGGGATAACGTATACTATGCAAGTCCAAAACCCAGCAGAACAATTTAAATTAGCTCTCAAGCCTTGAAAATAATCCTCTGTTCTCTGAGACCATCCGGGCAATGGCCCTGCCCTCCAGACTCTGGGTGCTGGCCACACCCTCTGGATTCTGGGTAGAGGCCCCTCGACCCTGGGCTTCAGCTCTGCCTTCCAGGCCCACAGGGATGGCAACTCTGCTCCCTCATCTTTGGATGGACCCATTCTCTTAGTCCATATGAGTGGTGACCTCACCTCTCGGCCCTGGAAGGCCCTGTTCTCCTGCCCCTTGAGCATGGCAGCCCTGCCCACTCGGCTTTGGGTGGCAGCCTCATCCCCCTGGCACTCCTTAACAGCAGCCCCACACTCCTCAACTGAGTTGACAAAGATCCAACTCTTTGAAACCTAGGAGGCTGTGGCCCCACCCTTTGAGATCCAGGGACCATGGCCTCACCCTCTGAAAACAAGAAGGCCCTGCTTCCCATGCTCCTTCCAACAGTTCTGCTGATCTCCAAGCTGCTCCAGGGATGATCCTTTCCTTTCTTGGAGGACAACAGATGTCGCTCCTTTGGCCTGTTTCCTGCCTGTAGAATTCCAAGAGGCAGGCAGCATTCTTACCTTTCACTCTTTCTCTGTCCCCTACAGTCTAAGTTGATGGGTTTTCCGCTGTGGTAGTTGGTTAGAGACATCATCACAGGCTTAATCTCTTTAACAAATGACTGTGTAGCCACATTCTTGGTGAACCATTCTAGGACATGCGCCCTTGGTTTTTATGACAAAATTTCCCAAATCTTTAAGTTCTGTTTTCATTTCACGCAGTTAATTTTAAAGTCCATCTCTTTCTTTTCACATTTACTATAAGCAGCAAGGAGAAACCACGTGGCCCCTTTAAGATCTTGCTTAGAAATCTCTTCAGCCAAATATTCAAGTTCATCACTTACAAGTTCTACCATCCACCAAACATTTGAACATAATTCAGGCAAGTGCTTTGCCACTGCATATAAAGTGTCGCCCTTCCCCCACTGTCCAATCACATGTTCATCATTTTCTCTTAAAGCCTCACCAGAAGCACACTTAACGTCCACATTTCTAGCAACATTCTGTTGCTGGATCCATATGCATTCTCTAAGATGATACAGCCTTTCTCTATAGCTCTCCTCACTTCCTTCTGAACCCTCACCAGAATTGCCTTTGATGCCCATAATTCTACCAACAGTCTCTTCAAGGCAATCTAAGCTTTTACTATTAGGCACCTTAAAACCCTTCCAGCCTCTACCAATTACCCAATTCTAAAACTGCTTCCACATTTTAGGTGTCTGTTAGAGCAGCACCCCACTCTTCTGGTACCAAATTCTATCTTAGTTATCTAGAGCTGCTACAACAGAAATATCATAAGTGGGTGGCTTTAACAAACAATTTATTTTCTCACAGTTTAAGAGGCTAGAAGTTCGAATTAAGGGTGTCAGCTCTAGGGGAAGACTTTCTCTCTGTGTTGGCTCTGGAGGAAGGTCCTTGCCTCTTCTGAGCTTCTGCTCCCGGGTGATCTTCATGTGGCTTGGCATCTCTCTTTTCCCATCTCTGCTTCTCTCACCTGCTTGTTTAATCTCTTTTATATCTCTGAAAGATTGACTCAAGACACACCCTACACTAATCCTGTTGTGTTAACATAGCAAAGACAATCCATTCCCAAAGTTATAATAATAGGCATAAAGGTTAGGATTTACAACACATATTTTGGGGGGATACAATTCAATTCATAACAGGGGGTTTGGTAAGGATCCGGTGAACTAGTGCTTTAAAGCAATCAGCACAGTGCCTGGTACCCTGAGCTCAACACACATGGCAGTTCTTGGTGTCATTGGTAGGTGACCAATGGGTTGTCATGAGAATGAAATGTGTTAATGTCTACAAAGCACTTGGAGTAGCTCCTTACTTACAACAAATACTCAATAAATGCTAGTGATCACCATCATCTTCATCTCCATCATCATCACAATGACTATACTATTCCTAGTTATTCACTTTCCCTTTAACTAAAGTTCTATAGCTCCTTTATGATGAGAAGAACTCATTTTAGGATGAGGGCACTGGGTGATAAGCAGGGGTTCGAATCAGTTCTTCCCATTTCAATCATGGTCAAGGAAGTGACACGTTAGACTCCGGAAAGGGCTCACTACACCTCTTCCGAGTCTCCCATCCCAGGGCTTTGACCTGTAATTTTTCCCGTTCTGGTTATGGTTCCAGATGACTCAAAGTTTAAAAATTCACGTTTTTTCCAGTTTCACTTCATTGGCCATGACTGAACCGGTTCAAACCGTTTGAAGCCCTGGTTATAAGTGAGGAGATCTATGCAGTCCTGCCCTGTCCTCAGTGAGCCAGCATATGACCCTAGATAAGTGATGTTGCTTCTCAGGCTCAAAGCTCCTTAAAAAAAAACCTGTTGCTATCGGGTCAATTCTGACTCATAGCAACCCTACAGGACAGCGTAGAACTGCCCCAGAGAGTTTCCAAGGCTGTAATCTTTACCAAAGCAGACTGCCACATCTTTCTCCAATGGAGCAGCTGGTGGGTTCAAACTGCTGACCTCTTGGTTAGCAGCGAGCTTTTAACCAGTGTGCCACCAGGTCTCCTCAGCAAAGCTCCCTAGTCAGTAAAAAGAGGAGTTTTGTGTAGGGAAACCCTATGGTCCCTTCCTGTGAGAAGGCTCTAGGAGTCTTAGCCTTCCCCAAGGATGCTGTGTGCCCATCACTGGGTCAGTGGTGAACAGTCATCCAATGCTGTTTATTGAATGCATTGTGTGCCAGGTTTTGGGGGCTCCCTGGTAGGCATGGAAGGCATGCCCTCTGCTCTCATGGAGGTTACAATCAAAACTAAAGCCTAGCGCCAACTCTTCAGACAGGGATTGGACTGGACTGTGGGACAGAAAGTGATACTCGTGAGGAGTGTGCCTCTTAGCTCAAGTAGATACAAGAGACTGAACAGGCAGCATCTGTCTGGAGGTGAGATGGGAAGGCAGAGAGGGTCAGGAGCTGGTTGAATGGACATGGGGAATCAGGGGTGGAAAGGAGCAGTGTGCTGTCACAGTACGGGGAGAGTAACTAGGGCCACACATAACAATATACGTATAAATTTTTGTATGGGAAAAAATAAAAAAGACTAAAACCTAGTGGACAATCAGAAGAACACTTTAATTCACAACTTGGTCTCCAAAACTCAGAGAGCTGCCTGAGTTGATCAGGGGCTGTTTTATCAGAAGCCCCACCCCATCTCTGAATTCACTCCTAGGCTGCTGTTTGGGTGCTTTGCAGGAACTCAACTTTCCACGTTTCCTTCTCCCCAGGGAGGCATTTCCACAAGCCAGCGAGTGAGAAATCAAACTTTGAAAACAATCACTTAACAGGAAAAGAGATGCATATATCTCAGAAAAAGCCCCTTGATGAAAGCCCTGCCCTTCACAAACATGTTATAGGAATCCGCAGGCAGGACAGGACCGCTGAGACCACATCAAAGGTCTCATTTTACAGGAAAGAGAATCCGGAGCTCCAGGAAAGGGGAATCTCAGATTTTTTTCCTCCAGACATTACATGTGTCATTCTCTTTCCTCATTCACTCTTCATTCCTTAATTCTTGGAAAAATTACCCCAAAGGGAGGTTCCCTCTCTCCCTTCCTTCCTCTCTTTCTCTCTCTTTCCTTCTTTCCTTCCTTCTTTCTTTCTCCCTAACAGAACCAGCCACTACTTTCCAGGACAATTTTTTACCCCAGGGACTGACACTGGCAGGCAATTCTCAATCCTCTCTAGCACAGGCCAAGATCAAGTTGGGGAAGGTGGGCAGGGCTGGTGCAATAGCACCATGAACTTGAATATGATGTGAGGTCTCTGGGAAGGTCCTGCTCCTGGCGCCCCTCATTGGCACTGTGCCAGGCATTTACCTGTGCGGAGCCTCAGCTGCTCAAAGTTAAGGTTGTACATGGATTAAGGAAGTGATGGTGTAAACAGAAGTAACAGGTTGTTGGGATTTCCATCCTCTGCCTCAAGTTGTTCCTCCTTCAGCCACAGTGAATCCCTGACATGCCTCCATTCCTTGAGGTTAAATATGTGTGAGACCGGAGTTCTGGTCCGGGGCTGCACATCAGACTGGAGGTGGGTCTCTGGCCTGGGTCATGACTGGTCAAGCTAGGGGTCAACATGAGGACAGAGGGGTACCAGATCAAAGGAATAAGTCACAGAGGATAACACATTTGATCTGTTTGACTATTTTCTCCAGGGTCAGCCCAGGCAGCGGGCAGGATAAAAAGAAGCAGGAATCCCCAAGTGAAACAGATCCAGGGGACACGCCCATAGCAGAAGAGCACTGGGGTTTAAATTATATGTATAAATGTCCTTCTTAGCTCAGGCTTTGGAGCGTATTCCTGGATACCCTCGTTGCAACAACTTGATGTGGGGAGGAGAGGCTTCACAATGCATTTGGCAGGAAAATGCAGCATTATGTGCAAAGCGATTTCCTGATTGCATTTAAAAAATTAAAAGTCCTTGGCAGATAGAAGGTAGTAAGTGAAAGTTCTGTGAATGGACGAACTACAGGATGCATGAATGAGTGTTGTTTTTATAGCAGAACAATGGGTAGCTGCGGATCCTTCCCTATCACATCGGCAAAGGTCAGCAAGTGACCAGACCAGGCAGAGCCCACTCTGGGAGAAGAGAGGGGGGAGCCTAGAGGCTTCCTCCCCACTGCCTCCTCCATCACCCCAAGACTCAACTTATCCGCTTCCTTTTCCTACCAGTGTTTTTTAGGCGAGCAGGAGAGTAATGTGTTTCTCCATCTTCGCGTGGAAGCGAGTGGCACATCGTCTATTAACTGCACAGCATTTGGGAAAGTTTTCGAACTCCGGGGGAAACCGAGTTCCTGAAGATGGGGAGGAGGCCGCCGCGGAGAGAGGGTTTCTTGAAGGGCGGAGGAGTTCAGAGAAGGAATTCTGGAGTTACCGTGATGGGCAGGGGCAGGAGAGCAGAAAGCAGAGCCTGCCCCTAAGGGCCTCGGCACCCTGGGCTCTGGACTGGCATCTCCCGTTTGAGGGAACTGACAGTGTAAATGCTCCTCAACTCGCGCTCATAATGAATGAAATAGCAAACGGGACAAAGAAGAAGCCTAGGCGGCGCCGGACTCGCGGAGGGCGGCTGGCTAAGCACTACCCCAAAGAGGAAGGGAGCTGCGCACTCTGAGACCCCACCTTATCGCTGGCCTGGATCAGGAGGCTCTCCTCAGGGACCCTCAGAACACTGGCTGCCTCCCCGCCCGCCCACCGCCCTTAGGCGCCTCTTCGTGGCGTAGCGGCGGAGGGGCCAGGCCCGGCAGGGCGTGTGGGACAGGGAGGCGGCTGCCCGGCGGGATACGAGCCTCCACCTCCAGAACCCACCGCGGGTGCGTCCCGCGCCGCAAGCGCGCGCTCCTGAAAGCCCCGCAACAGGGCAGGGGCTTGCGGTCCTGCCCCACCGCTAGCCAAGGGGCGCCGGGGTGTCCCAGCACGTCCCCCTGGAGAGATCATGAGAAAAAGCAAGGGTGAGACCCCGCGCGACGGGCGCAGAAGCCCACCGGGCAGCGGTACGGACTTCCCCGAAACGTCTTAGTCCAGGGGCTGCTAGCTGAGGGTGGGGGGCGGCAGGGCTGGTTGAGCATCCAAAGGCAGGGATGGGCGGGGGTCTCAGCCCCGCCCCGCGCGCCCCGCCTCCAGCGGTGCCAACCCTCACCCCAACGCCGGGCTCCGGGGCCAGCGGGAGGCGCGTGTGCATGTCTGTGTGTGTTGAGGGGACACCCCCCTTCCCGGGAGCCCATGCAGAGCCCCCGCCCTCCGCTCCCGCCTGGGGATCCCCAACCCCGCGCAGAGATCCCCGCGCACCCCCTTCCCACTTTGCCAAGGCGAGAAAGCGGCGGAACCGGAGACAAAGAAACTCCTGCCTCCTCCACTCTCGGCCCCTCCGCCCGCCGCTGACACTCCCCGGCGCCCTCCCTGGACCCCGCTGACACTGCGCGCAGACCGGCCAGAGAACCGGGCAGAGTGGACGAGTCCGCTCCCCGATGCGGGCCAGCTGGGGGTTGTCGTGCCCCTCCACCGGGGAAACCTCACGGCGGCCGCGCCCCCACCCTCCGCTCCCCAAACCGTCCCGGGCGCACTGCACCGCCATCCCCGACCCGAACCGTCCCCCACCTCCCCAGCTGGGCGACAGGGGGACGTGGTGCACACAAAGCGGGGGCGGGGTACCAGGGTGGGATAGGGAGAGATCCCGCCACCGCCGGCCCGGGCCCGTGCGCAGCTATTTACCCGATTTCTTCTTCGATCTCCGAAATGTCTGCGAAGATGAGGAAGACCACGAGCAGCGTGAGTGCGGCCAGCATCCAGCTCCGGAACTGCAGCTGCATCGTGGGGTCGTGCCCGCCGGGACCCTCGCGGGCCGGCGCGAGGAGCGGGCTGGAGGGCGCAGCG
>NW_004443955.1:22522093-22642862 GCF_000243295.1 Trichechus manatus latirostris
CGGAGCCTCCGCGCGGCGCGCGGCGTGGCAGACACCCTGCGCTCCGGGCGAGTCCGGCTGGCAGCGGCGGCAGCGGCGGCAGACAGGGTTGCTCAGGCGCGGCGAGCCCGCTGTCTCCCTCTCGGCGCTCGCCCGCCCCTCTCCGCCCCGCCCCACCTCCCGCCCGCCCAGCGCGGGGCTCCGCGCGCAGTTTGACAGCTTTGCTCGGCGCCTCTCGTCGCCTCCTCCCACCCCAGGCAACTCGAGCGTCCAGCCACTGGCCTTTGCTGGTCCCGAAGCCCTGCTTTTCCAGCTCCCCAGGGCGCTAGGTTGCGTCCGGAGCCCGCCACTCCCCGGCTAGCGAGGCTGGGTTCAGGGCACCGCGTGCGTCCGAGTGCCAAGCGGAGCCCAGGGAAGAGTGCGCAGCACCTGCCGCACACAGCCGGCTGGCAAAGGCCCTCCCTCGCCCGCTCTTTGTCCGGCGTCCTCGCTTTCTCGCAAAGTTTTCCCAACACAAAGACGAACACCTGGGGACAGCCCCCAGTGCGTGGCAAGGAGGCGGTATCAGCAAAGCAGATGTTTCAGCACTTGACGAATTAGGAGGGGAGGTGGGGGGAAGGGGAGGAGAGAAGAAATATCCGAGACCGAACAACTTGGGCCGAGATGCTGATTGCTATTTGTGGGCGAGGTGCTCAGCCCTCGAGAAACCACCCACTCCAGGCGGTCGTCTTATTCTCCATTTATAGGCCCCGAACCTAGGTCCAGAGAGGCCCTCTGAGTTGCCCGAGGTCACACAGCCTTGGATTGAACCTTGGCTCCTGCAGGACTGGCAGCTCTACCCACAATAGCAGACTTGGCCGCCGCTCTGCCTCGGCTCTCGTGGTGCTGCCTCTGGCTGTGCTTCTTCCTCCCAGCTCTTGCCCGCTCCTCGCAAAATCAATAACCCCTGGAGTCTTATCGTGATCAAAAGGTCTCCTAGAAAATATGGTTCTCACAAGGGGTAATGCCCCCCATGCCGAATATTTTACGCTTCCCCAGCCTTAGACAGTTTAATTCAAATTACGTTTTGCACCAACCATTAGCCTGGGGTGGGAAGGGCCCCATTAAGTTTTACTGGAATTAGATAATGACTTAATTTTTTTTTTCTTGCACTAATTGCAACAATTCCTGAAATCAGAAAATGTAGATTTCCAGAAATTAGCATTTGGTTTATGACAGGGTTGCTGGGGCTTGAGTGTGGGGAGAGAAGTGCTGAAGGAGAAGCTACATGGAAAGTGCTAAAAGATGGGAAGAATGAATGTGAGGGGCCAATCGTTTGTGCCCCCAGGGCGGCCCATACAGAGCCAGGCTGCAGAGGAGTCTGGGGAGTAGATGGCAGCAGCCAAGTCCCTTCAGGTGAGAGCACCTGAAAGCAGCTACCTAGGGGAGGTGAGAGGGCCTGTTCTGATTTCCCCACCAAACCACTGCTTGTGCCCAGAGTCTTTCTGTCCCTTTGTGTGTAGGGAGGATCAGGAGGGAGGCTTTCAAGCTATGGGGCTGCTGGACTTTGGCCCGGGGAGACAGGATCTGTCCATCCTTGCAGGAGGATTCCAATCACCCTGCCTGGAGGGCAGGATAGAGAGGCAGCCCAGAGAAGTGGGGAAAGCTGGGCATTGCCTCTTGTGAGTGCAGGGAGCAATGTCTTCTCCCCCAAGAAGGGATGTGCTCATTCCCACAACAGCGCTTCATTGCTGTCCCAGCTCCTTGCAAAACCCTTGCTCCTGTTCCCTTTATAGTGAGATCCGCGAGATTTTCTTGGAGTGAGACTTTCTGGTGTTGAGCACATCGTTGGACATCACTTTCACTAAGAGCTGCGGACAGATGTAAAAAGAAGGGTTCCCATCAGTGAGGCTGGCCGTATGGTCTCAACCATCTTGGTTCCAAATTTTCTAAGTGTCTAGATCTTTCCCTCTGTCCTTCTGGATGGGTGGTTTAGACATTGTGGAGTTGTGCTTTTTGTTGTTGCTGTTTGGTTTTTCTGAGGTGAATGGTTGGGATGTCTGAATAGGGAAGATAAGAACAGGGTGCACCTGTTACGGTGCTCAACATTTCAATCACTCATTTATTCACTCAATCACTCAGCAATATTTATTGAGCACCTACCCCCTGCCAGGCCCTGTGCTGGGGGTGAGAGATGCTAAAAGGAGAGGTATACTTGTCCTGCCCTCTAGTGGCTCACAATAGCAAGGATCATGAAGATGGCCCAGGACTGGGCAAAGTTGTGTTCTGTTATATATCAGGTCGCCATGAGTTGGCGCCAACCCGACAGCAACTAACAAGTGGTTGACAGTTCAGGAGGAAGGTAGACATACAAGAGTGGAATTCTGATAAGGGGTGTGAGCCACAATCGAGCAATGGTCTCCTGAGTACCTTTTAATTGGTTAATAAGATCACCCAAAAGAGCCAGAAGAACTTGGCTGGCCTCTCGCTCCTCTGCGCTCTGCTTCGCTCTCAACTGGACTCTTATTATTCAGAACAGAATGGAGCTATCACTGCTATGATCCCAAATTTATCCCAGGTCAGGTAAACCTCATTGCTACAAGCACTATTATAACAGAGTCTATTTACATTTCCTGTTAGGTGATCTATGTTACTTTCCCAGGCTCAGAGTTTTCCTCCACTGGACCCACATGAGAAGAGTACCTATGCGTGGACAGCAAATAGTGGCAGCTTTTGTTGAGCAATTCTATCCCTTATAGGGCAATCGTTGTAACTGGACCCAGAGAATAACGTCACTCAGGTACATCTGCTGGGAAATAGAGCTAGCGTTGTAATGTCAATGTTATCCTTGCAACAATAGTCATTGAGATGGGATTTACTTGTAGGGTGATGGGGAACCCTTGTGGTAATTGACCAAAGAATGCTGTCTACAGGCACTTAGACAGTTTGACTCCCTGTGGGCCAGCTACATTTACAGTGATCTTTGGCCATTCCCTGCCCCATGCAGTTGTCTCCAAAGAATGAGTTTGTTCCTGGGATCTGGAAAGAGGAAGAACGACTGGATAGGCAGCAAGTGTCAGGCCTGCTGATGTCAGGTAAGTCAACACTTGGGCATATGCTTGGCTCAGCCGCCCTGCCCCTTCTGTCTAAGCGAGTCCTTTTTCCTGCCTTGGTCTTTCCAAGAAACTGGAAGTTCCCACCATAATCATTTCTTTAGACTGTCATGGAATGTTCAGATTAAAAAGTAGGAGTTACCTGGGAGAGGCAGAAAATTAAAAGTCATTATGACCCATTGACACTTTAACTCAAATTAATAGAGTAGATTAGTTATTCAGGCAACTAATTAGGCTCCACTCCCAGTTGCTATCCAGTCGACTCAGACTCATGGCCACCACATGTGTGTCAGGGTAGAACTGTGCTCCATACAGTTTTCAATGGGTGAGTTTTTGGAAGTAGATTGCCAGGCCTTTCTTCTGAGGTGCCTCTGGGTGGACTTTTGGTTAGCAGCTGAGTGTGTTAACTGTTTGCACCATCCAGGGACTCTAATAAGGTCACCACAGCAGTCAGGCAGACCCTCCCTACCTCCAACACTGGCGTCTCCTTCCTGCTGCCAACCTCAAGAGGTAGGGACCCTCACCCAGAGCTGAAATTCATAGAAATCCCAAAACTATGTCTATTGTATACATATCTGACTAAACTACTCCCCACCCCCAGGTATGCAAGGTTTTCACCTCAACTACTTCTTAGTGGTAATAAGGTCCATACTGGTAATAAAACTGTTATCCAAGTTGCTGGCTGGAGCGGAAGGGCAATTCAGGTGGCATGAGGGTGGGGGAAGGAGGAGAGCTAATGCTGAGTACACACAAGTACAGCACACTGATCCTCCTGGCAATGCTTTTGGGTTTTTTTTGTCCTTTTTTTATTTTTATTTTTTTAAATTGTACTTCAGGTGAAGGTTTAGAGAACAAATAGTTTCTCTTTAAACAGTAGTACACGTATTGTTTTATGGCATTGGTTAACAACCCCACGACATGTCAACACTCTCCCTTCTTGAACTTTTTTTTTTCTTGGTGAAAATATACATAGCCAAACATACACCGTTTCAAAAATTTCTACATGCACAGTACCATCGACTACTCTCTTCCAGTTGTGCTGCTATTCTCACTTGAGATGAAGGTTTACAGAACAAAATAGTTTCTCATTAAACAGTTAGTACACATGTTGCCATATGACAATGGTGACAACCTCACAACACATCAACACTGTCCTTACTCAACCTTGGGTTCCCTATCACCAGCTTTCCTGTCGCCTTCTGCCTTCTAGCCCGTGTCCTTGGACTGCTGTGCCTCATTAGTCCCGTTTTGTTTCATGGGGCTGTCCACTCCCTGGCTGAACGGTGAACCTCGGAAGTGACTCCACCACTGAGCTAAAAGGGTGTCTGGGGGCTGGCAATGGTTTTGCATAGATACCACCATCTCCATTTTACAGATGAGGAAACTGAGGCTCAGGGAGTCTAAAGTGCCCAAGATGGCTCTGCTGGCAGAGAGGGAATTTTAATTCAGCCTACCTCACCTGGGCCTCAGCAACTTCTCCATCAGGTGGTCTGCAAGGGTCCTCCAGCAGTTCAGGTAATTCTAAATGGATTTGTAAACAGCTACCTCCTTGACTCTGATGTATCCTTTAGTTCTGGTATGTCAGAATTCGGGAACAAACCTACCTTCACTCACTGCACACCCTTCATCATTCTGGAAACGGTAATCATAGATCTCAATTTTCATCTTTCCACAGTGAAGACACTAGTCCTTTCAATCATTCTAGCCATTTTTTTTTAACTCAAGAATAAATAATAATTATCTCATCCAAAATTCTGACCTAGTACCTCACACCCTTGAACTCTCTCAGAAAGCAATTTAGAATGTTAAGTAACTGCACAGTGGTAACGGCCTTGCCTTTTCATCTTCTCTGAAGGAAGAGCTGCGACCAACTCTCTCTGTGTGTGTGTGCGTGTGCGCGCAGGGAGAGACTGTAAAGAGGTAGAATATGATAGTCAGAATAGACTATTGTGTTTCTGCACCTCCAGTAACTCAGAGAACCTGCCTCTCCTTTTGAAATTTGTACTAAATTTGAATGTTCTCACAAATGCAACATCTCTTCGTTAAAAATCAGAATCAGAGCAGTAACAATATGGAAAAGTAAAGGGGCACATTTGCATTCCGCTTGTAACTTTTGTAAATAGCAAAATTGTATATTAGCCGAAGAAAGAAAAAGTATATACCTGGGCAATTGCTGAATATGTCACTGGGGATATCAGCATGAGATCTGGGCAGGGACAAGGGAATGAGCTCCACAGTGAGTTGAAGGAGGCAGCAGGGGGAGTGCTGGGGGGTGGTTTCAATTTCTGATGGAATTTTTACAAACGTTTCTGTTGAGATTTAAGGTAGTTTTGAACCAAGGCAGGAAGTCAGGTACGAGACAGCAGAGATGAAGAGAAAGGATTGCCTCTGACGATTCTCACCAGCGCTTCCGCACCATCATCACCCAATTCTCAGAATCAGATTGCTTAGCTTGCCCAACTTTGCCCAGAGTCCAGGATGGCTGCCCCCTGTGCTGACCCGCCCTGGCTCTCAGTCCTCTGTCGCTTCTCCTACCTCGGTGGGTAGCATGGACCTCCACATTCAGAGCTGGAAGTGTTGGTAGAAATCGTGTGCTCCTGCCCATCCATTCACTTAACAAGTCTTGCTTCATCGTGTGTCATATGTCTGGATTCTGCTTCAAAGCTGGGACATAGTGATGAACAAGGGAGGCTGAGATCCTGCCTCTCTGGAGCTTAGTGTCTAGCGGGATTGGACAGATGGGACAACCTGAAGCTGAAAGACCAAGAGACAGTCCCAGGGCTAGTCTCAGGGCTGAGAACAGATCCTTGCTCGTCTGTCTCCTGGATTAGTTCAGTGCTATTTCTGCCAGACCACACATACACTATTTTATTTCATCTTTTTTTTGGTGACATTTCAGTGAGATTGTAAACTCCCTGAGGGTAGGGACCTTTATTCCTTTTCCGGCCCCACATTGTCTAGCGTGGTAGAAACCCAATCAATACCTGTTCTCACCAAGGCCAGTTTCAAGCCACCACCGTCACATCACTGAAGGCAGAGTTGGAAAGAGATGCGCAGTAGCTAACACGATACAGTATTTCCACCATATGCATACAGTAAACACAAATCACCTCAAGAACATGGATAACAGTATCAAGTAGAAAATACGATGATGGAGTGATAAGTTTTGAGTATTACCTTTGATTTTAATATGATTTGTTTAATTATAAGCTTATAATTTTTAATAATGGCTGTGGGTAACAACCAGTATGAGCCATTTCCAGCACACCACCAGTGACTAGTGGGAACAGGAAATTGTCACAGTTATCGCCAACTTGACAAGCATCTTGGTGAAATACCATTTCTAAACTCCACTTGGGAGCATCCCCAAAGGCATGGCCTTGCTCACCAGAATGTTAGCCTGCTAGGATCTTAGCCCAAAACAAGGTCAAAGGAGAGAGCCCTCCAAGTGAATTTCCTGTAATGTGATCCTTTGGGAAACCTCTTCTACCTCTTTCCTGCCTCAGATGGAATCTGTGTCATTGTAAATCCTCCCTTCCCAGCTCCCCCGGTCAAGTTTACATAGCAGACTGGGGAAACTATGGGGCAATCAAGAGATCGGTGACTTTGGTGGCATGAGTGCATGAGTTTGGATTAGGTTTGGCTGTGAGCAACAGCAAACCCAAAATTCCAGTGGCTTATTTAAGACAATGTCTATCTGTCTCATGGGAAAGACCCCAAGCAGGCAGCTAGGGCTGGCCTGGCCCTGGTGCTCCACAAAGTCCTTAGGGATTCAGTTCCTTCCCACTTTCCTCCCCACTAAGGTGAAGCCCTTTCTTCATGGCCCATCATGCCCAGGTCCCGAGCAATAGAATGAAGGAAGAGATGAAGAAGAGAACCCAAAAACCATAACCAAACCCATTGCTGTCGAGTCAAGTCTGACTGATAGTGACCCTACAGGACAGAGTAGAACAACCCCATAGAGTTTCCAAGGATCGCCTGGTGGATTTGAACTGCCAACTTTTTGGTTAGCAGTTGTAGCATTTAACCACTACGCCACCAGAGTTTCCAAGTTCCTGCCAAATAATGCTTCTACTTACACCCTTTTCTTGAGACCTGCCTGTAAAGGGGGAGCAGTAGTGGTTCAGTGATAAAATTCTTGCCTTTCATGTGGGAGATCTAGCTTTGATTCCTAGCCAATGCACCTCATGTGCAGCTACCACCTGTCTTTCAGTGGAGGCTTATGCATTGCTATGATGTTGGACAGATTTTCACAGAGCTTCCAGACTAAGACAGACTAGGAAGAAAGGCCTGGCAATCTACTTTAGAAAATCAGCTGATGAATCACAATGGTTTGGTTTGCAGCCGATCGTGGAGATGGCGCAGGACCGGACAGTTTTGTTCTCTTGTGCAGGGGGTAGCCTTGGGTTGACCTGATGGCAGCTAACAACAAGCACAGCTGCAAAGAGAGCAGGAAACAGAGATTGACTCTGGGCTTCTAAGTGCTCAGCTAAGAAGTCTATTATTATGGAAAACGGGAGGGACAGATATGAGGTACAAAGGGTAGACTCTACCACAGTGGGAATGGAAAAAACCATCCTTAGTTTTTTTCTCTCCCATCTCAAGCTCTGCACGAAAGTCTTCGTTAATCTGGCCTTAAGAAGATTGTGTGAAGTAAGGACTTGCCATAAGTCACTGACCGGAAAATGACCAAATTTGTGGGCAACAGAGCTGTTCCTGTAGTTGAATTTCATACTGTTGTGTCTTCCAATCTCTCAGCACCCTTCTTGGCCACATTTATTTATTGGTATCACTCTAGGGAGGCAGCGTAGTGATTTACAGCAGCACTTCTCAAACGACTGGTGGTAAAGGACCAGGGTTTTGTCGATTGTTTTTTTATAATTTCCAATTGATTTTTACCAACACATAGTCTTACTGCATTACTAGAGTTCAGTTCACACACACTCATTGTGCCACTCATAACTCACACTGGATGCTCCCAAACCCTCTTTATCACAAAGAGTCACTGATCACACACATAGATGTCGTCACAGTGTGAAATTGCTACCAATGTTTCTAAATTCTTGTCCTCAGTGAATCTGAATCTACTGATCTCAACATGGACCAGTAACATAGAGTTCACAGACCAGGGTTGGACCATGAACCGTACTTAGTCTAGTTTTAGTTTAGAGCTGATTTGGAAATCACAGCGATTTACCTCTTGCTATTTGTGTGATCTTGATTGCTCTAAATTTCAGATTCCTTGGAATTAAATGGAAATGATAATAATACTTAACTCACAGGGTTTTAGTAAGCATGAACTAAGATAGCATATCTAAAGTACTTAGAATGCTAGCATAAAGTAAGTGTTCATTAAATAGAGGCCTTTTATTAGTATTTATGTAAAAATAGAAAGGAGATATATATATACAATGATTAACAGTGGTTCTCTCTGGATGGTGACATTTGAGTTGATCTTTATTTTTCTTCTTCATATTTTCCTCTGTGTTTCATAAATTTTCTACAATGATCATAAATTACTCTGTAATCAAGAAAAAGTCATTAAAATTTGTTGTACCTATTTTCTCTGCACTGATTTTCTTTGCCAGAGTTTAATATTCTTTCTCAATAACCCAGTATAAACACATACATTTAGTAAAACTGGCTTTGCAAACAATTTCCAACCTCCCTTTGATGTTCTGTAAGTGCTTCCCTAATATTCATCTCACAATTTCCAATGAAGGAAAACAAGGTCTACGGAACTTTCCCTGCTGGCTTCGGAGGCACTGGAGCTGCTTCCGGTCCTCCCTGTCACACCCTTCTCACCTACAGCCTTCTGCTCATCACCTAAACGGGACTCTCTGTGGATGTTCTGTGTCACAGCCAAACCCCAGCTTCCGGAGCAAGGGGGTGAGTCAGAGAGTCACAGGCAGGGAGAAGAGAAGACAGCTTCCAATTCTGCTGCTGGCAATTTTATGCAGGCAACAGTACCAGTAGAAGAAGGTATCCAAAGGCTTAGGGAAACTGGAATGTCAGAGTGGATTTATCATGTCGGGCCTACTGACCTAGCCAGGGAGTGCCCAGAGGACACGTCTTATATACCACAACTGTAAGGAATAAGTGTGTGAAGGGAGCCGCAGCATCCTTGAAGACTGCTGTGATTGCTCTTCTATGTAGGTCAGATTTTACAGTGGGAACTGCCCTCACTGAATTGAGGAACCTAACTACAATGGTAGTGATTGGATCCCAGGTAGCAGGCACCAAGTGGCAGTACTTAATCTCCAAAAGACAAGGTAGGCGTGGCTACAGTTATGGTCAGCACGGTCAAAGCAGCAATCAGAATAGGCTGACTTGCATGGATTTATGGTGTTGGCTACTTAGTCATGGTGTCCCTACGAGTGACATAGATGGGAAACGTACTAAATGCTTACTTGATCTGTACAAGCAGAAGAATTCTAGGTCAAGTGGAAGGCAGTCTAACCTGAACAGCCAAAATAGAGTCACGGCCCCTTAATCAGTTCCCAGACTTGAGCCAGTTTACAGACTTGCAACCCCGTGAATGAAGGGGAGGCTGGGTCTCCTTGAGGAAGGATCCTACTTCCTGTACTAGATGTCTTAGTCTGGGTTCTCTCTAGAAGAGCAAACCCAGTGAAACGTATATATAAATATTTAGATTTACTTCAAGGAAATGGCTTATGCAATTACTGGGGCTGGCAAGCCCACATCCGTGGATCAGGTAGGAGAGAGATTCTGGAGACAGGCCACACCCCTAAGGAAATTCCCCTTTCATCTGTGATTGGCTGATTATATCAGATCACATTATGGAAGCGATTACATTATATTACTTTATGGAAGAGCCATCAGTCCAATCATAGCTTAGCCAAGTTGACAGAGAACATTAACCATCACACCATCACTTCCTCCAAATGAAGGAAGGAGGTAGAAAAACACAAGGATCCTAATCAAGAGATCCTGCCTTTTCAAATCTTCATAAATAAAGTCCTTGGCGAGGCCTTCAAGTCATTGCACACCACACAGCTCTCCTTGAGAAGAACAATCCTCACCTTGGATGCAGCTCTGAGACTACTACATATTTTAGAATAACCTCTTTTTGCTAGGAGGAAATTTCTTAAGAATAAATAAAAAGCAACAATTTAAGTTTCCCTGAACAGCTTTCTTTTTTTTTGTAAACTGTGGTAAAAATGTAACAAAACATCTGCCATTTAAACAATCTGCATGTACAGTTCAATGGTATTAATTATGTTCAACATGTGGTTCAACAATGACCCTTATACATTCCTCAATTTTTCCGTCACCCTTAACAGAGGCTCAGCAATGAGTCTTATCTTCCCCCTCCCTCCCACCTGGCCCTGGTAACCATTAATAAACTTTGGTCTCTATATGTTTGCCTAGCTTAGATATATAAGTAGGATCATACAATATTTGTCATTTTGTGACTGACTTATTTCACTCAACGTGTTTTCAAGACTTATCATGTTGTAAGCATGCATCCTGAACAGGATTTTAGAGAGCTGAAAAATTCAAATTGTCTCAAACTCTTCCAAACTCTAAGAGGGCATTATCACTACTTAGCATTTACTATAGCTAGCATTTATTTGGAAAGACTGTATTTATGACCTAGTAGGTTGTATTTTACTGGTGTGTGTGTGTGTTACAAATATTTATGGTCCATTGGAATCCCACATATAACCAGAGCTTAAAGTAAATGTTTACCAACAGGAAGATAATTTTGACCATTTTCGATGATTATAGAGATTTGTAGTGTGGATCTGCCTTTATGTCAACATGTTATTGGTAATAGCTATGATTTATTTGCTCCCAAGTCCTTGGTCAGTAACAGAGCTCCCAATTATAAGCTTTTTTCCAATGGAGAAAATACATTCCATTTTTCAGGTTTCTGGAAATTTGTTGATATGACAAATGTGTGCTGGGTCGCTCTTCTGGTCTGAAGGCAGTTTAGTAAATTTTCCTGAGTGACCCTGGGTAAGGCTGTGGCCTCGAGCTATCCACCGTCACTGAGAAGTAGATTGGGCACAGAAGAATATCCTCTATGAGCATTTCAGTTACTCAGGTACTGAGTCAGAGAAACGCCACGTGCCTTTTCCTGATGGTGAGGTGGTTAAGAGCTTGGCTGCTAACCAAGAGGTCAGCAGTTCGAGTTCACCAGCTGCTCTTTGCAAACCCCATGGGGGGCAGTTCTACTCTATTCTGTGGGGTTGCTATGAGTCAGAATCGACCTGATGGCAATGGGTTTGGTTTGGTTTTTTGGTTTTCCCAAAAGAGCAGGGCTTGAGTCTGACAGGGATTAGGAAGGCCAGCTTGATATTTTCATTTTCTTCCGAAGGGAAAAAGCTGAGAGTCTCAGGGATAGAAAGATTCCAGAGAGGGTTATTACATCTCTCTCTATCCCCATGAGAGATAGCTCCATCTCCATGCCCCACTTGCCTGTCAGTTCGTTGTACAGTGGTGGCTTGTGTGTTGCTATGATGCTGAAAACTATGCCACCAGTATTTCAAATACCTGCAGGGTCACCCAGGGTGAATAGGTTTCAGTAGAGCTTCTAGCCTAAGACAGACTAAAAAGAAAGGCCCGACATCTACTTCTGAAAATCAGCCAATGAAAACTCTAAGGATCACACCAGACTTGGCTGATATAGTGCTGGAAGATGAGCCCCCTAGGTTGGAAGTGGCTGCAACAATGGACTTGGGCACACCCACCGTCATGAAGATGGCACAGGATTGGGCAATGTTCTGTTCTCTTGTACCTGAGGTCACCATGAGTTGGGGCCGACTTCATGGCAGCTGACAGTAGCAACATCCCCATGAAATCATCAGCCAGACTCTCTACATCTCATAGGAGGGGTCCACTGGCTAAAGTCCAGCTGTTCTTGTGGATTGTGGGTTTTGGTCGTGTGGGGGAAGATCAGAAAGTCAGGAGAACCAGTGACACTGGAGAAGACAGAAGACTTGTTTATCAATTTCCTTCCTTTTCCCTTTTTGTCAGTGTGAATAATCCCTATTTGGATCATTTGGGGGCAAGTTTGGTTACATTTATTTATAATTTTTAAGGTATAAGGGACTTTACCTGGCATTTTATAAGAGCCTCCCAAATTTTCAAGGCGCTCTGGTGGAGCAGTGGGTAAGTGCTTGGCTGCTAACCAAAAGGTAAGCAGTTTGAACCCACCAGCTGCTCCACAGGAGAAACATGTGGCAGTCTGTTTCAGTAAATATTTACAGCCTTGGAAACCCCATGGGGGCAGTTCTACTCTGTCCTATAGGGTCGCTATGAGTCGGAATTGACTCCATGGCAATGGGTTTGGTTTTTTTCATTTCCCAAATTTTCGGCATTGTCATTTTCCCTTTCTACCCGGATCACTAACTTCTTGGCTCCCTCAGGTGTTTTATAAAGCTGTATTTTGTGTAGTGCAGCTCACTTCAAAGGATGAGATTCTCTTGTGGCTTCAAGGCCTCACAAAGGGAAACATTCTACCTCCCCACTTCCTTTGCCAGCCTCTAGGAGGGCGGGCTCCCGCCTGCAGGACGCTGCGGGCCTCCAGCTCAGACCGCAGCTGGCCTCTGGCAGAGGTGTGCCAGCGAAGGGAGAAAACAAAAGCAAAGCTGCATTCATTTCAAGCTCCATTAGGGGCATGCATTGGGAGAGGAAATCAATGGGAAAGATGAAGCTGGCAGGAAAAGAACTTCTTTTTTTTCTCTTTCTAGAATGGGATTGACCACAGATAATGATGGGGCAGAAATCACCAAGCAGCCCCATTGTAATAATAGAGAAATTAAAAAATCACACCCAACAAACATTTTTGTTGTCATTTCCAAAGCATAGCTAAAGAAGACAATTGCCTCTTCCTCCCTTTTCTTCACTTGGCAAAATACCGACCGAGATCCAGAATCACCGTGGCAGCTAGCCTCTGTGAGAGAGAGACGCATTGTATGAAGCAAGAATTAACGTTCCGAGGTCGCCACAGCCATTTGGAAGGATAAACTCTTAAGCATCAATAATATTGATAATTCATCACGATTTGCTAGATAATAGAAAAACATTTTTCAGCTTTACTTTCAGAAGCCAGTAAAGTGAGGGTTTCCTTAGGGAGTGGTTAACCCCTCAAAAGTCATTTCAGTCCACTGAAAAATACAATATGAAAGGTATTTGCAGGGTATAGTCTTGATGTTTGTAAATACTCTCGGCAGAATCAATCTTTATTCTGTTTTCATGCAACTTGTGAATTTACGAGTAGCTCCACAAAAGTAGGAATTTTTTGCTCTCTATTAGTCATTCAATTTCCTTTATAGCATTAATGCTGGCTGTGTATATTCTCACTCCTTTAAAAAGGCTTTTTTCCCTTCTATTGTTGTTCTGCTGTAATATCTGAGGGAAGCCACCAGGTGGCACTATGCTAGATGAGCGTCCCTGAAAGGAAGTGGAACAGCTGGGCTAAGTCAGTGCCAGGCTGGGGTGGCAAAGAAAAGAGAAAGCGGGAGAACGAGATTGGGAAGAGGAAGAGCCAGCCTGGAGGGAAAGAACCTTGCATTTTGCCTATTGATCTGTGTTAGACTCACAGAAGTCAGTTTCAATCACCATATAGCTGGAATTGAGATGGAAAGTGGAAGTAGTGTCTCTGGAAATTCGTTTTCAAGACCTACACAAGTGCCTCTTGGAGGGCAGATGGACACTGGTCACCAACATGGGTTGGAAAATGCTTATCTCTGAAGAGGGATTCTTTTCGTAATGCTTCTCTGGCCTTGACAAGGAAATTCAATTTAAAGAGACCTTCAATTCATCAACAATGAAAACTAAGAATAAAGTGACACCTAGGACTATCTGTCCCAATTTGAGCACAACCAAGGTAGATTTGCCTTTCTAGCAGTTTATGCTTAAAAGTTTAAAGAATATAAAACATCCCCACTTCCCCCAGTTATTCTTACATAAAATTAGACCAAGATTCAGAGTCTTTCTCTTAATATCCCTTCCTTTCCTCAAAGGAAGGTGTATTAAAACAGCAAATCTACTTCCTGGCGGGGAGTAGGGGTGGGTGGGGAGGATAGTACTAACACAGCCTTTGTATTCCCACAGCTCATGCACCAACCAACATGTGTTTGTTAAACATCTTCCCTTTATGTGCCCAGCAAGTCCCTGGTGCAAATGCTTTGCACTCAGCTACTAACCAAAAGACTGATGGTTTGAATCTACGCAGTGGTGCTGTGAAAGAAAGGTCAGGCTGTCTACTGCCGTA
Source organism: Trichechus manatus latirostris (assembly GCF_000243295.1). Classification (NCBI taxonomy): domain Eukaryota; kingdom Metazoa; phylum Chordata; class Mammalia; order Sirenia; family Trichechidae; genus Trichechus; species Trichechus manatus. The sequence goes on from NW_004443955.1 coordinate 22,536,410, forward strand.
AGATTACAGCCACTGAAACTCTATGGAGTGCAGATCTACTCTGATGCACGTGGGGTCACCATGAGTCAGAATCGACCCGCCGGCAATGGATGTGTGCCCAGCACTGTTCCTAGCACTCTGGTAGTTAAGAAATTGAAGCCATAGCTCTTTCCCCAGAGCCTTTGCAGAAGTTCTCTGATTAAATTATAAGGTGACATTTGTCACATATTGCACAGATATAGCTGCACCCAACCTCTCATTAACTTAATGGATTCCTATAGTCAGTTCTCCAGGGATGTGGAGTTGAAACTACCGAGATTCACGGGAAGTGTGGGTGTATTTATAAATGCGTCTCCCGTTATTCCCAGGTTCCGAAAGCGAGAGCACTCTGCTCCTATAGCAGGTAAGGAGAAAATGAACACCGTACCAAGAAATTGTCGTCATTTGTTCATTCATTTATGCTTTTTATGACACTTAGTTTTACTTCCCAAGAAGAGAGCACTTACTAATTTTTGGTGCACTTTGTTCATCTTGGAGTTCTTGCTGGCCCATATAATATGGTTTTTTTGGTAGTAAAGTCTTACGGCTTTCTGGTCACCTGTATGAGGCAGGCTGTACTTAGAGAATGCTTTGTCTCCATGTTCAGAGGCAATACATCTGTTTTTTGACCAACTGTATCACAAATATACATCATGGATCATAAACTGGGAGTTCAGGTTTAATCCCAGCCACAAAGTATTTTCTTAGGCCAACAAATCATTTAAAAAGGGTTCTGAATCTGAAGGCCTTTAGTGGGACACAGACTGCAGTTCTCAACAGGGTCCACCACTTCCTGTTGTTTTACATCTAGTTTGGTTCGCACGCTTGTGATCTCTGCCTGGTTCCAGGGGCATCTAAGAAATGGGTTGACACGAAATGCACATTGTTACTAGGAAAAAGCCGAGAAGATGTAGACTTCATTGAGGATGGGTCAGTATCTTTTCATATAATAGATTTAAAGTAAATGGGGATGGATCCCATACACCATTCAGAGGAAGGTAAATTGCAGCAACTTCTCTGGAGGGCACTTTCGTGATATAATGGAAACCCTGTTATCTTACCGGGGTACCAGTAGTTGGGTGAACTGATAGTGAGAACAGAACTGTGCAGACCTACCAGAAGGAGGCCTCTTCCTCCTGCACATCCACATGCCCTAGGATCAGTACTATGATTTACAGAGAGGAATGGAGGGTTCTTGTTGACCGAGCAAGTCCATTAAAGGGATATGTGTATCCCCTAATGTAACAAACATCTTTAAAAAGAACATGCCCTTCAACCCAACAGTTCCACACATCTCTAGGAATATTTTTCTTAGCAAATACCTAAATGAGTGTGCAAATGGGTAGCTATAAGGATGTTCATAACAGCATTGTTTATTGAAATGAAAAATTGAAAACAACCTAATGTCCAGCAATAGCGTTATATCAATAAATCATGTGACAGCTCTTCAGTGGAGTACTATGCAGCCATTAAACAATTATATATGGATTTATGATATATGCAGAGATACATACATTTATGGATATAGAAGTCTATTTGCATTTTAGTAAGTTGAAGATTATAAAGCAGCATGATCTCACTTTTGCAAACGTATACATGTACATATTTGCACAACAGGCAGTTTCTAAAATCGCCCTCAATTATGTCCACCTCCTGATATTCCCAGCCTTGTATAATCCCTACCCACCCACCCCCTGTTGAGCAACTTGCATCTAACAAATAGAATACAGCAACACTGAAGGAATGTCACTTCTGATTAGGTTAAAAAAGATTGAGACTCCCATCTTGCTATCAGACTCTCTCTGTTGCCTTCTTGGTTTTCATGCTTTGATGAAGTAAGTTGGAAAGGCCTGCATGGCAGCCTCCATCCACAGCCATTGGGGAACTGAGGCCTTCATTCCAACAGCCTGTGAAAAACTGAATCCTAACAATAACCACATGAATGAGCTTGGATCCTGCCCCAGTTGAGCCTTCAGATCAGTCCTGGTCAACACACTGATTACAGATTGTGAGAGACCCAGAGTCAGAGGATCCAGCTAAGCTGTGCCCGGGATCCTGTCTCACAGACTGTGAGATAATAAAGTGTGCTGTTTTAAGCTTTAAAGTTTGTGGTAATTGTTATGCAATAAATACTTAATATCTAAAATATTAGATGTCAGTATGTTTGGATGGCATAGATGTAGCATTCTTAAAATGTTTGGGGGCTACAGATCACTTAGATGTAGTACTGGCGGCCTTTTTAATATTGTATTCTGGTGAAAAAATTTGAGATTTTGACACTGTCATTGAATAAACAGAGGGTGACTTAACAGTTTAAAGTTTCTTTGGCTGATATCATGTACTTACGACAGAGCAATAATGTCTCAGACACACTCTTTATCTATGGTGGAGTTGTAATTTGGGGTGACACTAATTCATATGTTTTTCATTCCATTTGTTGCAGGGTGGGTTCTCTGGAAGCAGACATGAGACAGAGTTTGGGGTACAAGATGTTTATTAGGGATCAGTACCTGTGAAAGGGAGGCAGAAGAAGCAGAACTGGGTAGAAGGAGGAGTTGAATTGCAACAGAGGTCTGATAAAGCCTCGTCCAACCTGGGGGGAGGGGGCTCTGGAGCAAATAGTGTCCTTCAGATACGTCTTGAATGGGGCCTAAATGGCTGGGCCTCTCTAACCCTGCTTTGCTCAGCTACTGGACAGAGAGGGATAAGGTTTAATACCCTGGGAGGTAAAAAATGTCTCCTGGGAGAGGAGGGAGATTTTATTATCATGAAATGTCTCTGAGGGTCTCTATCATTAGAGAGACACTATCTCTATCTTCCAAAGCTGTCTGTTGTCCAAACACCCTTGCAGTGCCCTTTGCTCAGAAGATGTGTAGAAGTGCCTGAGTTATGAAGAGTTATCTCCAAATAAGGATACAGTTTCAGGAACTTCCACTTGGCCTTCCCAACTATGATAGTTCTCACCCCAGAGGCAAGAACCCAATACAGCGGTTGTGCCAACTACAAGTATGTCAATCCCAAATATACCTTTGGCTTCCCCAGAAATGACCACTGTGTGAGTCCATGGGCCCAGGGGTTCCACTATAAGCCAGAACTCCGCTTATTACTTGGCTCCTATGTACCCCTATTCTAAACAAAACAATAAGGGAGGGGAGTGGTGAGGCTTCAGGTATATAGGTATGAGCGTTAACTCAGGCCCTCTGTTCAACAATCCTCCAAATGTATGAGCCTCCCCCTTCTCCCAGTGTACAGTTACCTGAACAAATGACTGTGGGGTCATTACTGTGTATTCTTGCTATGGTGTTGTAGGGTCTGTCCTCCTGGGGAGCCAGCCATCTCTTCTGTCAATAGATTCTGAGCCTGGGAGCTGGCTTAGACCCAGAATACAGGCAAGTAACTGGGGTATTTAATCAGGGTGACCACCCTCAGCCTCCTGGTCATCCAGCTTCTATTTCTTTTGATGGTACAAGCTCAGTAGTACCCTTGTTGGCTGCCCGTCTATTTTACCCCTAGTGACATCGTATTCTATTAATTTTCTCCATAACTTTCTGCATTTTCTGAGGGTCAAGCCTCCTTGGCTGCCACTCCTGCCTTGGCTCTCACAATTATAATTGTGGCCACTTGGCTTCTGCTGGTTGATCACTGCCGTCAGCCTTTATTGTTTAGGGTCCTATCACCCCCATCCCTCTCAGTGGGCTCAGTTCTGTAACATCCTCTCTGGCTGTCACCCCTGGCTTAGAGAGGAGAGCCACCACAGAACTTTTGACTGATGCTGGTGTCCCCCACCCAGCGCATGACTTATGGCCTTAGAACATGGTATATTCTCTGGGTCTTTCTTGGAACATAGACATCTATTGAGTCTTCTGGCCTTACATAGTATATTTCTTCCAGCATTGCCTCTTCTATGAGTTTCTTAATTCCTTCCTGTAGCAACTGCCATAGCAATTTCAGCTTTTCAGATTCACTTAGCATGAGCTATCACTTCTATCCTTTAGCTGTTATCCTAAAAACATGTTTGTATCATCTCCTGGAGTCCTTGCCAGGATGTATCTTGGGAGAGAGCTCCCAAATCAATAAACTCTGCCCTATCCACTCCTATGTTATAGCCCCCTTGATCAAGCACTCATGCATACTCCCCGAGCTCCTGTCATTAGCTAGGTCTTATATCTCCTTTGGGGAATTGCTCCTTTCTTCTCTTATCAGGCCAACAAGTCTTAGCTGAGTATGCTGTAACTGAACCTAACTTAGAGGCCTGATGGCCAGGAGGAGAGAAGCTAACAGATCCTGAAGGGGGTACATGTTGTGAGGAAAAGGTTTTTGCATTGTCTTCCATCAATGGGGACTGCTAGATCTTAATATAGAGAGACGGGCCTCTTCTACAGGCTCAGGGGTTTCAGAGGAATCTGGGTCTTCAAATTTCCAGGGTTATCGGCCCGGATATCCTTATCCCAAATATCAAGGTCCCATTTTTTCCCTATTGAGGATCCTGACCTTGACATACAGAACTCCTTTGTTGGGAGTTTAACCTTCTCTGCATTTTTCCCACTTCTACTACAATGTCTGAACCTAGTCTTCAGCTTTTACTGTCCTCCCCACTGCAGTAGATGAAAGCCTCTTTCTTTGTAAGTTACCAGTTCTCTTAGGCTGGGTTCTTTAGAGAAGAAAAACCAGTAAAGTGTATAAATATCTATAAAGTGAGATTGATATCAAGGAAATGGCTCACACGGTTGTAGAGGCTGGAACGTCCCAAGTCCCTGAGTCAGGCTTGAGGCTTCTTCTGATTCACGTAGCTTCAGGGGCTGGTGAACCCAAGATCAGCAGGTCAGACAGCAGGGCTCTTGCTCACAGGCTGCAAAGAGCAACATATACCAAGATTGGCAGGCAAGACAGCAGGTAAGCTGCTAGCTCAAGTCCCAAGAACCGGAGACCAGACAAACAGAAGCCAGCTGCAGGATACAGAGTGAGCAAAGGCCTGGGAGCCTTGCCAGAAAGTCCACTTATACTCAATGAAGGCCACACCCTCAAGGAAACTCCCTTTTAACTGATTGGCTACTCACAGCAGATCCCGTCATGGAGGTGATCACATTATATCAAATCTCATCATGGAAGTGATCACATCATCATATGATTGCCAAACTTCATCCCGCCTGTTAAACCACTGAGAATCATGGCCCAGCCAAGTTGACACACAACCTTAATGATCACACCAGGGAAGCCCTCTTTCACACTTAGCTTTCAATTGCTGGCTTTTCATTAACGTTTTCTAGGGTATCAGTGGTGCTTAACAATAACCATCCAATCCATTGTTCTTATAGTTACTATTTTCCCACACTTCTGATAAATCACACCAGCTAATACATTCACTGCTGCTGGTATGCCGTCCTAATTCATCAGTGATAAGTCTTTCAACAACTGGATTGCCTGTCACTTCATGCCAGGGGCTGTCTGTGCTCCACCTAACACCATTCGTGGGGTCCTATTTCTCAGCCAGGTGGCAAACGACCCCAATGAAAACTCCACCTCCTTTCTCTGACCACTTCAGTACAAATTGCTGCAGGCCAAGTTCTCCAGAAGCAGATGTTGAGATGGGAATTTTTATGGGGATCAACAGCTGTGCAAGGGAAGGGGGAGACAGCAAGATTGGATAAAGAAAGAAGTCCAACTGGGATCCAGGCTTGAGTTCTGGAGCACTTATGGCTCATCAGAGTTGTCCCCTGTTGGACCAAAATGGCCAGGCATCAATGGTCAGTCATTGCATGTGGGTTTCTCTGGGAAAGGCATTGTTATGGATTGAATTGTGTCCCCCAAAAATAGGTGCTGTAAATCCTAACACGTGGTTATAATCCCATTTGAAAATGGATTGTCTTTGTTATGGTAATGAGGCAGGATTAGTGTAGGGTGTATCTTGAGTCAATTTCTTATAAGTTATAAAAGGAGCAGATTAAGCAAGCAAAGATGGGGCAATATAGATGCCAAGCCACTTGGAGATCTCCAAGGAATCAGGAAACAGAAGCTGAAGAGACAAGAACCTTCCCCCAGAGTCCACAGAGAGAGAAAAACTTCTCCTAGAGCCGGTGTCCTGAATTTGGACTTTTAGCCTCCTAAACTGTGAAAAAATAAATTTCTGTTTGTTAAAAGCTATCCACTTGTGGTATTTCTGTTATAGCAGCACTAGAGAACTAAGACAGACATGCTCTTGAGTGAGTTAACTCCCAGAAACTAGAGGACATGCTGAAGCAGAGGCTGAAGGAGCAGACCATTGGAGCCATCTGCTGACCGCACCCCTAGCAGCTGGGGCAACAAGTCTCTCCTTGAATGGGCATCTGGGTGGTGCATGTTCATTCCCACCTTGCTGTTTATATATGTAATTCCTCATTTTTCTGCAATGGTGCTGTATTGTTCTTCTAATTTAACTAATAAAGAAGGAAAATAGGCCAAAATTTATTTTCTATTTCAGGGTGAAGTTCAAATCAGATCACCCTTTCCAAGTTTGATGTTTCATGAGAACACTAATTTGGTTATAATATCTCAGCGTGTGTATTAGAGCCCAGTAAAATAATAATAAATACCATGCTGTATAATATATTCCTTTTATCCTCTGATGTTTACATTGAAAAGTAATACATACACAGAGTAAACATTTTAAACAGCACAAAAAAGTTTTTTATAAGAAATGTTTTCTTCCCACTTCACACCCCAAAAACCCCAAGTTCTTCCTTGAGAGCAACTATTTTCTCAGTTTTTCATATATTCTTCGAGACATATTCTTAATATACGTATAAGCTTGTGAATGTGGGTATACATGCAATTCTCCCCCACTGTTTTTACATTTTTTAAATTGTGGTAAGTATGTGTCATGGATTGAATTATGTCCCCCCAAAAATGTGTGTATCAGTTTGGCTGGGCCAAGATTCCTGGTATTGTGTGATTTTCCTGTATGTTGTAAATCCTGCCTCTATAATGTTAATGAGGGAGGATGGGTGGCAGTTGTGTTAGTGAGGCAGGACTCAATCTACAAAATTAGATTGTGTCCTGAGGCAATCTCTTGAGCTATAAAAGAGAGAAGCAAGCAGAGAGACTGGGGCACCTCATACTACCAAGAAAGCAGTGCTGGGAGCAGAGAGCATCCTTTGGACCTGGGGTCCCTGCGTGGAGAAACTCCTCGTCTGGGGGAAGATTGATGAGAAGGCCAAGAGAGACAGAAAGGCATCCCCTGGAGCTGACACCCTGAATTTGGACTTCTAGCCTACTATACTGTGAGGAAATAAACTTCTCTTTGTTAAAGCCATCTACTTGTGGTATTTCTGTTATAGCAGTACTAGATGACTAAGACAGTATGTATGTAACAAAACATTTGCCATTTCAACACTTTTCACGTGTATATTTGAGTGACTTTAATTGTGTTCAGCATGTTGTGCAACTATCACCATTGTCCATTCCCAAATTTTTCTATCAGCCTGTCTTAGTTATCTAGTGCCATTAGAACAGAAATACCACAAAGTCAAATTTATTCTCTCACAGTTTAGGAGGATAGAAGTCTGAATTCAGGGCACCAGCTCCAGGGGAAGGCTTTCTCTTTCTGTTGACTCTGTGGGAAGGTCCTTGTCATCAATCTTCCCCTGGTCTATGAGCTTCTCAGCACAGGGACCCTGGGTCCAAAGGACGCTCTTCACTCCTGGCTCTTCTTGCTTGGTGATAATGAGGTCCTTCTCCTCTCTGCTTGTTTCTCTTTTTTATATTTTAAAAGAGATTGACTCAAGATACAACCCAATCCTGTAGATTGTGACCTGCCTCATTAACACAACTGCCTCTAATCCTGTCTCATTAACATCATAGTGGTTAGGATTTACAGCACATAGAAAAATTACATCAGATCACAAAATGGAGGACAATCACACAATACTAAGAATCATAGCCTAGCCAAGTTGACACATATTTTTGGAGGACACAATTCAATCCATAACACACCCTTAACAGAAAGTGTCTCCTAAGCAATGAGTTCCCCTTTCCTCCTCCCTTCCACCTGTTCCTGGTAACCACAAATAATCTTAGGTCTATATACACTTGCCTATTCCAGATATTTCATACAAGTGGAATCATACAATATTTTTTTGTGTGTGACTGACATTTTTCACTCACCATGATGTTTTCAAGATCCTCTGGTTTTTAAATGGCACAAATGCACATCATACTACACAATTCATATCAGCATATATACATCTCTCTCTGCCTCTCTCTTTTTCTCTCCCTCTAGTTGGATGGGAATGTGTACACATACTATAATTTTCCTAACGCGATCCCTACTGATGGATATTAAGCTGTTTATAGTATTTTGTTATTACAAACAGTTTTGCAAAGCAGTGGAATGGTGGGGCTGAAATTCTGTCTGAATTGGTTGAGGAAGGAATGAGAGTAAAAGAAGTGGGGACAGAGGGTTGACAATGCATTCAAGGACATTTGCTAAGAGAGGGGGCAGAGAAATGAGCCAGTAGGTGGAGGGGCCCATGAGGTCAAGGGGAGAATTTGTTTTAAACGTGGCTGATATTAATGCACATTCTTACATCAAAACAAAACAAAACAACATTTGCCAATCACTTGGTTCCAACTCACGGCGACCCCATGTGTGTCAGAGCAGAACTGTGCTCCATAGGGTTTTCAATGTCTGAGTTTTCAGAAGCAGATGCTAGGCCTTTCTTCCAAAGCACCTCTGTGTGGATTCAAACCTCAGATGGTAGCATTAACCTTTTGCACCACCCATGGACTCTTATGTCAATAGACATGAGTGTTGTGGGAAAAAATGATGTTGCAGGAGTAAAAGGGAATAATTGTAAGACAGAAGTCCTTGAGTAGGTGAGAAGGCATAGGATCCAGAACCCAGTGAAAGGGCTTTGGAGCAGGGTCATTTCTTTCATTATGACCAAAGGGAAGGCAGAGGAAGTGGACACAGACCTTGGAGAGGGGGCAGATTTGGGGATGGGAAAATGAGTTTGCACCTGCATCTATTTCTCAGTGAAGACTGAGGAGGGGTCTCCAGCTGAGACAAGGAGGCCCAGCATGTTGGAGGTCTAAGAAGGCATCTAGGACAGCAGGAACTCATTTTACTAGGGAAGAGTGGTTGAAATATCGAACAGGGTTGGAGTGGCTCTTTGAGGCTTAGATTATAAATTTAAAGTGATTTCAGTCTGCGCAGATGTGGGATTTTCTTCAGCAATGTTCATTTGTACCACAGTAGCTCTGGGGTGAAGTCTCAAGAGTGGAATTGCCGAATTGGGGATGGTGTGCATTTTACATTTTGGTGGCCATTGTCAAAAAACTATGCTAATTTATTCTCCCACCAAAATGTTTCTCCATATCTGCTAATATAGTGTAGTATCAAACTTGTTGATCTTTGCTATCTGCTAGGCGGTGGGAGGGAGGGAAATGGCATTTTGTTGTTTTAAATGCAAATTATTTCATTATGTGTGAGAGTGAACATCTTTTCCTGTGTTTTTTCTATATACTGCCTATTTATGATGGGGGCTACTGGAGAATTTTAAGATAGTCAGATCAATGGGAAAATACACTGTCCAAGCTACCGAGCAAAAATACAAAATAGTGAGGAGGTCCTAATGCCCTGAGGCTAGGGATTAAAAGCTGGCAATAGAGATCTGACTTCCTTAAATGTAAGCCTTCCTCTGCCCTCCATGGAAACACTTTGGCTGAGGCCATGATCCTTCTCAGAAACATACCCATCCCACCAGGGGTAGGTGCCATCCAGTGGGAGACTGGAACCCTGATTCCCAATTCCCACCACTGTAATCCCATATCGGATCAGAGTGCAATTTTGTCCATGACACAGTCCTGGGGAAACACTGAAAGGGAAGGAAAAGCAATGAATAAAAATGAAATTATAAAATAAATCCTCTTACTTATAGGTTCAGTGGGAAGCATGAGTCAGAATTATGCATCTGGCAGCATAGAAATAATAATAATGAATACAAAACTTATGAATCATATACTTTTTAACCCACTGTACCAGTCCTCAGAAGAAGACTCCTAAATCTACTAAATTTGTTGAAATTGAGACCCAAGGTGCATACACACATACTGAGCTGTTCCAAAGTTTTAACCTCCAATGGGAAAGAAATAAATCTTTTGGACTTCTGTTCCTTTTATGGGAGCTGGGGGGAAGCTTGTACACAGGTTCTGCTGAAAAGGGAGTTAGAATCACTCTAAGTGCACATTTGCTGAAGTGGGCAGGATACTGATGTTGACGAGAGAACAGGGAGCACTGGGATGAGATGCTGAGCCAGAGGCAAAGAAAGGTGTCCTGAGGGCGTGGATGTGGTCACAGGGCTATAGCCTGGGACTTCCAGACTTGCTTGAGATATGACACTGTTTGAGCGCATGACTGGATATGCATTTTATATTTAGGACCTCTGGAAGTGAGGAAAAACCCTGGTGGTATAGTGGTTAAGAGCTACAGCTGCTAATCAGAAGGTTGGCAGTTCAACTCTACCAGGAACTCCTTGGAAATTGTATAGGGCAGTTCTACCCTGTCCTATAGGGTCGCTGTGAGTTGGAATCAACTCGACGGCAAAGGATTTTTTTGTTGTTGTTTTTGGAAGTGAGGGTGGGATGCCTACCCAGCGGGTGTATGGAGTTGAACAAGATGAATAGTTTGTGTGTGTGTGATAAACTATGCGTATAGAAGTCCCTGGGTGACACAAATTGTTACCCGCTTGACTACTAGCCAAAAGGTCATGGGTTCCTCAGATTCCTTGAGTCGCCATGAGTCAGAATTGACTCAACGGCAACTAACAACCACCACAAAAATATGTATAATATAATGTTTTCCATTTGAACCATTTTTAAATGTGCCATTTTGTGGCATTAATTACATTCACCTTGTTACCCACAACAACCACCACAGTCTAGTTCCAAAAGTTTTTTATCACCCCAAACAGAAACTCTGTGCTCATTAAGCAATAAGTCTCCATTTTCCCCCTCCCTCATCCTCAGGTAACCTCTAATCTACTTTTGGTGTCTGTGCGTTTATTTGCCTATTGTACATATTTCATATAAGTGGGATCACACGCTATTTGTCCTTTAATGTCTGGTTTACTTCACTTCGTGTGGTGTTTTCAAGGTTCATCCATGCTGCATCATATATCAGAACTTCATTCAGCCCTTTCTATGGCTGAATAATATTCCTTTAGATGGATATACCACATTTTGTTTGTCCATTCATCTACTGATAGACACTTGGAATGTTCCCACCTTTTGGCTGTTGTGAATAATCAGATGAATGACCTTAAACAGTGTTCTGTGAAGTCCTGGTCCTATGGTGGGATTACAGGGGTAAGTGAGACCCAAATGGAGGGCTACCTTTACAGAAGCAGTTCTTCCTTTATTACCTATTTAGACTGTGCTACTGCCCAACACATTTGACACTGTACTATACGTAGAGATCCTCCTGAGGCACCTCTTATATGCCACATGTTGAGATTTTCACATAGTTTAGCTCATTTAACTTTGACAGCTGCCTGAAGTGGGTTGAATAAAAAACCAATTATTGTTGAGCTGCTTATGACAGCCCTATGTGTGTCAGAGTAGAACGGTGCTCATAGGATTTTCAAAGGCTGATTTTTGGGGAATAGATTGCCAGATCTTTCTTCCAAGGCACCTCTGGGTGGACTCGAACCTCTAACCTTTTTGGCTAGCAGTTGAACATGTTAAACGTTCGCATCACCCAGGGACTCCAGTAGGTTAAATGTTGTTGTTGGTGGTGCTGTCGAGCATATTCTAACTCATAGAAACCCCATGTGACAGAGTAGAATTGCCCCAGAGGGTTTTCTTGGCTATAATTTTTACGGAAGCAGACTGCCAGGTGTTTCTGCCATGGAACCACTGGGTGGGTTCGGACAGCCAACCTTTCAGTTAGTACCCAAGCACTTAACCATTGCTCCACCAGCGCTTCTCAGCAGATAGAATAACATTGCCTAAGAACTCATGTCTACCTAGAACCTGTGAATGTGACTGTATTTGGAAACAGAGTCTTTGCAGATGTAATCAAGCTAAGATGAGGTCACAATGGATAAAGGCAGACCCTAAATCCAATATAACTACTGCTCTTACAAAAAGAGGGAAATTTGGACAGAGACACACAGGGAGAATGCCACGTGACCATGGAGGCAGAGATTGGGCCAATATGTCTATAAGCCAAGGAATGCCAAGGAAGACCACCAGAAGCTATGAGAGAGGCATGGAGTAGATTCTCCCACAGAGCCTCCAGAAAAAGGCACCTTATTGACACCTTGATTTCAGACTTCTAGCTTCAGCACTGTGAGGGAATAAATTTCTGTTGTTTTAAGCTACCCAGTTTGCGGTTTTTTGTTATGGTAGCAACAGGAAACTAATACATTGCCTAACAAGTTTCCTAGTTTTGCAGGTAACAAATCGAGACTCAGGAAGGTTATGTGGCCTTCCCAAGACCTCCAGCTAATGAGTGGCAAGGCTGGGTTTCAATCCACGTCTCTCTGACTGCAGCTGCAGGCTCATTCCAGTGTACCAAACCACCTCTCCAGGATGATCTATGATCTCATTATGCTGTTCTGTTAAAATATCACAAAACATTGGTAAAATAACTCATGATGAAGCACATGCAAATTACCCCCAAGAAATCTGTAATGCTCTTTGGGTTGTTTTCGTCTTTAAACTTGTCAAAAGGATGCTGTTCAAAGGGCAACGTTTAACTCCCCTCCTTAGAAGAAAGGAGCTCAGACTCAATGAAGAATCCAAGCCATAGGAGCCCACCTATCACACCATGGGCCTGGAGTCTAGAAAACTGTATTTCATAGAAATGATTCACAAATCTTAAACAACAGGAACTTCCTTTTACAGAGAAGTCATTTTTTCACTATTCACCATTTTTTTGCCTCTGAAAAATAGACTTCTTTGAAAGTGCACAGAAGTCTTGTTCAGAGTTAATCATGCATTTGTCAAAGTAACCAAAAGCTGAACCATAGTATAAGCTTCTCAGGAAAGTCATCAGGTTCCAAAACCTCTATAGAAAAAGAAAATTGCTCCTTATTTTTATGCTTGCAAATTGAAAGGTACTGAGCACCAAGTTTATTTTCCACCTTCCTTTTGGAATGATCTTGGTTTGAGACTCTTACCAGTAACACCGTCCTTGAGCACTGTCATGGATTGAATTGTGTCCTCCAAAAAATATGTGTATCAATTTGGCTAGGCCATGATTCCCAGTATTGTGTGATTGTCCACCATCTTGTCATCTGATGTGATTTTCCTACTTGTTGTAAACCCTGCCTCTATGATGTTAATGAGGAGGGACAGGCGGCAGTTATGTTAATGAGGCAGGACTCAATCTTCAAGATTGGATTGTGTCTTGAGCCAATTTCTTTAGGGATATAAAAGAGAGAAGTGAGCAGAGACACAGGGGGACCTCATAGCACCAAGAAATCAGTGCCGGTAGCAGAGCATGTCCCTTGGACCCGGGGTTCCTGCCCAGAGAAGCTCCTAGTCCAGGGAAGATTGACGAGAAGGACCTTCTTCCATAGCTGACAGAGAGAGAAAGCCTTCCCCTGGAGCTGACGTCCTGAATTTGGACTTCTAGTTTACTTTACTGTGAGGAACTAAATTTCTCTTTGTTAAAGCCTTCCACTTGTGGTATTTCTGTTATAGCACTAGATAACTAAGACAGGCGCTAACTCAGGCAGTCTGACCAGAGGGTCCTTGGCTTCCATCAGTGAAACCCTACCTTAATTTTGATGCCAGCCAAGACGTTGTCCAATTGTCCAACTCCATCAGTCTTTCTCTGCTCCATCTCCAGCATCTTACTTGGAAGATACTCACCCTCCAGCAATAGAAGAACCAAATGAAGTTATAGATCTTGGGAGCTCTCCTCTGACCCCGTCACTTGTAACCAAGGTGTTGGTAATTTTTCCTTTGAACAAACATATTGATTTTTTTTTAAGTATAAAAGTACCAAACATTTAGAAATTACATAAAAAAATACTTAAAAATCTTGCACTTAATACAACCACTATATCATTTTTGTTCAGATTAATATTTTTCCTTATGTAAATATTATCAAAGTAGTAATATTTCTATCTCGGTTTTTTTGTTGTTGATTTTATTTTTGTTTTTGATTTGTGACTGAGGACACCCTACCTATTACAATGTAGAACTGTTCCATAAGTTTTCTTGGCTGTAATCTTTATGGAAGCAGATCACCAGGACTGTTTCTTCCACAGTGCTGCTGGGTGGGTTCAAACAGCCAACCCTTTGGTTATCAGCTGAGCACAAACTCTTTGTGCCAACTAGGGACCTTTCTATCCCAATTTTTAAATGAAACATTACAACGAAATATTTTGCAAGTTATTATGGAAACTTCATACTATGTTTTAAAATTACTGCACAGCTAGTGAAATGCAGAGACAATTTGGTGTTGAGGGAAGACAAAAGGCTTCAGAAGACTCATCTTCAAATATCTACTGTCACTTACTAGATAATGTGATTTACTTTCTTTCTCTGTGACTCAGCTTCCTCTTTTCTAAAGAGATTGGATATCATCTACCTTTTATAGACATTTTAAAAATTAAATGAGAAAAATTACATTAGAGGTTGGCAGTCTGTACTTGGTTGACATTTTTGTTATGATTAAAGAGTAGATACTCCAATTCTTGGCCATCCTGATAACTTCTTCTCTTTAAATTTGCAATTACCAGGTTCAACGTTTCACCACAAAACTTTGCTGCACATTTTTAAAAGAACTAATGGATATGTACCTAAGAGTGGGGTTGCTGGGTCCGATGGTAGCTCTATTTTCAACATTTCGAGGAACCACCAAATTGTTTTCCACAGTGGCTGCACCAGTTTGCATTTCTATCAGCAGTGGATGAGGGTTTTAGTTTCTCTACAACCTCACCAACATTTGTTATTTCCTTTCTGTCTTTCTTTTCTTTTTTTTTTTAATCTTAGCCATCCTAATGAGAGTGAAGTGGTATCTCACTGTGGCTTTGATTTGCATTTCCCTAATGGCTAATGACATTGAGCATCTTTTCACATGCTTGTTGACCATTTAAATCAAATAGACATGGGTAGACCAATATTCATTGCAGCACTATTCCCGATAGTCGAAAGGTAGAAACAACCTAAATGTCCATCAATAGATGAACGGATAAACAAAATGTAGTACATATGTACAATAAAATATTACTCTGTCATAAAGAGAAATGAAGTCCTGATACATGTGAGAACATGGATGAACCTTGACAACATTATGCTGAGTGAAATACAGGCAGTCCCTGGGTTACGAACATCTAATTTATGTACAACCTGTAGTTATGAATCAATCCCCATAAAGCCTATTATATTAAAAATTTGAGATACATACAATGGTTCATAATAACAAATGGGTGCTACTTTGTGAAAACATTATTATTATTATTACTGTGTTATTATGCTAAAGATGTTTTAGTGTATCTAGAAGTGTTTCTTTAATGTTTTTTATGCATAGAAAGGTACACTATATACTAAGACAAACATTTGACTGATGTTAGATATGAACTGTATCTAACTGTTCCGACTTGTGTACAAACTTGACCTAAAGACAGACTTAGGAACAGAACTCATTCACAATCTGGGAACTGCCTCTAAGTCAATAGAAAAGGATAAATATAGTATAATTTCATTATTATGAAACACTTAAAATAGGCAAGTGTATAGAGGTCAAAGCTTAACAATGGTTACCAGGGGTGGGAAAGAAAGAGAAAAAGGAAAATCTTTGTCTAGCTAGCACTGAGTTTTTGCTTACAGCTATTGAAAATATGGCAATGGATATTGGTGATGGTTGCGCAACATGATTGAGCTAATCAGTTTCACTGAATTGTACAAGTGACAGATGTTGAATCAGCAAATGTTGTGTTATCTATATTTTGTTTTACAACATCCAAAAAATTATAAAGTACTGGTAAATGCTAAAACACGGATGTTCCCTGAAAACATTACACTAAGTAAAAGAAGCCAGTCACAAAAGGTCACATATTGTCTGGTTTCATTTATATGAAATGTCCAGAATAGGGAAATGTATAGAGACAGAAAATAAATTAGTGCTTGCCAGGGACTACTGGTGAGTGAGTGTGGAATGGGGAGCCACTGCTAATGAGTATGGGACTTCTCTTTTAGGGTGATTAAAATGTTGTAAAATGAATTGTGGTGATGGTTCTACAGCTCTGTGACTGTACTAAAAACCACCGAAATGTACACTTTAAGTGCGTGAATTGTATGGTATGTAAATTATATCTCAGTAAAGCTGTTATTAAAAAAAATTGTGAAAAAGAACTATGGAATTCTGTTTGCTGCCTTGGCCATTGCATCTCTAGCCAGCTTGGGCCATTGTTACACAGGTAATGGAGACAGCAAAGGCCAAGCTCTTGGGACTCAAGAACCAGCTGCCTCCTGAAATGTTCCAGGAGGATGTGATGTTGGAACTGGTGACTCTGGACTCCAATGTCTGTGATTAGAGAACAAAAGACACTGATTCAGTTTACCAAAAAATCAGTCCAATCAAAAATGTTTATAGAATGCCTTCTATGAGCTAGACGCTCTTCTAAATGGGAAGCAAGACTCCGTCAATGATCTCTGTGTAAAGGGAGGAGACAGACAATAAATACATTTATGACAAGTTCAGAATGTGGTAAGTGATGGGAAGTGAAAAGAAGTGGGGTGGGGCCATTTTATAAAGTGGTCAGGGAAGACCTCTTTAAGGAGGTGGCATCCAGAAGAGATTGAAGGACAGGAAAGAACAAGCCAAATGAATATTTAAGGTAGTGGAGTGTCTACCCATCCTGGTTTTCCAAAGACTGAGGGGCTTCCCGGGATGTGGGAAACCAGGATAGTTGGTCACCCCAGTAAAAGTGTCTCAGATACAGGAAACATCAAATGCAAAAGACGGTCAGGCAGAAAGAACTTGGTGTGATCCAGGCATGGCCAGGAGACCAAAGGAACAGGCCTATGGTGACGTAGAAGGAGTGGGTAGGAGATCAGCAGAGAGAGGCAGGGCCAGGTCACAGACAGCCTTGCTGGTTAGGGGAGGGCAGCTGAATGGATGATCTCCATATCCTCTCTGAAGTGTTCAGGGGTAGGGAGATGATGAAGGCTGAGAGTGATGAAAAATACCCATAAAGGCAGGGCTTTACTCTGCCAAGAGGAGTGAGGTCTGCGAGGCCTCCGTGTGCAGTGGAAGGCACAGCACATGCATCCTGATGGCCCCGGGGGCCTGGACGTGTTAAAGCTCCTCCTTACCTGCCTGTACCATGGGGAACCTAGTCATGGCCACTTGGGAGAATCCAGCTAGTGGGCTGTTCCATTAACAGCAACAAAGCAATACATTTTTCTAGAGTTGCAGGGACCTTTGCCAGAGCATTTCACAAGTGTGCTGTTGGGAAACAACGAGCCCAGGGAAGCATCTGGGCTTCCCTCAGGCCCCTTGACTAGTGCTTCTCTGAAGGCCACTCTCATGTGTGCACAATCCTATACTTGCCAAGGGCATTCACTCCACATCCCTCTTTTTCCAGATGCGGAAACTGGAACCCAGCAAGGAGGAAATGACTTGATCAAGGAAATTCAGAGAGTCAGAGACAGAGGTGAGAGTAGAGTGCAAGGAAGAGCAACTGGCTGAGAAGTTGGTGTTGACATTGACTCTAGAATCACACTGCATCTGACCTGGCCGTGGGTGATGCCCTTCCCCTGGCTACGTTAACAGGAATTTAATCTCGAGAATGAGGGGAGAGTCTGTGTCTGCTTTTACTCCTCATAAATCAAGGCCACAGCAGGAGTACTAAGGGACATTCTGAGCCCCCAGATTTAATGGGAGCACATCAAAATATACAGAGTGCATTTGGAGAAGGGAGTTCCCGAGTAGTGCCAACAGTTAATACGCTTGGCTGGTAAACGAAAGGTTGGCGGTTCAAGCCCATCCAGAGACATCTTGGAACAAAGACCTGGTGATCTACTTCTGAAAAATCAGTCACTGAAAATCCTATGGCGCGTAGTTCTACTCTGACACACATGGGTCACTATGAGTTGGAATCTACTTGATGGCAACTGGTTTAGTTTTATTTGGAAAAGAGTGAGACCAGACGGTGGGGGGACTTGGAAGTGTGGCATATGGACAATGATTGACAGAACTGACAATGTAAAGATCAGAGAAGGAATGACTGAGGGAGATGGTAAAGTAAGGAGGGTAGGCAGTACAGAACATGATAACTGAATCCAAATATTCAAAGGGCTGACATACAACAATAACATACTTTGCTTGATTTTTCAATTATTTTCTCTATCATTTAATTAATAATTCTATTGTCCCAGTGTTACTTCTCATATTTTATTCCAAATAGGTAGCATTTTAATTCCTTCCCACAGGGTCAACTGAATATTTATGGGTTGGCCTAGGACCTGAATCACCATTTAGAACAATGTGCCCTAAACTTAGGTGCACATTTTGAGGTGCTTTGTCATTGCTCATATCCCACCCAAGAATATTTATTTAATTGATTGAGGTGGAGCCTATGATAGTCTGGATCATCCAGCAGAATATTCCTTACTATCCCCTTAGTACTGGCGGGGTCATTAGACTTGCTTTGGCCAACAAGACATTACTGGACATGCCATGAGCAGAAACCTTAAACGTGTTTGGTATGGCTCATCTCTTGCACTCCAGTGATCCTCCATAAGAACGTGCCCTAGGTAGTCACTGGTCCAAGGAGAATGAAACGTGTGTGCATGAAGCAGACCCAACTCCCACCTGCAGTCTGGGACAAAGTTGCCCGGTGAGCCCAGTGTAGATCAGCCAAGCTCTAGTCGACCCATACTCCTGTAAGTGAGAAGTAAATGCTTTTTTTCCTTTAAGCTTTAATATTTAATGAATCTCCACA
Organism: Trichechus manatus latirostris; assembly: GCF_000243295.1. Taxonomy (NCBI): domain Eukaryota; kingdom Metazoa; phylum Chordata; class Mammalia; order Sirenia; family Trichechidae; genus Trichechus; species Trichechus manatus. The sequence goes on from NW_004443955.1 coordinate 22,555,366, forward strand.
TGGTTTCAAGCCACCAGGGCACAGGCCCCCACTACACCCTTAGTTTTCTCCTCAGCTCTTCTGCTGAAGAATTTGGCCTTCACAATGACAGGTGCTTTGGGAGCTTTCCCTCCCCCAGAACTCTGTAGTAGCTCAGTTGTACCACATCAGTGATGGAGCAGCTCCAGTCTTACTTTGGACACATTTACCTGTGTCTGCTCACTGAGTGGGATGGTTAAGGTTGTGTGTCAACTTGGCTGGGCCATGATCCTCAATGGTTTGGCAGTTAGGATGTAGTTTGTCAGCTTTTTAATGATGTAATCACCTCCATAATGAGAGTTGATATAATGTGATCACCTTAATGATGAGATCTGTTGTGAGCAGCCAATCAGTTGAAACGGAGTTTCCTTGGAGGTGTGGCCTACATCCAATATAGGCGGACTTTCTGGCAAGGCTCTCTGGCTTTTGCTCACTCTGGATCCTACAGCTGGCTCCTGTTCATGTGACCTCCACTTCTTGGGACCTGAGCTAGGAGCTTACTGCCATCTTACTTGCCAATCTTGAGATTTGTCGGCCTCCATAGCCTGTGAGCCAGAGGCCTCCTATCCGACCTTCCGATCTTGGATTCACCAGCCCCTGCTGCTGGGTGAATCAGAAGAAGTCTCCAGCCTGACTCATGAGCTTGGGACTTCCAGCCTCTACAACTGCATGAGCCATTTCCTTTATATAAATCTCTCTCTATATACATTAATACACTGCACTGGTTTTGCTTCTCTAGAGAAGCCAGCCTAAGACCAAGATTCATTATTTATTGAGGTTGACAGATGGGCAGAAGCTCTGGTTCCTCTTTAAGCTGTAATATCTCATACCACCCTTCCCAAAGTAGCCTGGATGACATTTGTCAGTGTTGATCCTGGGGTGATGCATGCCACCAGGATGCTTCTGGTGCTTGCCAATGCCCTAGGGCCGTGGTTCACATGGCCTCGACTTTCTTAGGTCTTCCTCAGGCTAGATGGCATGTCGGCAGCCTCCACAAAGTCAAATACTAATGCTTGTTTTTTTTAAATCTCTGAGAATTTTTTTGTTTGTTTGTTTGTTTTTTCTGTCGTAAAATATATATAACAAAATGTTTGCAATTTTAACCTGTCAGAAGGAGTGACACCGAAATGACCCCAGGGCCTGTGGTGGCAGCAGCAGGTGAGCTGGTATTGTTGGGGGAGGGGCCACCAAGGCAGTGGCATCACTAGGGTTGGTGTCACCGTCACCCAGTGCAGTAACTCATCACCCCTGATCACCTGCCAGTCACGAGGGCTGGTGTCACCCAGTGCAGTAACTTGTCAACACCCCTCCACACCACCCAACACCATCACCCACAGTCAAGGTGGGGGTGGCAGGGCTTCCGAGGCCACCATTGGGCCGAGAGGAGGGTCTCTGCCTTGGCCAATGGGAGTGGGGAGGAGCTGCAGGGAGTGGGGGGGAGGGGAAGGGAGGGGGGTGGGGCGGGCTGCTCCACCCACCAGGGCCCGGGGTTCCGCGGCCTGCCCCCCGCTGCGAGGTAAGAGAGTGGGGGTTAACACCACACTAGGTGTGGTTGTCACACAAGGTGACACCAACTCTAGTGATGTCACTAGTAACCGTGAGTGGGAGCTGACTCGGTGGCAACTAACAACAGGCAGTAAAATAAAGTTTAAAAATCCAAGTGAATCCGATGGCAGCAAGCCTCTAATTTTACTCACTGAGGAGGGGCTTTGCTAGTTTTGTAGTCAGAAGAAATTGGAAATTCATGTCAGAATCTCACTGTGTGGTATTTTTAGTATGCTGTATGTAGCAAAGCTTAAACTGACTGTATAATAAGTGGTTTATTATTTTCATTCCAGAGGGTGGGCTCATCAACAGATCATTTTGTTGTCACATGAGGGCCAGAGCTAAGGAATCCCATCTGGTACTTTTATAGAAATGTGTGTGGATGAGAGATTTGGGTGTCCAGTTTTGGGGCAGACGGGTAAGTAGTTCCCTTTAAAGAACAGGGCTTCAGCCAGGCAAATCTCTGTTTTAGGAACCCTGGTGGTACAATGGCTAAGAACTTGGTTGTTAACTGAAAGGTCGAGGGTTAGCACAGTGGCTCCTCGGGAGAAAAGACCTGGCGATCCGCTCGCTTTAAGATTACGGCCTAGGAAACCCTATGGGAGCAGTTCTACTCTGTCCTATAAGGTCACTGTAAGTCAAAATTGACTCCACGGCACACAACAACCACCTCTGTTTAGGAACACAAGTTACGAAGAGCACCATCAGCCCTAAAACAGAGAAGAAACACTGTGAGAAAGAAAGAATGGAAAAAGCCTGAGAACTACGTGGTTGGGACATTCTGCAGCGAGACGGAGCCAGTGGAGCATTTCGAAGCAGCCCTTCCCACTTTTCATTAAGATGAAATAGGAGATACAGCCTTTCCTCTCGCAGTGCCAACTGATCTCAATAAGGCTGCCCCAACTAGCTGGGCACCAGTTCCGATGGTGACGTGCCCATGAAGATGGGATCTGACTCCCTTGTCCGCAAGGACAGGATATTGATTAGAGTTTCTGACAAGAATAACTAGAATTTGCTTTTCTCGGTGATTTAAACGGACATAATTTAGAAGAAATTTCGTTTCTTTTCTTTTTGTGGCCTTTCCTTCTTTCCTTTTCTCTCCTGGGCTGCTGTGGAGGCTCCTCTCAGCTCCTCCATTTCTAGTCATTCTGTTTTGCAAGAGCGACCGGCAGCAGAGGGGGTTAAACTGCATTGCCATTGAAAACAGATTAAGAGCAAATGATTACTTGCAAGCTGAGCTGAAACTGAGCCCTGCCCTGGCAATATGCTCCCGATAACAACATGCAGTTACGTGGAAGGTCTCCTGGGATTTCCACAGAAAGGGCAGATTAAAAGCAAGCAAAGGGATAAAAAGCCCAAACCGTAAATAGCTAGAGAGAAGCTGGGTGGCAGAATAGCCCTTGTCAGGTTCTGTCTCTCGGGGCCTTTGAGCCAAATCCCATTTCACACCAGACTTAATGGAGACTTCTTCTGAAAGTCAAAATCTGCCCACTGCCTTTGAACATCTTTTAAAATGCTGTTAATGAGCTTGGCTACTTCTTGGTGACCAGAGGGCCCCATCGTTGCCCCTGGCAGGGCTGGTCCACCAGGGCCTAAAATGAACTCTCTCATTTGCAGATCTAGTTTCATCACTGATTTTTTTTTCTCTTATCGGAGAAGAAAGGAATATTTAAACATTTAATTGGCATGTAACCAGATAACTATAACAAGTTAATTAGTTCTCAGTTAAGTTGTATTTACCATACTTGCTGAATGTGTTCTCGGCAATTAGGGGCATCTAATGAATTTGCAGGAGCTGCTTGGCTGGTACAAGGGAAGATAATAACATTTCTTGTTGAGGCTGAGGCAGCATGGCATTGTTTCCTGAAAGGCAGTGTCAGTGTATACATCAAGCCTGTCTTAGGATCAACTGGACATAACAGTTGGTCAGTTCAGTGGAACAATGAGTTGAACCAGTTATGTGACGTGGAAAAAACAAGTTGTGGCGTTAGTATAGTAGAAAGAATACAGGCTTTGGAATCTACTTGTCATGGATTGAATTATGTCCCGCCAAAAATGTGTGTATCAATTTGGCTGGGTCATGATTCCCCGTATTGTATGATTGTGTACCATTTTGGAATCTGATGTGATTTCCTTATGTGTTGTAAACTCTATCACTATGATGTAATAAGATGGATTAGCAGCTGTTATACTGATGAGGTTTACAGGATTGGATAGTGTCTTAAGCCAATCTCTTTTGAGATATAAAAGACAGAAGTGAGCAGAGACACATGGGAACCTCATACCACCAAGAAAGCAGTGCCAGGAGCAGAGTGCTTCCTTCGGACCTGAGGTTCCTGTGCTGGTTTGCTCCCAGACCAAGGGAAGATTGATGCATCACAAGGACCTTTCTCCAGAGCTGACAGAGTAAGCCTTCTCCTGGAGCTGATACCTTGAATCTGGACTTGTAGCCTACTGGACTGTGAGAGAATAAATTTTTCTTTGTTAGATCCATCCACTTGTGGTATTTGTTATAGCAGCGCTAGTTGACTAAGACACCAGTGGATTGGGTTCAAGTACTGACTCTACAGTTTTCCAGTTATGTGCCTTTGGGCAAGTAATCCCCAGTCTCCAAACCTCAGTTTCTCCATTTCCTCTTGTCATTATTAGCTGTTGTCAAGTTGGGCCCCAACTCATGGCAAGCCCATGCACAACAGAACAAAGCACTGCCCGGTCCTGAGCCATCACCACCATCGGTTGGGGATCAGACAATGTTTTGTTGTGATCCATAGGGTTTTTAGTGGCTGATTTTTCAGAAGTAGAGCACCAAGCATTTTTTCTTAGCACATTTTAGTCTGGAAGTTCTGCTGAAACTTGTTCAGCATCATAGCAACACGCAAGCCTCCAGGGCCAGATGGGTGGTGGCTGTGCATGATGTGCATTGGCCGGGAATTGATTCAAGGTCTCAGGCACGGCATACAAGAATTCTATCGCTGAACCACCACACCTCATTCCCTATCTCTAAGCCAGGCATAATAATTCACTAGGTACAGTTGCTGAGTAGAATGGCAAGATAGTGAGGGTAAAAGCACTAAGGGTTCTGTATGTAAGAGACTTCGTTATCAGTCTGTAGACATTGTTTCTCTGTGGCTTCTGTAATTGTGAAGGATTTGACAAATAGGTTACCTGGCTAAGCCTTTAGAGGATTAACTGCAATTTTAATTCATTGCAGGAGCCCCCTGGTCAAATTTCAGTGCCCTGTTGGTGGAGAAATCTCCCTGAAAGCATTAGCAGAATATTACTGGATGGTCAGGGAGCGCAGGTGGATAAGGTTAATTATTCATTTTAATCCTGCCTTTCCTTTAAGGTAACATTTTTCAGTGAGACTGAGATCAGAAAAATGATCGTGTTTATCAGTCAAGCATCTAGGAAGAATGAGAATGAAACTGGTCCTCTCTGGGGAGAAAACAGGGAGATGGGGGGGGTGAAGAAGGGGTTAAGGCTCTTAGAAAAACATTGGTCCTGCAAGCGTGCGAGGGGCTCCAAGATCTTGCTCTCCCTCTCTAGTCCTTTCTATCCACAGGTTCACCTTCCCTTCAGCACCAGCTATGATTAAAAAGCCACGTTGAAGAATCATCAGAAGGAGGTAAACAAATTCACCAACTAATTTGCATTTTAATGAATTTTTAATTGAACCAAAATCTGTTGTTTCTGTTTAAAGATGCAGTGCTGACTTTGTGGTCTCTGCTGCTGAGGGCCAAGTGGGAATGTAATGTGATAAAGACAATGATAATGTTAAGCTTAATTAGGTTTGAAAACTTGTCTGGAAAGGCTGCAAAGAGTCTGGCACGGCAAGCATTCGCTGGCAGGGGGCTAAGAAGCTGGTTCGGATGGTGTGATGGGTTGAATTGTGTCCTCCCAAAAAGATATGTTGAAGTCCTAACTCTCTATACCCGGAAGTACGGTCTTTGCAGATGTAATCAAGTTAAGAGGAAGTCATATTGGATTAGGGTGAACCCTAATCCAATGACTGGAGTCCCTGGGTGGTGCAAACAGTGAACATGTTCAGCGGCTAACCAAAAAGATGGCTGCTCAAGTCCATCCAGAGGCACTCGGAAGAAAGGCCTGGGGATCTACTTCTGAAAAATCAGCCTTTGAAAACCCTGTGGAGCACAGTTCTATTCTGACATGCATGGGGTCGCTGTGAGTCGAAGCCTACTTGATGGCAACTGGTGGGTGGTAGGAATCCAATGACTGATATCTTCATAAAAAGAGGAAATTCAGACACAGAACAGACTCACAGAAAGGCGAATGCCATATGAAGACAAAGAGAGGACAGACACAGAGTGAAGACGCCAGGTGAAGACGGAGGCAGAGATTGGAGTTATGCTGCCAGGAACCAAGGAATGCCTGGGGCTACCAGAAGCTGGAAGACACAGGGAAGGATCCTCCCCTAGAGGCTTTGGAAGGAGTATAGCTCTGCTGACACCTTGATTTCAGATTTCTGGCCTCCAAAACTGGGAGAGAATAAATTTCTGTTTTAAGCCACCCAACTTGTGGTACTTTGTTACGGCAGCCCTAGGAAACTAGTACATATGGGTAGATGTCTTCTTCCTAAAAACACCAAGAACACAGTCCAAATTAGCCTGCAACTAATGCTGGGCCAGGACACCAATGGAGAGTCCTCTTCTGTCGTAGTACTTTAGGATTTCTAGGCTCAGGTGTAAGACAAGCCAGCCAGTGAGAGGTAGACAATGAATTTCTACCCTGGCTTTGATTTTTTTTTTTAATCAACAAGAGCTCCTGCTTTTCTTTATATTACTGGTCTTAGCAGCATTTTAGCAGAGGCACACATGGCTAAGATACACATACGACGGTGAAAACAATTGATGTATGTTTTTGGAGATGGCATTGATGAGGCCACCATTGAAAATAATTGTCAGTGGTCTGGGATTTTACTCTACTTGCAAGCTAGCAAGTTACTGTTCCATGGATGTTGGCAGAAGACATGGGACTCCTGGGTCAGAGACAAAGGACTTTATTACTCACGGCAAAAGCAGTAGGCAGATCTTCATGTTCACTCCAGTTCTCCAAGACCTGCAGTCCCTCAAGAGGTAAGGGAGAGTGATGTAGATGGGTCTAGATGGATGCTGCATATGCAGTGGTTAGTGTTGTAAGAGAGGAAAACTGAGCTTGGGGGATTCATCACTTTACAGTGAGGGAAAGAAAAATCTGCTTTTTGTCTAGAAAAGAAGATGCTACCTCATCCCTCAAGGTTGTTTGCTGCAGAAAAAACTCTGAGAAATGGCCCAGGTAAAGAATAGTCACCCCATGAGTTTGTCAGTTTGTCATACTGTAGGGGTTTGTGTGTTGCTGTGATGCTGGAAGCTATGCCACCAGTATTTCAAATACTAGCGGGGTCACTCATGGTGGACAGCTTTCAGCTAAGCTTCCAGACAAAGACAGACTAGGAAGAAGGACCTGGTGGTCTACTTCTGAAGAAAATTAGCTGGTGAAAACCTTATGAATAGCAGTGGAACATTGTCTGATACAGTGCTGGAAGATGAGACCCTCAGGTTGGAAGGCACCCGAAAGATGACTGGGGAAGAGCTGCCTCCTCAAAGTAGAGTTACCCTTGATGTGGATGGAGTCTAGCTTTCAGGCCCTCCGTTCGCTGATGTGGCATGACTCAAATGAGAAGAAACAGCTGCAAACATCGATTAATAATTGGAACATGAAATGTACAAAGTATGAAGCTAAGAAAACTGGAAATTGTCAAAAATGAAATGGAACTCATAAACATTAATATCCCAGACATTAGTGAGCTGAAATGGACTGGTACTGGCCAGTTTGAATCAGACAATCGTATGGTCTACTGTGCCAGGAATGACAAATTGAAGAGGAATGACGTTGCATTCGTCGTCAAAAAGAACATTTCAAGGTCTATCCTGAGCTTTCAGTGATAGGATAACATCCATATGCCTACAAGGAAGACCAGTTAATACAACTATTATTTAAATTTACGCACCAACAACTAAGACCAAAGATGAAGAAATCGAAGATTTTTACCAACTTCAGCCGTCTGAAATTGACCGAACATGTAACCAGGATGCATTGATAATTACTGGTGATTGGAATGGGAAACTTGGAAACAAAGAAGAAGGATTGGTAGTTGGAAAAAATAGGCTTGGTAATAGAAATGATGCCAGAGGTCGCAAGGTAAAATTTTGCAAGACCAACGACTTCTTTATTGCAAATACCTTTTTTCAACGACATAAACGGTGACTATACGCATGAATCTCACCGGATGGAATGCACAGGAATCAAATAGACTACATCTTTGGAAAGAGACTATGGAAAAGCTCAATATCATCAGTGAGAACAGGGCCAGGGGCCGACTGCAGAACAGACCATCAATTGCTTACATGCAAGTTGAAGTCGAAGCTGAAGAAAATTAGAAGAAGTCCATGAGAGCCAAAGTTCCACCTTGAGTATATCCCACGTGAATTTAGAGACCATCTCAAGAATAGATTTGACATACTGAACACTAATGACCGAAGACCAGATAAGTTGTGGAATGACATCAAGGACTTTGTACATGAAGAAAGCAAGAGGTCATTAAAAAGACAGGAAAGAAAGAAAAGACCAAAATGGATGTCAGAAGAGACTCTGAAACTTGCTCTTGAACATAGACTAGCTAAAGCAAATAGAAGAAATGACGAGGTAAAAGAGTTGAACAGAAGATTTCAAAGCAGGGCTTGAGAAGACAAAGTAAAGTATTATAAGTAAGTATTATAAGCTCAGTGTATGTCAAGCTGAAAGAACTGAAGAAAAATTCAAGCCACAAGTTGCAATAGTGAAGGAATCTCTGGGTAAAATTTTGAATGCTGCAATGAAAGAAGATGGAAGGAATACACAGAGTCACTGTACCAAAAAGAGTTGATTGACATTCAACCATTTCCGGAGGTAACATATGATCAAGAACCGGTGGTACTGAAGGAAGAACTCCAAGCCGCACTGGAGGCATTGGTGAAAAACAAGGCTCCAGGAATTGACACAATGCCAATTGAGATGTTTCAACAAATGGATGCAGCACTGGAAGTGCTCACTTGCCTATGCCAAGAAATTTGGAAGACAGCTACCTGGTCAACCAACTGGAAGAGTCCATGTTTATGCCTATTCCCAAGAAAGATGATCCAATCAAATGTGGATATTATAAAACAATATCATTAATATCACATGCAAGTAAACTTTTATTGCAGATCATTCAAAAGCAACTGCAGCATTATATCAACAGGGAGCTGCTGAAAATTCAATCCAGATTCAGAAGAGCACATGGAACCAGGGATATCACTGCTGATGTCGGCTAGATCCTGGCTGAAAGGAGACAACACCAGAAAAATGTTTACTTGTGTTTTATTGACTATGCAAAGGCATTCATCTGTGTGGCCCATTACAGATTATGAATAACATTGGAAGAATGGGAATTCCAGAACACTTAATTGTACTCATTAGGAACCTGTACATAGACCAAGAGGCAGTCATTGAAACAGAACGAGGGGATACCGCGTGGTTGAAAATCAGGAAAGGTGTGCCTCAGGGTTGTATCCTTTCACCATATTTATTCAATCTGCAAGCTAAGCAAATAATCGGAGAAGTTGGACTATATGAAGAAGAATGGGGCATCAGGATTGGAGGAAGACTCATTAACACCCTGCGTTATGCAATGACACAGCCTTGCTTGCTGAAAGTGAAGAGGATTTGAAGCACTTACTGATGAAGATCAAAGACTACAGCCATCAGTATGGATTATACCTCAACATAAACAAAACAAACATCCTCACAACTGGACCAATAAGCAATATCATGATACATGGAGAAAAGATTGAAGTTGTCAAGGATTTCATTTTACTTGGATTCACAATCAACACCAATGGAAGCAGCAGTCAAGAAACCAAATGACGCATTGCATTAGGCAAATTTGCTGCAAAAGACCTCTTTACAGTGTTAAAAAAGCAAAGATATCACTTTAGGGACTAAGGTGTGCCTGACTCAAGCCATGGTGTTTTCAATTGCCTCACATGCACGTGAAAGCTGGACGATGAATAAGGAAGCCCAAAGAAAAAATGATGCCTTTGAGTTGTAGTGTTGGTGAAGAATATTGACTATACCATGGACTGCCAGAAGAATGAAAAAATCTGCCTTGGAAGAAGTACAGCCAGCATGCTCCTTAGAAGTAAGTAATGATGAGACTTGGTCATACATATTTTGGACATGTTATCAGGAGAGACCAGTCCTCGGAGAAGGACATCATGCTTGGTAAAGTAGAGGGTCAGTGAAAAACAGGAATATCCTCAATGAGATGGATTGACACAATAGCTGCAACAATGGGCTCAAGCATAACAATGATCATGAGGATGGCACAGGACCGGGCAGTGTTTCGTTCCGTTGTACAAAGAGTCGCTATGAGTCAGAACCAACTCGACAGCACCTAACAACAACAATAAAGAGTAGTCAGGACCTTACATTCTTGGCACATTCAACAGGAATGAAAAAGTAGCAGGTATGAAAAAGTAGGAAATGGCATTGTCAGCCATGTTTGTTCCTTTGTATCAGAAATGGAAAAGTTTTCTCAAATTACCAGCAGACCTTGCCTCTTGTCTCATTGGTCAGAAGTGTGAAACATGCTGCGTTTGCCAGGGATGCTAGGAAAGCCAGTCCTGGAGGTGGACATTTGCTGTTTCCTACCAAATCAGAGTTTTAACAGCAAGGAGTAAGGGGGAAACAGATACTAGTTAGGCAACCAACAGAGTTTGTCATAGTTGAATGTAGACAAGATCATGCAGAGCTTTGGATGCCACACTAAGAAGTCTTGACTCTCCTATGGAAGGGTCACTGTGGTGGCTTTGTGATGTTTCCAGTTGGTTAGGCCGAAATACATTTCCCAGAATTCCCTTCCTTGTAGGTTTTTTGTTAGAGTGGGCCACAAGAGACATTTTGGCGTTATGTTTGGAAGGCAGAAGTAAAGCAGTGGCCATTTGGGGGCAGAATCACAGGCCCTTTTGAGGTTCAGGCACTTTGTTGCTTATCTGCCTTTACCTTGTTGACATGGGCAGCAGCTGGGCCTGTAGCTGCTCCACCTTCCCCCAGATCTCCCTTCAGTTTCTCTGACCCCTGTGCCAGGTGTGTGATTAGGTCCACGACACAGGGCACCAACTTCTGCAGGACACTCATTCATCAGGATTGGAGGCAGTGAGAATTGACTCAAGTTCCCACTCATCCTTGTGGGTTCCATGTTGTCCTTTTTTTCCCTTATGTTACATCCATCTTCCTTTCCCAATTGCCTGTCTTGTGAATTTTGCGTTCCTGCATCAGATGCAAAGCCGACAATCTTACAGAGATGGCTTGCAATTGTGTAATGTCAGATCCCTGTAACAAATCCATGTATCTACTGTCTGTCTGTCTGTCTATCTATCTATCATCTGTTGTGGTTTGAATTGTGTCCTCCAAAAATCTGTATTTAAGTCCTGAGTCACATGCCTGTGGATGTGATTCTGTTTGGAAATAGAGTTTTCTTTTCTATGTTAATTTGGTCATACTCAGGTAGGGTGGGTCCTAAACCTAATTATTTCTTAGTTATAAAGAGAGCAGAATAGACACAGAGAGATATAAGGGGAAGATTTGGACAGGGAACGCCAAGGAAAGCCAAGGAATGCCAAGGATCCCTGGCAGACACCGAGACTAGGAGAGAGGCTCACAGAAGAAATCAACACGGCTGAGGCCCTGATTTGGATTTCTATTCTCCAGAATCATGAAGAATTGTGAGAAAATAAATTTCTGTTCTTTAAAGCCACCCACTTGTGGTATTTCTGTTATAGCAGCACTAGCAAACTAAGACTCTATCTATCTATCTGTCTATCTATCATTCTGTCTATCTATCTATCTATCTATCTATCTATCTATCTATCTAATCTATCTCTCTATCTGTCTATCTATCTGTCTACCTATCTATCTACCTGTCTATCTGTCTGTCTGTCTACCTATCTGTCTGTGTATCTATCATCTATCTGTCCTTCCTAGTGGTCCTGCTTCACTGTGGTTTAGAAATTTCACTCTGGTTACATGTAGAAGGAAAAACCAGGAAGGTGGTGTACCTGGGCCAAGTGCCTGTGAGCATGGAGAGGAGACAAAGCATTCAAGAGACCTTTCTTTTCCATGTTTCCTTCAATCACTAACTTCTTTTTCCCTAAAGTTCCTTGGACTTCTAAATATTTTCACCCTGTAGAAGCTCTAAGGGAGAAGAAGGAAACCAGTTCATTCCCATTGGTGTCCAAACCAGGGGACTGGGCTATGTTGAGGGTGCAGCATGTCAAGGGCCGGGACTTGTCTTAAGTAGGGAAGTTTGAGCGTCCCTTCTGATTTGACAACTCTTCAAATGCATCTCTTTACAGTAGTGAATCTAATCAAAGAATATGTATCACACCAAAGAGATACAATTATTTTTAGCATGTCTCGTTTTATAAGATGAAAGAACAAACATTTATAATTTTGCAATGCCCCAGTGGGAAATTTCAAAGACAGTCAGGTATAGACAAGATGCTAAACATTTTATTTTATTTTTACTAAACTAGAATTCAGTCTATGGAAGGCAAAATATAAAGAACTGTCAAAGGAAAGTTGGACACGTGATGAAGATAAGATCCTGGATGCCTGCAAAATAATAGTTGGTTACCTTTTTATCAAAGTGACAATAAAACATTTTTTAATAAACATTGAATTGCAAAGAACCATAGCTCTTTCACAAGTGAAGAACCTTTGTTTTTTGTATTGTTTTGTTTTGAAATAATCAAAAACAAAATAAAGTCAACATGAAACACAAACAGAAATCATAGAAAATTATACTGATAAGACACAGAATCTTTGCTATCTAGGCAGATCACACAGAAGGTAAAGAATATCCTTTCATATGGTAGGTAAAGGCACTGGTCAGTAAACCAAAGAAGCTAGCCATTCAAAGTTTGCCAAAATGTTAACGTATTTTACATGGCTTCTTTTCAGATTCAGGTGTTAGAAACGAAGGCAGATAAAGTTCACTTTCCAAGTCTTGTTCTTAAACTGTTTTTTGAAAAACAGAAGTCCATAAGTATTTGTATTTCTATGTCTGTAGTGCATGGGGTCACCATGAGTCAGGAGTCGACTCAACGGCAGTAACTGATGAACAACGATGGCTCCTAGTACAGTCTCAACCATCGGTATTAATTATGACTTTTAACCAAAGTAACTAACTTCTATTTCACAGAGAAAATTGAGGGGTAGATAATGGAGAACTGTCTGTCACACACAATATTTTAGCAGACTAACAAAGTTTGTGATACATAGAATGTAATTTTCTGCAGCCACAGAAACTACATTTATACCTCAGAAATGAACATGTTCACTAACATGACTGACATATATTGTATATACAAATAAGAAGCAAAGATATATAAACTTTGAATTGTACATAATATCAATATTTCATTATTCTATCTTACTTTGAAAATATGTAAGTATCTAAGAAGTATCTATTAATCAGCTCACTTTAATATTTTTGTTCAAGGTTTTAAGGCACCTGAAGATGTTGGTAATTATGTTTAAACTGGTTCACTATAAAACGTAATTACTGTTTATGTGAAAAGTTTGTCCGAATAATTGTTCAATTTTGTTTAAGACAAATTTACATTGTTCATAATCTTAAACATCATGTAGGAGTAATGTTAGTTTATTTGATTAGTAAATCTGAATAGGTTTCGGAAACTCAGATTAATAATTCTTTTCTGGAGAAAACAAACCTAAGCAGAATAAAAGTGCTGTTGTATTACATGTAACGATGATAAATAAGAGAAAAGATGTAGCTAGTTTTTCTTAAACTAGTGTGATTTGCCAAATTTTACCTTAACTATGTGAACTTGAATTCTTAAAATGTTTCTGACTGAACAGTTTCTGGAAGAAGGATTTTTTTCAAGACCAGCACATTAAAGTATCAGCAATTCAATTTTCTTATTTTCTGAGACTTTTAGGAATATTCCATTTATATGAGATTTTGTCTTTATACACTAGTCAGAACAGAGCTCCTTTAATTTAAGAAACATCATAACCTAATTTATTAACATCCTCCAAAGACAGGAAAACTTTCCATCTTCCTACAACAAGAAAAGAAGGCCTTTCTTAATTATAGACGGTCACAGAGAAAGCTTATAGCTTCAGTTCTACAACTTTAGCTGGAGGTCAAAGGTAAACACAAAAACTCACTGGTCCAGATTTTAAAGAGTTATTCTTCTTCCCAGTGGGCATGACATTCTTAATTGATTGGAGCTTGTCACAGATTGAATTGTGTCCCCCCAAAATATCTGTCAACTTGGCTAGGTCATGATTCCCAGTATAGATTGTATGATTGTCTACCATTTTGTCATCTGATGTGATGTCCCTATGTGCTGTAAATCCTATCACTATGAAGTTAAAGAGATAGATTAGCAGCAGTTATATTGATGAGATCTACAAAATTAGATAGTGTCTTAAGCCAATCTCTTTTGAGATATAAAAGAGATAGGCAAGAGAGAGACAGGGGGACCTCACACCACCAAGAAAGCAGTGCTGGTAGCAGAGCGTGTCCTTTAGACCCGAGGTTCCTGTGGGGGAAGCTCCTAGACCAAGAGAAGATTGATGACAAGCACCTTCCTCCAGAGCCAACAGACAAAGCCTTCCCCTGGAGCTGATACCCTGTATTTGGACTTGTAGCCTTCTAGACTATGAGAGAATAAATTTCTCTTTGTTAAAGCCATCCACTTGTGGTATTTCTGTTACAGCAGCACTAGATGACTAAGACACAGCTCCATATAAACAAATAGGCCAACAAACACGAAAGACTAACAAACTGAATAATTTGTCATCTCTCACGCAGGAGAGACTAGATCTCTATCATCCCTTCATCCCTTGTAATCTCTTTTTTTGTTTTGTTGTTTTCTTGAAATGTTGTCTTAACTCTGACTAGATGCTGGTCAGTTCCTTTTATTGAGCATCTGATTAAGTTTACCCCCAACACTTCCCCTGTCAGGTGCTCACAGTCTGGGGCCACTGCGCACCCACCCTAACTGCCCCAAGGCCAGGTAGCAAATAGCTGGGGACAGCCCCTATGTTCTGCGGACCCACAAATTTACTCAAATTAGCCAATCCACAGGGAGCCTGCAGATCTAGCTAACTCCACCTCCATTGCCATACTTAAGCCGCCCTATAGATTCAGCTTGCTGTTACCCATTCCCTGGGGTACAACTCCCTGTGTGGTACTGCCTGGTAGCCTTCTCTCATTTGGCACTATAAGTAACAAAGAGTTCTGCCTTTCATCTATTCAAGTGTCTTTGTATTGTGTCCTGTCATCTAAAAAACTTTTTTTTTTTCATTTGTTGTCGAGTTGATCCCCACTCATGGCAACCCCAAGTACTGCAAAATAGAACTGCAGTCCAAAGGGTTTTTCAAGGATGCAATCTTTTGCAAGTAGATCACCAGGCCTTTCTTCTGAGACATGTACTGGATGGGTTCAAACCACCAACCTTTTGGTTAATAGTCACTGTAGATTCTGTCACTGCAGATGTTTCAGAAGAAAGTCAGGTACTATATGCTCAGAAATTGCACCACCCAGGGACTCTTTATAATCCTACCTAATATCCTATAATTATGAAACATTCCTCTATACAGGTTACCAAATGGTTAGACCATAAGACTAAATTCCCGTTCATTGCTGACACCAAGGGGAATAACTTATTGGCTCTATGTAAACCAGAGACAAACACACAGATGCCAAATCAGTAGAGAGGAAAAAATTTTCCTTTTGCTTTTCCATTTGACTGACGCTCGTGTTCAGAGGAAGCTTCCTGCTGCTGTGACCAGAGTCACACAGGCAGGTCCTGGGCTGAGCAGATGGTCCAGCGTGGTCTTCACTGATGTAAGGCAACATGACTGGCCTGATGTTTTTAGTGTGAGGTTCTCAGCATGACAGAGCAAACATCAAAGCTGGGAGCTAATTAACACATGTCAGAGACTTGAGGCAATAGAGGGACAGCGACATTGTTTTCCCACAGACTTAGAGTGGGTGGCTATGAATCAGAATGGGTTTGACGGCAACAGGTTTGCAAAAGCCCTGGTGGTGCAGTGGTTAAAGCACTCAGCTGCTAACCAAAGGTCGACAGTTTGAACCCACCAACCTCTCTGTGGGAGAAAGATGTGGTAGTCTGCTTCCATAAAGATTTACAGCCTTGGAAACCCTGTGGGGCAGTTCTACTCTGTCCTATAGGGTCACTATGAGTTGGAATCAACTTCACAGCAATGGGTTTGGTTTTTTAGAGTTGGAAGGCAGCCTAGTCATCTTCCTGTCCAATGTCCTTGCTTAAGAGGAAACTGAGTTCCACAGAGGGCAAGAATCTTGCCCAGGGTTCCACACCAATTTACAGGTAGAGACAGGACCAGAAAATGCAGGTGTTCTGTCTTCCAGCTTTCACAATCAGCGAGGTTTATAGTAAACCATGTCTTGTAGCTGAGTTGTCTTTTTGGTTCTGCAAACTCCTGAAAGGCCTCCCATGTAGCCCATATCTTGGCCAGTCATCTCCCTGATTTAGTCATGATCAGGGAACTTTCTATCACTGCAGATATTTCAGAAGAGAGCCAGGTACTATATGTGCAGAGATTGCCCCATATTGTTTTTTAGATCAAGGCAAGGTAAATTAGACACTTGGTAAAACATGCAGAAATGCCGATTTAAAGATGCTATTGATTTATCAAGCCCTCTTTACCAGTTCATTCAACATTCTTTGAGCCCCTACTGTGTGTCAGTTTATGTGTATAATTGTGTGATGGGGAGAGGGAGATTTTGAGAGAGGGAAACAAAAGTTAACTCCAAGGCTAAACACTTCACATGCTATGTCCTTGAATCGTCATAGCAATTCCATCGGAACATATCTTAGTCTCCTCGTGCTGCTATAACAGAAATACCACAAAACAGAAATTTATTTTCTCACAGTTCTGGAGGCTAAAAGTCCAAATCAGGGTCTTGGCCGTGTAGATTCTTTCCTCGTCAGTAGCCCTGCATATTCCTTGATTCCTTGATGTTCCTCACAAGGCGTCTGTCTACCCCACATTGTGTGTTTCTCTGTGTCTAATCTGCTCTTTTAAAACTCAGAAGCGATTAGATTTAGAACCCACCTCCCCAGTCAGGTGTGGTCTAATTAACATAGCAAAAAAAACCCTATTGTCAAACAGGATCACATTCACAGGTATAAGGGTTAGGATTTCAATACATGTTTTAGGGGGACACAATTCAATCCATAACATAAACCTCACTCCAACTTGTGCATGAGGAAACAGGCATCGAACACCAATACTCAACATCACAGAGCCAGTCTTTTGCTGAGGTAGCAGTCCGACCCACCTGGCCTCAAAGCCTGAGCCCACCTCGCCTCACCACAGAGATTCCTCAAGCCTTTCCAGTGGGGGAAAGAGGGAAGAAAGCCACAGTGGCAGGGAGAACTAGTGTCCCAGAGATACAGAAACCAGGTGTGGCAAGAGTGGAAAGGACGGGCACTGTGAGTCTCACTGCAGCTAGGAGTGAAAACGGACGCGGGAAGTGCATATGGTGACTTCCATTTGCCTGCACTTTGCATCACAGGAAGGACTTTTGATGTGTGGAAATGGGAAAGAAAAGGCATGCCACATGAAAATATGCTTGGAACTTTGGACACAGAAGACAATATCCGGGAAAAGGCAAGCAGATTTGTTACAGTGAGTCATAACAGGCTTGCAAAAGAACTTTAAAACATGATAATAATAATAGAAATCCCATTCACTGAGTTCTTTACAGTCGATCAGATATTTTATTAAGGGTATTGCATCCGTTATCTCATGCAATTCTTTAACAATAACCCTTCAAGGTAGTACAGTCATTGCCAATTATAGATTAGGCACCCATGGCACAGATTGAGTGAGTAATTAGGCCAACGTTAAAAAAAAAAAACAGTTGCCATTGAGTTGACTCCACGTGTTTTAGAGTAGAACTGAGCTCTATGAGATTTTCAAGGCTGTGATCTTTCAAAAGCAGATTGCCAGGCCTGTCTTCTGAGTAGCCTCTGGATGGGTTTGAACCACCAAAGTTTCAGTTAGTAGCTGACTGCTTAACCATTTGTGCCACCCAGGGACTCCAGGTCAAGGTCAAACCCACTGTCACTGAGTTGATTCTGACTCATAGCAACCCTATAGGACAGGGTAGAACTGCCCCACAGGGTTTCCAAAGCTGTGATCCTTAAGGATACAGATTGCCACATCTTTCTTCCACTGAGCGGCTGGTGGGTTTGAACTGCCAACCTTTCACTTAGCAGCCAAGCTCTTAACCACTGCACCACCAGGGCTTCCAGGTCACATGCTACTAAATGCCAGTGTTGCGATTTGAACCTGGATCTGTCTGATTCCTGAGCCTAAACTCGTAACCTCTATTGGAGAAGAATATTAGGCCCAGATTCTAGAAGATTTTGAATGTCAAGTTAAAGAGTTTGGACATTATATTTTAGGCAGGCATTTTCCAAACCTTGTTCTACAAGATGTATTCTTTAGATTTTAGATGTTTCAGGGCACAAAGGTGGTGCATATCCAGTGTCAAATTTGTTGAGGAAACCCAAGAAACACAGGAAGACAGGTCTGTGTACTCTCTTTAATATGCATCAAAATATACAAAGAAGGGGATCTGGTTTGCAGCATTTCCCAAACTTAGTTATCCATGTTTCCACGCTCAGAGAATCATCCACAGACCAACAGCAGCGGGCAGTGGAGACTCTCAGTTTCTGAGCAGACAACGTGGTCACAGCTGTGTTTATAAAGGCATCTTAAAGAGCAGAGTTGAGGGTGACACGTCTGAAGACAAGGAGACCAGTTAGAAGGTGCGTAATTTTACTGAGAAAAAAACTCTAACCTCACTCATTCCCCTGCTAATGGAAAGACTGGGTTCCAGTGACCCGGGTCATTCAAGTATCTTCAAAATCCAAATCTAATTGAAAAAATCATCCAGCTATCTCTTAGTACAAAGTGCTTGGGGCCATATAGGGGTCTTACAAGCAGAATGGAGAGTCTAGAACCCCACAAGGATCATGGTTCATGGTAAGAAAGATTCATTCATACGGGGAAACTTCAAACGTGCATCTGAAATTCTCAGATGAGAAAGCGGGATAGGTAAAGGTTTGGGTGTGTTTGGTTTGAGAGTGGTAAGGGGACAGAAAAGTGTAAATGATGGATAGGATCCTTTCTGGTTTGATGAGAAGGCGTGCGGGGGGGGGGCGGGGGTGGTGAAAGACTGGACATGGAGAACTGTTTAACAGTGATGTTGGGATCAAACAGACCTGGGTTCAAATCCCAGCTCCACCACTACTACCTCTGTGACCTTGGCAAGTTACTTTCCTTCTCTCAGCCTAACTCACAGGAATTTTGATAAGATTAAATGAGTTAATAAAAGTAAATTTAGCAGAGAGACTGATATAGCAGCTCTTACCAGATGCTCATGAGAACTGATTGTGTGCAATCTTTTCCTAACTCCACTTTCAATTGATCGCCTCATGATAGTAGCTTGAAATCAGTCATGGTGGAGGCATTTACACCATGAAATTGGCAAACACTACAAATTGGGATTTTCTTTTTTTTCAGAGAGTCTGTTGTTTGTTAAACATTTGCCAGGACGCTGCTACATATAAAGCTCAATTGTGGAAAGCTGTTTTATATTAGCTTTGGAGCAAGAGGTGAGATGAGATCTCTTTGGATGAGAAATGGGCACAGAAACATCTTTCAAATTCTCACACATTGTCTTGGGACTGACCCTATAGCTCTTCCAAGGATGTGGACTAAGGAAGGCCAAGTGCAGAAGTAGGTGTTATTCTGTAAGATTAGGAGCATAGCTGCTGGGTGGGAACCCTAGCACCGGCTCTTGATCACACTCATTGATAGAGAGGCCCAGATTCCATGAAGATTTTGTGAAAACCATTTGAGATGACTTCATAATGACGGTACAGACTCCTCAAGGATTTATTAATCCAGGGTACAGATGTTTCTTTTTTGAACTGAAAGCTGCCAGAGCTGTTATACAGAAGGTTGCCATGAGTCGGAGCCAACTCAATGGCCAACTAACAACAACAGAGCTGGAGGACTGTCTACCCTGGCAGAGAGTCATCCAGCCACCCCTTGAATGCCCCCAGGCCTTCCTAGTATTGTGCAGCCTTGACTTGGGTTTCTATCACTGCAAAGGCAAGCTGAAGGATGTTAGCCTGAAAATGCTAGGAGACAATTTCCTCTTCACCCCCATGTGACAGACAAATTGCTGAAACCAAGACCCCGTACAGTGGAAAGAGCTCTGGACTAGAGGAAAAAGAAAACTATCATTCACTGGAAACCAGGCATTTTACATCTATTAACCCATAATTCTCACAGCAACACTTTGAATTAGATACTATTATCTCTATTTTACAGAAGAAGAAATGGAGCCACACAAGGGTTAAGCAACTTGCAAAGATCCCCCAGATAGGGAGAAGCCAGCGTTTGAACCTAGATGAAGCAATCTCCCCTCCCCCAAACTCTCACTCTCTCTTACTCCATGAGGTTTCCTTGGGTCAAAAGACTCAGGTGCCCTTCCCAGGCCTGTCATTTTCTTATCTTTCTGGGGCAGTATCTTCACTGATTTAAAAAAAAAAAAAAAGGAGATGAAAGAAAAAGATGTGGGTTGGGAGTGATGTGGGAGTTTGGTTGGGAGTGATGTCGGGGTTTGGATACAAACTCTTTGTCAATACAGGTTGGTTTGAAGCTCATATAAAGCCATTATATCTATGAAACAGCACTTTGAAACCATTAAGAGCTATACATGCGCAAGGGAGAAAGATTAGAAAAGGCTAGATTTTAGAGATGTCGTGTGAGTGTACTAATAGACTCTAGTCACTCCTATGTCTACACACCGGCCCACCTCCTTTGTTTGGATGCCAGTTGGAAACATGCACAGCTCAGGGACGTTGGCTCCCACTCCCACTGCATTAATCCAGCCACCAGGCTCACCACAGACATTCACCTGCCTCATTGCTTATAGCTCCTGTCACCTCAAGGCCCAGTCTTCTCATCCAGGGCTGCCATCGATCAGCAAAGTGTATCCTCCACACCCACCCGACATTCCACCATCAATGGATGCTCTTGACATGGTGAGATACCTTTGGTTGTCACTTGTCCTGTCAACAGATCCTTCTTTTCTTATTTGTCTTGGCAGTTACAGTTGTGTGTGTGTGTGTGCATTTGTGTGTGTGCATGCATGCTGTGTGTATGTGCATGCTGTGTGTGTGCACTCTGTGTGTATGTTTTGTTTCTTTGTATCTCATTACTCTTTCTTCCCAACATCACAGACCTTGTTGACCATTCTGGATTGTGGGTGGGTTCTATTAAAAACATGCTGGTTATGGATTGAACTGTGTCCCCCAAAATGATATGCTGAAGTCTTGACTCCTGTACCTGTGACCCTGTTTGGAAACAGGTTTTTTGAAGATGTTATTGGTTACGTTAACCTGAGGTCATATTGGAGTAGGGTGAGTCCTAATCCAATATGGGTGGTGCCTTATAAAAAAGGAGGACAGACACAGAGAGACACACCAAGGGAAGGTGGCCACGTGAAGATGGAGGCAAAGATTAGAGTGACAAGTAACACCAAGGATTGCTGACCATCCCCTGAAGCTAGGAGAGAGGCATGGAACAGATTCTCCCTCAGAGCCCTGAAAAGGAATCAACATGGTTGATACCCTGATTTCACATTTCTAGCCTCCAGAACTGTGAGACAATCAATCTCTGTTGTTTTAAGCCATCCAGTTTGTGGTATTTGGTTAAGGCCAAAAAACCAAAACCAAACTCGTTGTTGTCGAGTCGATTCTGACTCATAGTGACCCAATAGGGCAGAGTAGAACTGCTTCATACAGTTTCCAAGGAGTGGCTGGTGGATTTGAACTGCTGACCTTTCGGTTAGCAGCCATAGCTCTTAACCACTGTGCCACCAGGGTTTCCTTGGTTATGACGGCCCTAGAAAATTATTACAAAAGCAAATTTGGAATATGTGAGTATTTTGACCATTGCTTTCTAGATGTTCTGGTAAAGGGTCTGTTTAAACAAATCAAAGCAGCATGTAAGGGGAGCATCTGGGTAAGCTCCTCCCACCCCCGGTGCAGAAGAGCATGGGGGAGTGGACCGACTTACTGCTTTGGAACCAGATGGAATGAACGGGACTCCTGACTCCACGCCTTACTGCCTGTGTGACCCGGGGCAAATTACTAAACGGCTTTAAGTTTCCCAGCATCAAAAAAATGGGAAACATATCATTCTTTCCATAATGGATGTGAGGATTCACTAAGGATAAAGTGCTCAGTAAATGTTAATGTCCAACATTTGCTCACTGGGAAGACTTCATGGTGAGAATAGTTGGCTTCCAG
Organism: Trichechus manatus latirostris; assembly: GCF_000243295.1. Taxonomy (NCBI): domain Eukaryota; kingdom Metazoa; phylum Chordata; class Mammalia; order Sirenia; family Trichechidae; genus Trichechus; species Trichechus manatus. Next base: position 22,577,421 of record NW_004443955.1, read on the forward strand.
CATTGGCACACATCTCTTCCCCATTCCACTCTGTTTTTGCCTGTCAGCTAGTGCCCATTGAGGTCCAGCAGCTCTTATGGTGAGGTAATTGTCTTTGCTAACTTATCCAGATGCTCCAATTCTGGCCATATCTGATTCACATCTCCACTTTGGGTATTTAAATGAAAATTGCTCTACTATTGCCTTCTAAAAGAATATGAGTGCCAGTTCTATAAACTCTGGGAATTTCTGGGCTCCAAACTGTTCCCCAAGGGAGATTTTCAGCAAATTGGCTTCTTAGATTATAATTCAGCTAATGTTTAGTGAACACCTGCTATGTGCTAGGCATTATGCTCCATGCTTTCACACAAGTTGTCTCACTGATACTATAGAAAATGACTATTATTTTCTCGTATCATCAATAGCTCTAGGAAGCTCTTACATGAATATGTCCAGTCCTCGTAGAGTGAAATTTCCCTTTCCCTCTTTTAGGGGTGATAGTCAAAATAGTTATCAATGAGTATGGTTTGAGAACTAACCAATCAGAATGAGACATTGGATGCGTGCACTTGGGGAGCTTGGGGACAATGGTTATTTACCAAGTGGAATGGAAATACTTTAGCAATTCAATTTTCAGTATTTAAAAATTGAGATGGCTGAGCAGGGACAACTTGGACGACTATCAACCCAGCCTTTTTCCCCAGTGGAGTTGACATTGAAATGATGACGAAGTATTCCTTTACATCCTTCATTTGCTGTTAGGAGAAAATGGTAAAGATGCTGCTCTTGGGTTCCGGAGATAGAGTCAGAAAACCAGATCTATGGCCTCTGGGATTTGGAGACCAATAAGAGGCAGGCAGGCTACTTAAGAGCTCAGGATTACAACAAAAGGACAAACAACCCAATCAAAAAATGGGCAAAGGATTTGAACAGACATTTCACCATAGAGAATATGCAACTGGCCAACGAGCACATAAAAAAGATACTCAACATCATGAGTCGTTGTTGTTGTTATTGTTGTTAGGTGCTGTCAAGTCGGTTCCAACTCACAGTGACCCTACGTACAACAGAACAAAATGCTGCCCAGTCCTGTGCCATCCTCACCATTGTTGTTACGGTTGAGCTCAGCGTTGCAGTCACTGTGTCAATCCATCTCCTTAAGTGTTTTCCTGTTTTTTACTGATCCTCTACTTTACCAAGCTTGATGTCCCTCCCAGGGACTGGTCCTTCCCGATAACATGTCCAAAGTATGTGAGACCTAGTACAGAACGGTGCAGCCTATGAGGTGGAGCAGAAGCAGCTGAGGATGTTTGCCTCCGAGGTGGTGCCCCAGTTCTCATATGCCCAGTCCTGCATCTGGGGTCCCAGGAGTTCCTGAATGTTCTGGTGTCCTGAATGTGGTCAAGAGGAAGTCCCAGTGTTTGGGGAACTCATAACTAGAGACTCGTGGCAGGGACTCCAGACTTCACCTGGAGCCTCAGTATGATGCCCAAGAAACAGACAATAGCAGTTACCCCTCTTTGAACGCTAGCACAAGAAACCTTGTGAGGAGATAAGAGGAGGGAGCTCTCAGCAGAAGGCAGTGGAGACCCAGAGGACAGTGGGTGCTCATGCCTAGTCCTCCCTATATCAGAGAATATGGCCTCCAGCACCAACCTGTGAGGGAGGGAGAGAGAGGGGAGATCCTTTGAAAGGGAAAAAAGAGCCCGGATAGGAATGTGGAATTGGAGTTGAGAAAGAGCAGAGAAATGTTTACCCTTAACAGGCAAGGACACATTTTCCTCCTCCCCACCCCCCACTCTGCCATTCTCTGAAATGGGGCTCAGGTGGGATCAGTTACAGGAATCAACTTTGTAGTATGCAAGTTTGGATTGGTCATACCAGCTCTTATTAATGGCAGCAGCAATGAAGCAAGCATGACCTCGTTGGCCTATGATATCAAGTCTGGCATTGTTCATAAATGAGGCAAGAACCAGGATGGCACCAGGGAGCTCTTGATATTTCCCTCCAAAAGGTCATATCCTGGGAACCCCACCATGCCCTCTTCAGATTGTCAAAGACCAGGGAGCCACTTGGCTGCCCTGCACCAAAGCCTGGCAACCACAGACCAGCCCCTTGTCACTCAGCTTCCTAGCTTCACTCTATCCCTTTGCTTAGACCTGGGTTAGTGAGCTGAATTCACGTTCTTTACCTGACCCTGAGCAGATCTTCCCTTTGAATGTACCTCCAGTCCACTTCTATTAGAATTCACCTCTGAAATCATAACATTTCAGACATCCCATTCTCTGATCACAACCCCATCTCCTCTCCCGTTTGTCACTTGTTACATTCAATGCACTGATTTCTCGTCTTTGTTCAGACAGTAGTCACTTGACTTATCTGTTTCCCCCATCCTCTGTCATCCCTGCTTTCCCTCTCCAGCCCAGTTGGGGTTCGTCATGTCAGCCTCTCTCTGGCCGATATCCTCAACTCAAACCCTTCCCTCTCAACCTCCTGGCAAAACCTCAACCCTGAGCCACTTCAATTCTCATTGCGGAGGCAAAGCACACAAGCGTGCGAATGATGAATTCCAACATTCAACCCCAAGTAAAGCTCTACCACTGCCTGGAAATACTTCTGTTTTCCAGAGTCAGTTCTCTTTCCCTTTCTTCTCAGTTACACCCTGCACCCACCTAGTCTCAGCAGGTGACCTTACTCTCTAACTCCAGAGAAAAGAAGCAAACTTGCTCAAAACATCCTCAAGCTTCTTCAAACCTACAAACTGACTTCTACCTGATTCTAAATGCTTCTCCTTCCTCCTCTGCATCCAAGGCCAGCCAGTCCCAATTTCTGTGGTTTGGATTCCACTCCCTCCTGCCTTGTCAGCAACCTTGCTTTAACCCTTTTTGCTCTGCATCTTCAATTTCTCCCTCTTGAAGCCCTCCTTTCCCTTCCCATTGAAAGATTTTGAAGTCATTCCCTTGGACACCCCCAAATAATAATAATAAAAATCACCCTTAATGCCACATCTCCCCTACAGCTATCAGCCCCATCCCTCTCCCCCAATTTCTCACCAGTATTCTTGAAAAAGTGCTTTTACTCTCTGTGTCCACTTCCTTATTTCACCCACTCAGTCTCTGTAAGCCTTCCTCATCCCATGTCTCTACTGGAAGTGCTCTTGCCAAGGTCAACGAGGACCAATGGCCACTAAATCCAATGAGGACTTTTCAGGCCTTATCTTACTTGACCTTTGTCAGTATTACTGCCTTAAACATATACTGCCTCTTTTGGACGCCAATTCATCACATTTTCCTGGATCTTTGCAGATCCTGCAGGCCGCTTGCGGGGAGCCAGTAGCAGTTACCATTGAGTTGACATCAACTCATGGTCACCTCATGAGTGTCAGAGTAGAACTGTGGTCCATAAGGTTTTCTATGGCTGATTTTTTTCAGAAGTAGATTGCCAGGACTTTCTTCTGAGGCATCTCTGGGTGGACTTCAACTTTCAACCTTTCAGTTAGCAGCCAAGCAATTAACCATTTGCACTGTCTTTTTCTCTGAAGCCCAACCTTTAAATCAGTGGTTCTCAAATGTTAGAAAGGATCATGTTACTTGGAGGGCTTCTTAAAACAGAGTCCTGGGCTTGATCCTCATGATTTCTGATTTAGTAGGTCTGCTGTGGAGCTTGACAATTTACATTTCTATCAAGTCCTCAGATCATGCTGATGCTGCTGGTCCAGGGACCACACTTTGAAAACCACTGTGGGCTGAGGTGTTTATCCTAAGTTCCCTTCTCTTCTCTGGACCAGTGCCTCTGGATGCTGGCTGCACACTAGTATCACCCCGGGGCTGTTAAAAACCATGAAGGCCTGGACCTTACAAAGACCAAGTTAATGGTAATGCCTGGGAAGGGGGCTCAGGTATTGGTATTTATAAAAGCTTCACAGGGAATTCTAATGTGTCATCAGGCCTGAGAACCATTGTTCTATATCTTCTTCCCAGTGATTTCATCCACTAAGTTGGCTTCAATTACCCTCGAAAAATAGATGACTGATAAATTTCCGTCTTTAGCCCATACATTGGTGCTGAATCCCAAACCCGGCTATCTTGCCACCTAGTGGACCTCTGCCCTCAAAGAGCTCAGAGACACCTCACATGTCCACTCTGGAACTCGTACTTTATGTTGAGCCAAGATATGTGGTTGCAAGAAAGACACGAGTCTTACAGGCACTGATTAGAACAATGCTTTATTCACATAGTGAAGAGACAGCGAAGTCAGCTTCGATGGTAGGTGTCAGTTTCCTTTGGGCAGTAGGTCTCACTCTGCAGCCAGTGCAGGGTACCCATCCCTCTTTCATGTTGCAGTTGAAGGAACTTGTTCCCCTCCCATTAGGAACAGATACACAAATAAGGTTGGCCAGGTGCCATGTAACACACACACTTAACTAAGCAGTAAGCAGACTGTGTTCTCAGAACAGAGAAGAAATTTTCTTGACAAGGAAAAGGAAGAAACTGAGGCAGAGGGAGAGGCTCATTTCCCAGCCTGCTTTATCAGGGAATCTTCTGGGCCCAAGGCTTCTGATAGGGAGGTCCAGGTGAGGGTCAGAAGGCCACTTGATAGGCTGCTCTTGTTTTCTCAACAGCTTCCTACCTGCTCCTCCTTCAGGGTTTTCCATTTCCATGAAGGACACTACCCTCCACCTAGTTGCCCAAGCTAGAAAACTGGTAGTTATATGTTTTACTCGTTCGGCTCTATATTAGTTTCCTGTCGCTGCTGTAACAAATTGCCAAGCACTTGGTGACTTAAAACAACACAAATTTACTCTCTCACAATGTTGGCAGAGTTGTGCTCCCTCTAGAGGTTCTAGTGAAGAACTCATTTCTTCTCTCTTTCAGCTTCTGGCAAGCATTCCTTGGCTTGTGGCCACATCACTCCAATACCTACCTCTATAATCACATTGCCTTCTCCTCTTCTATCTGTGTAGTCAAAGCTCCCTCTGCCTCCCTCTTATATAAGAATACAAGTGATTGCAAGTAAGATGCACCCGGAAAATCCAAGATAATCTCTTCATCTAAAGAACCTTAATTTACTCACAGCTACAGAAGCTTTGCCACGTAAGGTAACATTCATGGGTTTCTAGTCATCAGGACATGATATCTTTGGGGCCCGTTATTCAGTCTACTACAAGCTCCCTCATTTCTGCCTCCATCTTCAATTGATATCCAAACCCTGTCCATTCTGCTTCCTAATTATCTTTTGAGTCTATTCACTTCCTTCCATTTCCTTTCCCACATTTAAATGTAGGTTCCATCTGTTCTTGCCTGAACTATCACCAAAAACAAACAAATTAAAAAAAAAAACAAACAAACCCCAAACCCGCTGCAGTCGAGTCGATTCCAACACCTAGTGACCCTCCAGGACAGAGTAGAACTGCCCCCATAAGGTTTCCAACAGGACAGAGTAGAACTGCCCCTGTAGGGTTTCCAAGGAGCAGCTGGTAGATTTGAATCGCTGACCCTTTGGTTAGCAGCCTGAGCTCTTAACCACTGAGCCACAAGGTCTGTTGAACTACCACAACATACCAAACCCCTTGCCGTGGAGTCGATTCCTACTCATAGCAGCCCTGTAGAGCAGAGTAAAACTGCCCCATAGGGTTTCCAAGGAGCAGCTGGTGGATTTGTACTGCTGACCTTTTGATTAGCGGCCATAGCTCTTAACCACTGTGCCACCAGAACTACACAGTAGTCCCTTAATTGACGTCCTTTTTTCCTCTCTCGCTACCCCACAATCCCTTCTCTACAAAGCAGAGTAATTTACCCAAAAAAAGGATGCTGTTCCTCTGCTTTACCTCCTCCAGTGTGTTCCTGTGATTTCTACATAGTCTGCTTTGCCCCTGCCCACTACCCAGCCTATCTCAGGCCCTCCTTCCTGCCCTAGTGGGGCAGTGGTGGTTCAGTGGTAGAACTCTCAACTTCCATGTGGGGGACCTGGGTTCGATTTTGTGCCAAAGCACCTCATGCATAGCCACCACCCGTCTGTCAGTGGAGGCTTGCATGTTGCTATGATGCGGAACAGGTTTCAGCAGAACTTCCAGATTAAGACAACCTAGCAAGAAAGGCCTGGCAATCTACTTCTGAAAATCAGCCACTGGTCCAATCCTGTTGTGCATGGGGTCGCCATGACTCGGGCAGCTAACAACAACAATTACAGCCTGCCTTGAGGCACTTCTCTCACTGCTCAGGGGTACCACAGTCTCTGTGACCTCAGAGCCTTGGTACAAACTCTTCCCTCTGCATGGAACATCTTTTATACTCTCACAGTCTGCACTGGGTCCCTGGGATAGGTTTCCATGGCTACTTATGCCTCCTCAGTCACAGACCTGAGCACAGGTCAATTGTAACTGAGGTTTAATTTTCTGTTTCCCAGCTAGACTGTATGCTTCCAGGGCACCAGACTTGCCCTCTTGTCTTGGCAGGAAGCACAGTGCCTGCCTCAAGGTAGGCATCAAGCAGTATTTGGTTGGTTCAGTTGACATGCCCCTCCCCCTGCCTGTTGTCCTTTAGCTCCTCAGGGTTGCCTCTGGACTCTTTAGACATCACTAGTACATAATGAGCCCTGCTGGCACAGTGGTTAAGAGCTTGGCTGCTAACGAAAAGGTCAGCAGTTCAAATCTACCAGCCGCTCCTTGGAAACTCTGTGGGACAGTTCTACTCTGTCCTATAGAGTCGCTATGAGTCAGAATTGACTCAACGGCACACAGCAACAACGATAACAGTACATAATGAGCCCTGGCGTTGCAGTGGTTAAGAGTTCAGCTACTAACCAAAATGTCAGCAGTTCGAATCAACCAGTAGCTCCTTGGAAGCCCTATGGGGCAGCTCTACTCTGTCCCATAGGGTCACTATGAGCCTACAGGGTGGCTATGATTTGGAATCAACTCAACGGCAACAGGGTATAGTACACAACAAAAATTCCTTTCCTATTCACCCAGACCCCAGGTATACATTTCTGTACATCACTGGTGGGGCTCACCTGTATGTTTCCCTCTCCATCACACGGCTTTGGGAGAAATCAATTTGGTATGATATTGGCTTTCTCTGCTTGGCTGGAAAATGATCTGCATCTGCTCCAAGCCCTGAACCTCATTGCCGTACTCACCATTCCAAGCCCTTGAGCAAGGCCAGACTCTACAGAACCTATAACTATGAACTCAAACAATATTCTACCTACAACATTCAGTCTCTATGTCCCCAGTGCTAAGTACCACATACAGTCAAGGGTCAAGGGCACAAATCAGATGGTTTTTGATAACAAATGAATCCTAGTGATGGGTAAATAGAGGGGGGTCAGGCCACCCCACACACACGCAGCACAAAACAAGAATGCAGATAAAGAGTCTCAGGCAGAGAAAATGTCCCAGATCCTCTCACCTCTGTACAACTTGGCTTCTTCCTTCCATTCCACTGCCTGGAGCCAGATCTTGGGACTTAACCTCCTAGTCTCAGCTCCTTGCCCTGAGCACTCATCACAGACAGAGTTTAGTACTTGTTCTCTGCCTCTTGCCAGCCTGGATATCTTATCAAGCATGTGGCCCCTAGAACTGTATTATACTGCCAGTCTATTTTCCTCCAACCCCACAAAATGGGTATGGGAAAAGTGTGTACGTGTGTGTGTGTGTGTGTGTGTGTGTGTAAGAGAGAGAGAGCACTCTGACTAATGATTTTCCTTCTTCGTTTACTGGTCTACAAGTCTTCTCACTACTTTTTCCCCTAACCAAGACTGTCAGCATGCAAGACCCTTTTCAGTCTCGCTGCCCCGCTGCACTGGCCTCATTTCCCCAGATGTCCCTCCACCTACAACATGTTTCATGACTCTGGGCTTGCCCTGTGCTGTTCCTCTCCCTGGCATGCCCTTCCCCATCTCAGCTTTATAAGCTCTTGTCCATCTTTCAAGAACCAGTGCCTATGTCACCTCCTGTCTAAAGCTCCCTCAGGCAAAGTTGGACCCTGCCTTTGAGTGGTGACCTCCATTACAGCAGTGTCCACACTTGCAGTTCATGGTCAGCTTGTAGGTCTGTCTTCCCAAATGAAACATAAACTTGCTCACTAGGTCTCACTCATCCTTGATTGCCTATGCCTCACCCAATGCCCAGCACATGATTGGCACTCAATTTACATCCAGTAATGGCCAGACAAAAAGGAGAAATTTCCCATCCCGCCAGCCTAGCTCAGCTTCAGGCAAGTGGGGCAAGTGGCCCTCGGAGAATCAATCAGCTGCAGTGGCTTCTCTCTCTCCCTCCCTACTTGTCCTCCTGCTCCCACTTCTTTTGTGTTTTAATTTGTATTTGGTGCTGCAGCCTCTTGGTTGGTCCCTTGAGAAAGAGAGTCATTGGCAACGAAAGCTCTCCACATTGTCTGGAACCCACAAGTCTTGCTGAAGTGATGTCCGGCCCCTCCTCGCCCCTCCAGCACTGAGCAGGCTGTCCAGTGAACCTGCTAAGGGCTAGGCTGTCGAGCAAAGTGGTTTTGGAGTAGTCCCTGTGCCTTGCAGGGCATTATCTCGGCTGCGTTGGAGCTTAGGAAATTAATGAAAAGGGAGGAAGTCACTGGGATTTTAGAGTTCCAGTCAGGGGCTGGGAGACTCCCGAAGCTGGAAGTATTCAGGCAGCTAATGTGCTGACCATGGGGGCTCAGCCGGTCTCCGTGTGCTGTGCTCAGCTTCACTATGGGAGCTGGGCACTGTTTCCTCGTGCCAGACAATGAGATGCTGGCAGTGTGGCAGCAGGCATACTGCTGCAAATGCCAAGCAGGGGCAGCCGTGCCAAGATTTGGAGGAGCAGATGATTCCCTGGCAGCCCACAAGGCTTAATGCATCCGGCTACCCTCACTGATTCCAAAGGAAATCTGGTAGGAAGCCAGTGTTTTCTGGGCAGTAATCGCATGCCAGGCCCTTTATACAGTTTACCTCATTCAATCTACCCAGCCACCCTGGGGACTCTACCTATCATCCCAAGAGACAGAGGAGAAGTCCAAGGCTCCGGGAAGTTCAGTCACTTATCTTCACAGTAGGGCCACCCTTGACAGGTTTGCAGGCTGAGCCCTACACAGGGCTCTGAGTCCTGGCCGAGTGGGCAAGAGGAGACTGAAATCCAAACCACACTCTGGTTGCCAAGCTGTGCCCAGAGGGAGCACATTTTCCAATTTACAAAAGGTCTCCCAGAGGCTGGCCACCACCCTGTTCCACTGCTAGAACCAGGATCAAACTCAGGTTGATCCAAATCTTCAACTGGCTCTCCTGCCACCCTGTATATTTCAGCCTTAATTGCAAATCCACCAAAAAATAAAAATAAAACCATTGCCACTGAGTCGATTCCAACTCATAGCGACCCTATAGGACAGAGTAGAACTGCCCCATAGGGTTTCCAAGGAATGGCTGATGGATTTGAACTGCCAGCCTTTTTGTTTGCAGTCAAGCTCTTAACCACTGTGTTACCAGGGCTCCTGCAAATCCACCAGAGGTCCAAACTCAGCTTAGAGCCAAACAAACAGAAAGTGGGGAAGACTCAGCGGAAGGAATTGGGGGGGTGGGGGGGCGGTTCATTGACCTGTTTTTTTTCCCTAGTATCTTCTTACTTCTAATCATAACCTGACCCTTTGTCCCTGAGACCCAGCTGCTTCTCATTTTTCAATAGAAAATGTGGTTGGGTTGGAGTGTGGAGGCAATTAATAAATTATGGATACCACCATCACCATCACAAGTTACCTTCCAGTCAACTCTGACTCATGGTGACCCCGTGTGTGTCAGAGCAGAAGTGTGCTCTGTAGAGTTTTCAATGGCTGATTTTTCAGAAGTAGATTGCCAGTCCTTTCTTCCAAGTCACCTCTGGGTGGACTGAAACTGCCAACCTTTCAGTTAGCAGCTGAGCATGTTAACTATTTGCATTACCCAGGCACTTCTCATCAAAACCACCATCTTCTCAGTACCAGAGCTCTCTTGGGCATAAGGCAGAGAGCTTGATTGGTTTGCTCACAGCTGATAAAGTCGGGGCTCAGAAGTCAGAGCCTTCATGGAATTGCTGTAAATAGCACAGTTAAGCATAGCCAATGTATCCCAAATGCTGGCTTCATTGCTGCCTCTTACTGTGTCAACCTTCGCCTCCATCTTCCCGCTTCTCCAGCCTATCTTACGGACCTCTGCCAAATGAGCCTTCACTGATCGGTTAGTTCATCATTTTTCTTGCCAATTCAAAAGTCTGCTCCTGGTTTCATTCCATCTTCCTAGCCACCTAGCAACATTTTGGTTTTTTATCACTCCCATCTTACATCTGAGGAAACTGAGTCTCGATGAGATAAGAACAACTTGCTAGCTTATAACAACACAACGGATAGCCGGTAGAAGTGGGATTGTTGCTATAGTGGGAAGTTTTTGGTTGTGAAAAACAGAAAATCCAATTTAAAGTGGCATAAACAATAAAGGGAATTAATTAACTCAAAAAATGAAAAACCTCCAGAGGTAGGGCAGGCTTTAGGCAAGAGAAGTCCCAGACAGCTCTTTCCTCCACAAAATTCCTAGACTTCACCGGAACCATTTGCCAGGTTAAGGAAGACGGGACAGGCTTCAGCCTACCCTAACATTTGTGACCTCCAGGCAGGCGTCCTATAGAGGCCTTCAGGAAACTGTTGTTATTGGTGTTAGTTGCCCTCAGTCAGCTCTGACTCATGCTGATCTTATGTGTAACAGAACGAAACATTGCCGATCCTGTGTCATCTTCATGATCATTAGGACGTTTGAGGCCATTGTTGCGGCTATTGTGTCAGACTATCCTCCTTGAGGGTTACCCTCACTTTCACTGGCCCTTGCTTTACCAACCATGATGTCCTTTTCTAACGACTGATCTTTCCTGATGATGTGTCCAAAGTAAGGGAGCCATCCTTGCTTCTAAGGAACATTCTGGTTGTATTTCTTCTAAGACTGATCTATTCGTTCTTTTGGCAGTCCACAGAATATTCAATATTCTTCGCCAGCACCATAGTTTGAATGCATGATTCTTCTACTGTCTTCCTTTCTCACCATCCACCTCTGTTTTCTCCTTCACCCACACTGTGAGGAGCCTCATATGCAAGCATGTGGACACATGTTCAAGCTCCATGTCCCTTGGCCACGTCTGGCCTAGGAGTGTGCACGCTGGCAGCACATTCTCCCTTTGGGAGGACTGAACTGGGGAAGAGGCCTATGCAGGCTCTAGAAGCAGAGCCCTAGACAGCTAGAGCATGGTCTGGAAGGGGGTGTGCAAGTCCCTGGTAGGCATATCTCCTCGACCCCTTAGACTCTCTTAGATCTTGTAGTAAAGAGGAGAAAGGGAGAGGAGGAGGGTCAGAGCTGGGCCCTCTAAAGTGTGGGGCCCAGGACAGGGGCCCTGTTGCCTGGTTGGAGTACTAGATACGTTGATTAGCCTCAGCTGACAGGGCCCATACCCAGAGCTGGGAGTGACATCACATCCACTCACACCACAGGCCTGGGAAAGGTGGGGCATGGCTAGTGTCTCAGTCTCCTAGAGCTGCAATGACAAAATACCACTGAGTGGGTGCCTATAAAGAACAGAAATCCATTTTCTCACAGTTTGGGAGGCAAGAAGTCCAAATCAGGGTCTTGGCCATGTAGAGTCCTTCAGAGGGATTTGAGAGAGGAATTGTTCCATGTCTTTCTCCTAGTTTCTCGTGGCTGCCGGCAATACTTGGCGTTGCTTTGCTGTTTATAGATGCACCTGTCTCCAGTGTTACACGGTGTCTGCCTTCCCCCTGTGTGTGTGACCCTCTCTGTGTGTCTGTTTTCCCTTTTTTAAGACACTACTTAGAAGGTTTTAGGATTAAGACCTACCCTACTTCAGTATGACATAACTAATAATATCTGCAAAGAAAAACCCTATTTCCAAACTGGGTCACAATCATAGGTACAGGGGTTAGGACTTCAACATATCTTTTGGGGGACACAATTTGATCCTTAACAGCCAGGAAGAAATAAAATGGGAATGAATGCAAGCACCAACAATCCCTACTGTTACCCAGGCCTGATTGGCTACAGTGCTCATGTTTTTCACTAAACCATGCTGCCTGTTAGTCCAGAAGGGTTTGTAGACAGTATCTATATTTTGTTTACCAGTGAATTTCCATCACCCATCACAGAGCCTGGCCCAAAGTAAGTGCTCAGCGTATTTATTAAATGTTGAATGAATGAACCAAAAAAGGCATCCTCTTATCTATATAATGCATAGTTGGAGTTGCTGAATGTTCCATGTGGTTAATGTAATCAGCTGCTAACTGAAAGGCTGGAAATTTTTATTTTTTTCTGGAAAATTGAATTTAAACAATTTTTTAAAATTGTACTTTAGATGAAGGTTTATAGAACAAACTAGTTTCTCATTAAACAGTTAGTACATGTATTGTTCTATGACTTTGGTTAACAACCCCAGGACACGTCAACATTCTCCCTTCTCGACCTTGGGTTCCCTATTACCAGCTTTCCTGTCCCCTCCTGCCTTCTAGTTCTTGTCCCTGGGCTGTTGTGTCCCTTAAGTCTTTTTCTGCTTTAAGGGGCTGTCTAATCTTTGGCTGAAGGGTCAACCTCGGGAGTGACTTCATTACTGAGCTAAAACGGTGTCCGGGGGCAATACTCACGAGGTTTCTCCGGTCTCTGTCAGGCCAGTAAGTCTGGTCTTTTTTTGTGAGTAAAAATTTTGTTCTACATTTTTCTCCAGCTCTGTCCGGGACCCTCTGTTGTGATCTCTGTCCGAGCAGTCAGTGGTGGTAACCGGGCACCATCTAGTTGTAGTAGACTCGGGCTGGTGGAGACAGTGGTGGTTGTGGTCCATTAGTCCTTTGGACTAATCTTTTTCTTGTATCTTGTTTTCTTCATTCTCCCTTGCTCCTGAAGGGGTGAGACCAGTGGAGTATCTTAGATGGCCACTCACAGTATTTTAAGACCCCAGACCCTACTCACCAAGGTAGAATGTAGAACATTTTCTTTATCAACTATGTTATGCCAATTGAGCTAGATGTTCCCCAAGAGCATGGTCCCTACAGCCTTCAGCCCAAGGCTGGAACTTTGAGTCCATCCAGAGGTGCCTCAGAAGAAAGGCCTGGTGATCTACTTCCAAAAAATCAGCCATTGAAAACCCTACGGAGCACAGTTCTACTCTGACACACATGGGGTCACCATGAGTTGAGGTCATCTCAATAGCAACAAGTGGTTGGTTATCTTGTACACAGTCTAAACCTTTTTCTTTTGCCCATTTCAGGTGACCTCTCTAGTTCCCCCCAGATGTAGCCCCCGAGGCTTTCTCCCAAGACCAGTGCTGTGGATAGGCCTGGCTTGGTTCCCTCCTCCCAGTAGGGGTGCTATCAGTCACAGACGGACAGACATACAGTTCAAAGTGGGAGCCTTTGTGACAGTGGCTAAAGAGCACCCCCTCTCCTATAAACCCTATGTCTTCAAATGCTGAGTATAACTGAGTGTGGGACCCACAGCCAGCCAGGTTTCTAGAGTTTTAGACACTGACATTAGAATTTGATCACATCAGAGGTATAATTCACCGAGACATCAAGTAGCGCTTGCTTTTGTCTAATTTACCATTATCAATGGCCATCTGAGAAAATAACTACACTTTACTGCTCAGAATATCCAGGCCTGCCTTCACTCCTCTCTCCATGATCAACAAGGGTCAGCCCTGGGTTCCTAGTGCACTGGCTCCTGGCAGTGCATTCTCTACAAGGGAATTTTCCTGTCCCTGTGATAAGAACAAAATGTATGTTGCCTCCTGCCTCCAAGAGATAGCAACATGTCTTCTGAAACATGAGTTTTGACCTGTGATAATGGCCATCCTCAGATGACAGCCTGTCCCTGAACTGCTGGGTCCAAAGCTCCATTAAAACAATTGCACAAAACACACTGAATGTGAGGCCCATCTACAAATGGACTCAGTCTGGTTATTTTAATTCTTTCCGTAAGTGCTTAACTAGAAGGGTGTGATGTTATCTACATATCCTGTAGCCGTCAAACAGGTTCCAGGGCTGGTGGCACCCACAGTGTAGGGACTCATGTTTCACTTGACTTGTTCTGAACTTGAATTCCCTCCCTATTCACTCCACCCACCAGGTTCTCCTGAATCAGAATGTTAATGTAAGTTTTCTGGGGAACTAGTCAAAAGACAGTAAGTGCAAGAGCTGCATTTCTAATAATCTTTCTGTGTGACTCGTCCGTAGATGTTGTTGTTGTGTGCTGTGACATTGATTATGATTCAGTGACCCTATAGGACAGAGCAGAACTGCCCCATAGGATTTCCAAGGCTGTGATCTTTATGGAAGCCAATTGCCAGATCTTTCTCCCACAGAACTGCTGATGGGTTCCAACCAGCGACCTTTCAGTTAGCAGCTGAGCACTTAAATATTGTGCCACCAGGGTTCCTTGGTCGATAGATAGACAGATAAACAGACAGACAGACAGATAGACAGATTAGACTGATGGATGAATGGATAGATAGAGAGGTAGAAAGATACAGAGACAGAGAGAAAGATAGCTGCTGTCGAGCTGACTCTGACTCATGGTGATGACGTATGTACAGCAGAGCAAAATGCCGTCTCGTACTGTGTCATCCTTATGATTGCCAGCATTTCTGAGTTCATCGTTGTGACTATTGTGCCAGTCCATCTCTCTGAGGGTCTCCCTCATCCTTGCTGGCCCTCTATTTCACCAAATATGAAGTACTCCTCTAGTGATTGATCCCTCCTGATGATGTGTTCAAAGCAAATGAGTTGGACAATATTCTATTGTGATCCATAAGGTTTTCATTGGCTAATTTTCAGAAATAGATCAGCAGGGATTTCTTCCTAGTCTGCCTTAGTTTGGAAGCTTTGCTGAAACCTGTCCACCACGGGTGACCCTCTTGGTATTTAAAATACCAGTGGCATAACTTCCAGCATCATAGCAAGTCACCACAGTATGACAAACTGAGAGATAGATGGTGGGGCTGACCCATGGTAAGCTCTAAACAAGTGCCTTAGGCTGGGTTCTCCAGAGGAGCAAAGCCTGTAAAGCATATATATAAATATAGAGAGAGATTTATTTCAAGGAAAAGGCACACCCAGTTGTGGAGGCTGGCAAGTCCCAAATCCACAGGTCAGGCATCAGGCTGGAGGCTTCTCCTGACTCACATGGTTGTAGGGACTGACGAACCCCAAATCAGCAAGTCAGGTGGCAGGCTGCTGGCTCACGTCCCAAGAACTGGAGTTCAGAGGATGATGAGTCGGATGCAATAGTACGAGCTTTGCCAGAACATCCATATATATTGGATGCAGGCCACACTCACAGGGAAACTCCCCTTTCATTGACTGACTGCTCACAGCAGATCACAAAAAGGAAGATGATTACATAATATCTGCCAAACCACTGAGAGTCATGGCCTAGCCAAGTTGACAAATAATCTTAACCATCACAGGCAGCGCATCTCATGAGACCATAAAGCCATGTCTCCTTTATTCCCTCTTACATCTCCAGCACTAGCACAGTGGTGGGTGCTATCAGGCTTATAATTAATAAGTGATTAATGAATGCATGAATGAACAAAAAAGTGAATTCACCATCCCTGAATCCTGTAGGTGTAACCTAACTAACTCTTCCCCTAGGGTTTATTTCTTCCCTATACTGTACCCTGAGTCGGAATCAACTCGCTGGTAACGGGTTTGGTTTTTTGGTATACTGTACCCTACTCAGAAGGTAAAGGAATAGCCACTAGGGGCGAATATGCCTTAGCTTCGGAGAAGTGTCAGTCCTGGCATGTCCAATATTGTCCACTTCATGGGATTTTTCTGCCGTGGGCCCTAGTACAGAAATAAGCCAGGTGGGCTGAGCCAGTGTATGGGAAGTGCAGTTGTATGCAGTGCTGGTCTTCTCTCTGGTTCCTAGGATTGCTACCATCCCCAGAGCTGATTGGGAAAAGAGATAATTACAGTTTGAATGTCCAGAAAATCAAGGCCTAATCTGAGCCTCATGCTTAGAACAAATACTCTCTAATTTATATTGAGACCCTGTTAACAAAATGACATTTACAGTTTGCAATTTGAGAAATGAAGGGGAAAAACGCCAAATCGAGAAAGTCATGTCTTACCAGTGAAGGACATAAGCCACACAAGTCAAAATGACTATTTAAAGGACTTCTGACTGATGGCTGAGAGACAGTTGCATGGTGTTTTGGATGTGACAGGATCTGAAGAAGGAGCCAAGGAGAAGATTGGAGAAATGTTATTCTTGAGTTTATATGCCCTCTGGACTGATGTTGTGGTAGGCTGAATAATGGACCCTCACACATGTCCATGTCCTAATCCCCAGAACATGTGAATGTGATTAAATTAAGGATTTTGAGATGGGGATATTATCCTGGATTATATGGCTGGGTTCGATGTAATCACAATGGTTCTTAGAAGAGGGAGGTAGGAGGATTCAGAGTCAGAGGAGAAGGTGATGTGATGATGGAAGCAGAAATTGGAGTGGAGAATTTTGAAGATGGAGGAAGGAGCCACAAGCCAAAGAATGTAGGTAGTCACTAGATGCTGGATCAAGAAAATGGATTCTCCCCTCAAAGCCTCCAGAAGGACCACCCTTGCCCTTACCTTGATGTCATCCCTGTAAGACTGATTTTGGACCTCCCAAACTGTCAGAGAATAAATGTGTATTGTTTCAAGTCACTAAGTCTGTGGTAATTTGTTATAGCAACCATAGGAAACTAATATGCAGATGTCAACTCCACATTTATTGTCTAACCTCATTATATCCTGTGTCTGACCTGCTCCCAATGAAAGACATACCAGTGAGAAAGGTTCATCTGGCATCTCAGTGACTGTATGTAGAACATGTTAACAATTTATCCATGAGGTGTGAGGGCTTTAGAGAGAGAGGCAATTCCCTATTACCAGTTTACAGACCAATTCTGCTCTCCAGTCACTTGAGAAAGTGCTCTGGATAGCCAAGCGTGGATTCCACTTCCAAAGAAAGGGTTGTTGTTGTCATTGTGACCACATGTACAACAGAACAAAATGTTGCCTGGTCCTGTGTCATCCTGACAATAGTAGGTATGTCTAAGCCCATTGTTGCAGCCACTGTGTCAATCCACTTCATTGAGGGTCTTCTTTTTTGCTGACCTTCTACTTGACCAACCATGGTGTCCTTTTCTAGTGATTGGTCTTTCCTGATAATGTGTCAAAAGTAAGTGAGATGAGATTTTGCTATCCTTGCTTTAAGGAGCATTCTGGCTGTACTTCTTCCAAGACAAATTTGTTCATTCTTCTGGCAGTCATGGTATATTCAACATTCTTTGCCAATGCCATAATTCAAGTACATCGATTCTTCTTCCATCTTCCTTTTTCATTGTCCAGCTTTCACATTCATATAAAACAATTAAAAATACTATGGCTTGGGTCGGGCACATCTTAGTCATCAAAGTGACATCTTTGCTTTTTAAGATTTTAAAGAGGTCTTTTGTAGCAGATTTTCCCACTGGAATACATTGTTTGGTTTCTTGACTGCTGCTTCCATGGGCACTGATTGTTGATCCAACTAAAATAAAATCCTTGACAACTTGAATATTTTTTCTGTTTATCATGATGTTGCTGCCATCTGTCTGTCAGTTTGTTGTACTGTGGCAGTTTGGATGTTGCTGTGATGCTGGAAGCTATGCCACCAGTGTTTAAAATACTAGCAGTGTCACCCATAGCGAACAGGTTTCAGTAGAGCTTCCAGGCGAAAATAGACAAGGAATAAGGGCCTGGAGGCCTAGTTCCCGTCCCGCCACCAAAAAAAAAAAAAAAAAAAAAGCAAGTGAAAATCTTATGGAAACAACAGAGTATTTTCTGACATAGTGCTGGAAGATGAACCCCTTAGGTTGGAAGACGCTCAAAATACAACTGGGGAAGAGCTGCCGCCTCAAAGTAGAGTCGACTTTAATGACACGGATGGAGTAAAGCTTTTGGGACCTTCATTTGCTGATGTGGCATGACTCAAAGAGAAGACACAGCTGCAAACATCCATTAGTAATTGGAATGTGGAATGTACAAAGTATGAATCCAGGAAAATTGGAATTTGTCAAAAATGAAATAGAATGCTTGAAGAAAGGGATAGAAAATAGAACTGTGTTCCACAGAAAATAATTTTCTCAGGAAGGACCCTTCTAAATGGTTTACCATAAGGTTTTTGGAGACATTTCAAGTCTCTGTAGCTCAGTTTTCTTAGAGTGGTTAAGAGCATGGGCTTTAAGGTTAGAGATCCACAACTCTCTAGCTTTGTGATCCAGGGCTAACCAATGACTTTGAGGTGGTATCCTTATCAGTAAAAGAAGGATAATAAAACTGACTACGTAAGTTATTTTGAAGATTCAATTATCTACTGTACGTAAATAAGTTAGTGCATGGCCTGGCACATTTAATAAACCAGTGATGTCGAGTTAACTCCAACCAACTCATGGTGACCCATGGGTATCAGAGTACAGCTGTGCTCCATGCTCCATAGAGTTTAATGGCTGATGTTTTGGAAGTAGATCACCAGGTTTTCTGAGGTTCCTGTGGGTGGACTCAAACCTACAACCTTGCAGTTAGCAGCCAAGTGTGTTAACCGTTTGCACCACCCAGACACTCTGATCATTTAATAAGTGGGAGTTATTATTTATTGACCTATGGAAGGGTCATAACAATCATCTACATGAATGCTGGGAGGGCCAGTACAAATCCATCTTGAAAAGCATTTGTCATCTTTTGATCAGTCAACAGATAAAAATCAACAGGCAAATTTGGTACCATTGGTGCCATTTTACAACCCTGCGTGGGTGAGACAATAGGAGTGTGTAGTGGGTCCTCTCTCTTTTTCTTCACTCTCTGATAGTGGCAGCACATGTTGAGTGGAGCTTCCATTGGCCTGGATCCCTGAGTAACTATGATGAGCAGAAACCCCTGCTGACCTGCAGTGGACACATAGCCAAGTAGCATAAGAGAGTCCTCAAAGCTTTCCTGAACACCAGCCTGACATTTTACAGCATAAATGACCTCTCCAGTTGGACACCTCCAAAAGACATCCAAAACATAACAAGTTCACATGTCCAAAACCAAATGCTTACTTTCCTCCCTCCTCACATCTGCTCCCCCAGTCTTTCTCATTTCAGTATGTGCCACCAAATTGTTTACGTCAAAACCTAGGGACCTTCCTTGATTCTTTCTTATATTCCCCACATCCTTTTTCATCAGAAAAATCAGTTCTATTTCCAAAATAGATTTTGAGGTTATTCACTTCTATCTTCAATACTCCTGTCCTAAGCTAGACCTGAACTAATGCAATAGTTTCCTAACTCACCTCTTTGCTTTTATGCTTATTCAACCCATTTTCTACACAGCAGCCAGAGTTGATCTCTTAAAAACAAACAATATAGCTTGTCACTCTCCTACTTAAAACCCATTCATTAATTCATTGACAAAATTTTACTGAACACTTAACAAGTGCAGGCACTGTTCCTGCACTGTGAGGACACAGCAATAAATAAAACAGAATTCCTTTCCTCATGGGTGTAAATGGATAGACTTATGAACAACTGCTCTACGTAACAGGAGAGCAGGTGGGTGGTAGATTTAATGATGGGAAGGCAAGGACCTTTTCTCTAATCATATCTATTTTTTCAGAGATATATAAAGCAAGGTCATTAGCTGAGAGTGAGGCAGAGGAAAAAGCTGTAGGTGATTTAAGGTGAGAAAAGAAGGTATGAAATGGTTGTCTTGGAGAGAAGGACTAGGATCTACAGTAGAGTTGTCAGGCAGTGCTAAGATCCCCTTGAGGTTGTGAGCATAAACTGAATGTCAAACAAGTGGCCCTGTGTGTTCTCTCCACCTATATCCAATCGCTCCAAGGCTAACAAGGAGTATTTAAGCAGGGTTGGGACTTCGTTAGATAAGTACAATGACAGACAGAGGGAGAGAGAGTTAAGGATGTATAAAAGAAAGTGGCTGTAGTAGAGATGGGCCATAGATTTAAGCTGAGAAAGAAGAATAGTAAGAACTTGAGGGAGTAATGGACAGAAAAAGAGTGGCAATGTCAATGGGTTGAATATCCTGTGGGGCCAAGAAATGATTGGACTCATGGTGCTAGAAGGAGTAATGGTAGACAGGCAGAAATTGCACTAAAAATACCATCTGAAGCAGAATGTGCCTCTGTCTTCCTCTCCAAACTCCAACTCATCCCACATTCTACCTTAGTCCTTAGTTGGGCCACATTGGCCTCTTTTCTTTGAACTTGTTCACGTTTCCCCCATCCTCCTTAGAGCATTTGACCTCCTTGTTCCATTGTCCAGAACACTCTTCCCCCAGATAGTCTCATAGCTGCTCCTTCTCACCATTCAAACCTTCCCTGACCCCTTATCCAAAATACTGGCCCTATCCCATTCCCCAATGAGGCTACTCTTGATCAGATTAATCTAACAGTAGTTAACTGAAACTGAGATTATCTTATTTGTTTGTTGACTTGTTTACTGTCAGTCTGCCTTTCCCAACGAGAAGGCAAGCCACTGAGGGCAGGGATCTTGTGTATCTGCTTCCCTGATGAGTCTCCAGCACCCCTGGAACAGTGCCTGATGCACGGTAGCAGCACAACTAAGAGGTGATTAATGAAGGAAGGCATGAATAAATGGATTTTTCTGAACAAACTTTCCATTTATCATCTTAAAAGTTGTTGATCTATAGACAATTTTTTTCCCAAGCAGGTCCAGTATTTTTGTTGAAATCATCTGGGGATGATCTTGTCCTCCAGGGACAATTGGCAATGTCTGGAAACACTTTTGATCTTCACGACCGGTGGGATGATGCTACTGGCATCTAGTGGGTAGAGGCCAGGGACAGTGCTTAGCACCTGCAATACACAAGACAGCTCCCACAGCGTAGAATTATCTGACCTCAAATGTCAATTGGAGTCTTTGAGTGGTGCAAACAGTTAACCCACTTGGCTGCTAACCGTAAGGTCAGAGGTTTGAATCCACCCAGAGGTGTCTCAGAAGAAAGACCTGGTGACCTACTTCTGGAAAATCAGCCATTGAAAACCCTATGGAGCACACATGGGTCAAACTTTGACATGAGTCAAAGTTCCACTCGAGGGCACCTGGTTTTCAAATGTCCGTAGTGCAGAGGTAGAGAAACCCTGCCTAGGGGTTGGGAGTAACTGCCCTGCTGAGACCTGCTGGCCAGACCAAAGCTCTGTGAGAAACCTGAGTGTACTTCCCTAGCACCCTGGAGAGGGGGCAGCTCTCCGACTGAGGTTGGTGAACTCCGCATAGACCCTGCCTGTAGGCTGTATCCTACAAACTTCCATCAAGAGAAGATGTGCTCAGGGAGTCACCCAGGCCAGCGCCAGCCAAAATAAACAATCCAGAAGACATACGCATTTCTCCAGGAGAGGCAATGACCTAGAGGGCAGACCTGCATTTGTAACCGGTTGTTATTTGCCAACTGGGCCCTGGCAGCCTGGAAGTGGACAAACATGCAATTACGTGGAAATAGAAGCCCATATTGTAGGCCTTGGCTGTCCCAGTGTTGAGGGCTTCTTGGGAAAGCCAGCTACAAAAGGCTTCAGCTCCCAAAGCCCTTCCTATTCATCAAGAGAGACCCCATTTGCAAAACATTTATTCAAGGCTTAATTACAAATAAATCCCCACATGGAGGCACTCCAATGAAAAGATGCACTGTAACATGGCCTGTGGTAATCAATGCCCCATTTATGCGCTAATCAGTGGAAGATGAGCAGGAGATAGAAGCGTGGGGAGCAGGGCCTTGGACCAGAGAAGACTGCCTCTCCTTTTCCCCCTGGGCGCCTCTCTAATTAGTGCCTCTTTTACATGCTGATCAGTGCTGGGATCCCTGGAGGTTAGGTAGAGCACTCCCACGTTGGATTCCTGCTCATGTAGGCATATAGATTTGTCTACATGGATTTCCTCAAGCCTGAAATGTTGGCCCTATTTCTGGCCAGTTAGTGTCATAAGCCCTTTTTTCAAAGAGGCTAGGGATTATCCTAGAGCTGACCTCCTTCCACAAATGCCCACCATCATGAGTCAGGCCAGGCCGTGGTGCTGGGTGCTCCATTTGCATGGTTCCTTTTAGCCCTCCTCACAAACATGGGACATAGTTTTATTATTGTTATCCTAATTGTTGAATGAGAATGTTGAGGTTACCTGAGTTTTCCCAAATAATTTAGTTGGTAAGTAGATGAATTGGTTTCCAAATCATCAATGAATTAAACATTTATTTTATACACTGTTATGGATTGAATTGTGAGTCTCCCAAAAGATATGTTTAAGTCTTACGTACTGCACCAGGAAATGTGACCTTGTTTGGGGAAATAGGATTTTTCTTTGCAGAGGTCATCAGTCAAGTTAGTGAAGTCATGCCAGAGTACGGTGAGTCCTAATCCTAATCTCTTCTGAGTGGTGTTCTATAAGAGAGAAGGGCAGACACAGAAACATTCACATCCACAGGGGCAAGACAGCATGTGAGGATCCATCTACAAGCCAAGGAACGCCAAGGGCTGCCAGAAGCAGAAAGAGACAAAGAAGGATCTTCGCCTAGAGATGACAGAGAGTATGGTTCTGTTGACGCCCTGAATTAGGACTTTTAGCCTCTAGAACTGTGAAAAAATGAATTTCTGTTCTTTAAAGCCACTCACTTTGTGGTATTTTGTTAGGGCAGACCTAGGAAACTACGACACGCACATATGTGCTGAATACTGGAAATCCAGTCCAATGGGGAAGATGGGCACAGAAGCAGATAACATGACACTGCTGTATACACAGGGCTCACCAGAGGGGTCTGTTCCATTCCCAAGCCCAAAGTCTTTCTGCTCCCCCACAGTGAGTTACCTTTCACTGACAATCCAGGTGAGGAATAGTGGTGACTTGGACCAGGGTGTAAATAGTGAGAAGTCATCAGATTCTTTTAAGAAACAATTAAATCCTATATTATTAAAGTTACTCCAGATGAGGACAGCAGAAGAAAAGAAATGTATAGGCACATTTCACTTATTAATGTAGATGTAAAAACTCCAACACATAATATTAACTAACTGAAACCAACAACAACAACAACAAAAAACCAAACCCAATGCCATTGAGTCAATTCCGACTCATAGAGACCCTATAGGACACAGTAGAATGGCCCCATAGGGTTTCCAAGGAGTGGCTGGTGGATTCAAACTGCTAACCTTTTGGTTAACAGCCAAGCTCTTAACCACTGTGCCACCAGGGCTCCTGAAGCCAATGGTATATTTTGAAAAATAACAGAAAGGAATTCCTCGTGAATAAATAAGAAAAATGACAATACCAATTGAAAAACAGTCAAAGGATATGAACACATAATTCATGTAAGAGAAGAACCCAAAAGTACTTGAGGAGATGCTCAAAATTATTAACAAGCAAAGAAAGGCAAATTACAAAATAGGATATCACTTAACATTTAACCGACTGGCAAAATTAGAAAGCAGGATAATTTCAAGTGTTGGCGGGTATTTGAGGAAGGACAACCTCAGGAACTACTGCCAGGAGGGCAGACGGGTGTGCACATTCTGGAGTGTACACTGGTACTATGGAGTCCAATTTAGGAGATGTTACTGCATGACTCAGCAATTCTACCCTAGGTTTGTAGTCCAAAGAATTCCTTACAAAGTTCTATAAGGGGGCATATATAAGACTCTTTGTGGCAGCAGTGGCTATGGTGGTAGGAAGTTAGAGACCACCTGGATGTCGATCATCCAGAGACTGGATAGGTGAATGTGGCAAGTGCACACAGGGAAGTATGGAGCAGCTTCAGAAAAAACAGATTAGCTGTAACCATGACAACATGGATGAATCTTTTTAAAAAAAGATACTAATTGGTGAGAAAGGTAAGAAGCAGAATGAAATATGTAACTCAATAATATTTATGAAAAAGTTCCAATATATTCATACAAAACAACACCATTTTGCACAAACACATACAAACACAGCTGCATAAGTTCATTGGGATGGTTTCCATTGAGGGAAAGAGACCAGGAGTGGGGTGCATCAGTCAAGATTCCAGCAGGAAACAGATGGCACACCCAAATTAAGAAAATTCAAGGGAGGCTGATTTACAAAGGTGTGGGCCTGTGTAAGGAAACCACAAGAGATGCAGAAACCCAGAGTTAGTGGCAATAAAGCGGTTGCTTCACCCAGGTCTGAAGGGACTAGAAGAGGGAACAGCTACTGAGACTTGAAGTTGTGAAGACAGGGCTGCTGGGAGAGCAGCTGACAGACCTAACTGTGCTAGGATTCCAAGAGAGGGAGTCAGGGGGAATACATTATTCTGACCTCGCTCTGCTCCCTCTCTTTATCTCCAGCTAGAGCACCCCGAAAACCAAAGGGTAAGGGAGGCTATGGATGTAATCCATTCTGAATAGAAAGCAGGGTGAAGAAATATGGGCAGTGGATCTGAAGGGACAAATTGGTGGCTATGTGACTCAGGGGAGATGAGGAGAAAGGGAAATGATAAATAAAACAAACAAATAAATATAAACATTATGAGGAGGTTTGTAAGGAAAGAAAGAAAAAAAAAAAAAAAGCAAATAAAGACAGCTCTTTACCTAGGAGGAATCTCAGGCCCAGTTTAGAGGAAATGAAAAAATTTTTTTTACCACATTATTGATATCTTACATTGCGTATATACGTTGAGTGAAGGTAAATATGTTTTGCATGTTCACATTTATGATACTTATTATAAAGTTGGTCAGTTACAACATGAATTAAAGTATCAGAAGTTTCCAATAATACTAACATTTTGGAAACGTAACCTTTGAATATGCAAGTTTTTACTATACCTTTTTAAAAGCAGTTAAATATATGAGAATTTCTAAATCAAACTTTTATAGAATCCTTGCAGACCTGAAGTACCCCCACAGGACCCCAGTGTTTTAGAGCCAGAGTTTAAAAATCACTTTCTTGAACGAATATCTCTCTGTAATTATCTAAGCCAAGTCATCAATCTCCATAACGTGTCCTCTTTTCCAGCTCCTGCCATTGATTAATCCAAGTCTCTTTCAGTTTCTTTTATTAAAGAGTATTAATATTTAAAATACCGTAGTCTGTAAGAGTGCAATTAAGTGGCCTTTGGAAAGCTCCACTCCTTCCTCTGCTTTAATGATGAAATTTCCAAGAATTACTTCACCATAGAGTGAGCAGAGGAGAGGTCTTTACTTATTTATTTGCTTCGCAAAACAGTTGGAAGCTGGACGTGTCCTTTAGGGACAACACAGAAATTTGCTGGTTTGCAAGAACCGTAAAGAAGTCTACATTTTGAATTCAAGAGAGACAATCCATGTGACCTAAGGCAATGGTGATGAGCCCCAAGATAAGATGGTTTCCACTACTGATATCCCCTCAGACCTTGAAAGGAGGGACCCCTTGCTCAGAGAGATCAATAGGTTAAAAAGTCTAGTTTTGTTCAAGGCTATAGAGTTTGGTAACAGACGAGTAAATGGTTCAGACATACTAAACACATTGGCTGAATGTTCCTTGAAGAGGAAGACTATCCTGAGGCCTGGGAATCATAACCATATAGATCTCAGGAGGAGTGATGGAGGCCTTGCAAAATGACACTAGTAGACTAGAAGCCCAGATGAGGCTCTTTGGAGGCAAGTGTGAGTAGATGTTGAGGAAAGAGGAGTCCCCAGCAAACGATTGACACAGTCGGCTGCTAACTGAATGCTTAGAGGTTTGAGTCCACCCAGAAGTACCTTGGAAGAAAAACCTGGTGATCTACCTCTAAAAATTAGCTATTGAAAAATCTTACGTTGGAGGTTTAGAGTCACAGTTTCACGGGATATCCCAGTTAATTGGCCTAATATTGTGTTTGGGCTTCTGTTCTATCTTCTAGTTTGTTGCATAGTGCCTGAGGTCTTAAAAGCTTGCACATGGCCATCCAAAGTACTATAATTGGTTTCTATTCACCTGGAGCACCAGAGTCAGGAATAGGAAGAGGAAAAGGAAGGTATGCCTAATTGCCTTCATGAACAACTATCCCCTTTGCCATGAGAACTAAATGGTGCCCGGCTATCACTACTGAACATGCTGATCGAAGATTCTATAGAAGAAATCTGATCAAAAGAGGGAAACTGGAGAAAAGAATCTTAATTGCTCATGGACTGCATATTTTCTGGAGTCATGGAGATTCAGAGAACCCTTGATACTATTGCCCTGAGATAATCTTTAAATCTTAAACCAAAAATGTCACCTGACATCTTCTTAAAACCAAACAACAGTTTAGCTTAACTGGTTAAAAAATGTCTGCCTTGAGCATTGTGCTTCTGTCTATATGGGATCAAATTGACAACAGCAACTCAAAAGATTAAATAGGAAACTTAGAGGGCAGTAAGTTTATGTTAATGGGAGAGGAAAAACTTGGAAAAGGAGGGTGAGAATGGTTGCACAACTTGACTAATGTAATTAACTCTACTGAATTGTACATGTAGAAATTGTTGAATTGGTGTATGTTCTGCTGTATATATTCACAACAACAAAAATAAAATAAATTAGATATATATATATGAAAACCTTATGGAGTACAATCCTACTCTGACACAGGGGATCACCATGAGTTGGAGTTGGAGTCAACTTGATGGGAGCTGATTAGGGAAAGAGACACAGTGGGCAGGAGAGCGGCTGCATGAGAATGCTAGAACTTCTAGGGGCTCAAATAAGGAGAAAGGATGGAAAAGCAGGTTTGGGGAGAGAACTGCTTTCCACCAGACTTGAGTGTACCCACTGTCTCTGCTGGATGTTAAGATATTTGAGAAATCTGGGCTCACTGGATTCCTTCATGGTTTCTGAGACTTTGTTATCTATGTTCTTCTTCTTCTTGTTTTTTTTCCCTAATTTCATAGAAAAATTTTCTTCATAACCCTTAAAGATTGTGAATCTTTCCACAACAAGATGGGTATAGATGGGGAATTGGAAACTCTTTGGGGTCCTGGTGGTATGATAGTAGAAGACCAAACAGCATAGAACCGAGGAAGATTGGGAATCTGAGGGCCTGTCTGTGGAGTCTGGTGGAATCCTCACAGAGGGAACCCAGGCTGATTCTTAAGGCCAAGCAAGGTCCTGAGAGGGAAGGCCTAAACCCCACCTTGCTTGTCCTGCCTTCCCTGGCTCTGCTCATTCACCACCAATCACATGCTGCTTAAATTGTTAGTTAAGCGAGCCTAAACCACACTGCTTGTAGAAGATTCTCACATGGTGTCTGTCTTGCCCTGTTTGTGTTTGCAGCTGTGTCTAATCTGCTCTTTCATAAATAAGAAGTGATTGGGTTTAGGATATATACTACACCGATACGGATACATTCTACACTGATATGGTCTCATTAACATAATAGTTATTTCTAAACAGGATTATATCTACAGATACAGGGATTAGGATTCCAACACATATTTTGAGGAGGACACAATTCAATCCATAAGATCTTTCTTCCTTCTTCCTTCCTTGTACCTTTCTTTCTTTTATCCCTCCATCCATTTGTCCATCTATTCATTCATTCATTTATTCATTCAACAAGTACTTAGTTTCAAGCATAATGCTAAGCACCAGGGATACAAATAATAATTAACCTGAAGGGAGTAGGCGAAAACTTGAGGTGATTCTGGAACAGGGATGTTCAAATTTGGCGACACAATGGAATCGCTTGGGGAGCTCTAAAGGTGCTGATGCCTGGATCCCACCTCAGAGATTCTGATTCAATATCTGTGGGGGGAAGCCTGTGTACTGGGCTTTTTGAAAGTTTCTCAGTTGATTCTATGTGCAGCCAAAGTTGAAAAACATTGTTCTAGAAGGGTGAGTTTGAGTTTGCTGGGCAGATAAGGGGAGAGAAGATGGTGCAGGAATAAACATGTGCACAGAGGCACAAAAGCATGATAGAGGAAGATGTCTTCAAGAAACAACAAACAGCAGACATAGATGCAGAATAAAGTATTAACTGGGGCAATGGAGAGATGGGGCAGGCCTGCTGTAATAGACATGGGAACAAGGAATAATGGAAGGGAGCCCGGGAAGTTAATCCCCTAAACCAGGCAGACTTGGAAAAAGAAGTTTAGATTTAAGTCTCTTCCTTGAAGGACAGCTGGGAGTTGACAGGTAGAGATGGGACGAAGTCTTTCCACATAGAAAGGGAAAGAATAAGTGGGATAAAGTTATGCTATGTCTAGTAGCCACCACCCTCTGTCAGTTTGTTGTGCTGTGGTGGCTTGTGTGTTGTTGTGATGCTGGAAGCTAGGCCACGGTATTTCAAATACCAGCAGGGTCACCCATGGTGGACAGGTTTCAGTGGAGCTTGCCAACTAACAGAGTAGGAAGAAAGGCTAGCTGATTTACTTCTGAAAATTAGCTAATGAAAATCTTGTAGATCACAACAGAACATTGTCCAACTTGCTTGCTTTGGACATGTCATAAGGAGGGATCAATCGCTGGTGAAGTAGAGGGCCAATGAGGGCATGGAAGACCCTTGGTGAGATGGATTATCATAGTAGCTACAACGATAGACTTGAACATGCTGGAGATTGTGAGGATGATGCAGGACTGGGCTATGTTTCATTCTGTTGTACATAAGGTCTCCAAGAGTTGGAGTTGATTCACTGGCAGCTAACAAGAACGCCTAACAGAGCTGGAGCCTGGAGTTCCTGGGTCAGGAATGAGGGAGTAGCAGGGTAAATGATAGAAAAAAAAGATTAAAGTGGAGGCTAAACTTAGATCACAAGAAATTTGGACTTTACCTTGTAGACAATGAATCACTACTGAAAGGTAGTTTTTGAGGAAGGCGACGCCATGATGATGTTTGAGATTTAGAAGTCTGCAGTAGTATTGGGAGAGACAGGCAGGTGGGTGAGCCTGAAATGAGGCTAATGGATAATTTCAAGGCAGTAGACTTCACATTGTCTCTAACATGGCTAATAGGCACATTATTTTAGTCTAGATGAGTAAGAGACATTTTCTTACCCTTTAAAACTCAGAAGCCAGTTTAAGTGAGGAGTCATTTCAAAGATCAATTTTAAAATTGTTGTTGGTAGAAAGCAGCTTGTGGGGGTGGAAATAAGGGTGTTGGGGTAAAAACAGAACTGAGTTTTTATGAAAAATCCCACTGCCTAAAGAAATGGAGCAATTAGCAGAGAATGAGCAGTGCGGCTTCTGTGCTACCTGCTTCAGGAAGGTGGGAGCTCCAGAACTCACCTGTGCCTGCCCCTCAGAGCCAGCCAGGACTGGGCACTGAGGGAATACCCCCAAACAGCTGCCAATATTTGAAGTGGAAAACAAAAAGCCCACAAAGCTTCCCTTTACAGTCTGAAAAAAGTAGAAAGAGAACGAAGGGAATGGGTCAGCCTGCTTTGCCCAGCCCTACCTGGCTGTGGATATCGGGGCTCTGTATCTATAGATTGAGCCCTGCTTTTTCCAGAACCCAGCCTGACCAGGGAATAAGTTTTTTGACAGCATAAACCCTACATTGGTGTGTCCGGAATTTAGCTGGTGTATGCGGGGCTGACATTTAACCAGAAGGCACTGGTACAGATACATTGGTTGTCAAAATACTGAAACACTTTCTTAGGGATTGGAACATTACTATAACCACAGCTTCTCTCCTGGGAGCCCCTTGGATATTCCAGGCTCCTCCATGATCCAGTAACTAAAGGGTCAATGTTCTTGGCAAAGCAGGGAGCTCCAGGCGGCTGCTCCAGTGCAGTTGCCTGCTGGGGTGCTCTTGCCTCATTGGTTGTAAGATGTTTTGAATATCACCCTGTGAGTGTGCACAAGTTTTCCTCCTGGTAGATTTCTGTATTGCCCTCTAGTTCCCAGGAGGATGGGCGCCGTCTCTGAAGTCAGGGCCTTGACCTTTGTCCTGCCTCCCCTGTCTCTTCTTCCTGGGGCTTGCACTCTTCCCTCCCATCCCACTTCCCCCACTGCTGACTGGGTTCTTGCTTTGAATTTAATGGACCACCCTTCTCCAAGAACCTCTGCCCAGATACTAACTACAGTGTTGTCACAGAGCTTAGGTCTGGTTTCAGCCTGGTTAGGACTGCCTCGAAGCAAATCTTCTTTCACCAGCCTCTGGGACCTGGATTTTTGTCTCCTGGTCGACCTCCCCACCACTGGCTCTCCCCATTCAGGTCCTGTTGAGTCATGGTTCCTGCTGCGGCAACATCAGCTGGTGGCTGCTGCAATCCCAGCATACCCTAGCAGCCAAGTGCATTGGAGTGAGGATAAATGTAGTGCTGTGTAGGATAATCTCGGGTATCTGACGATGTTTGCTTAGTGGTAAGGAGAGGCCCTTCACTCAGTGCAGGTGATGAAAACCTGAGAGGTAGAGGGTTAAGGGCAAAGCCTTGATGGCTGGTGGACAAGTTCCATGACCAGCTCTACCATTTAGGAGCTGAGTGACTTCTGGTGATTTATGGAAGTTCTCTGAACCTCAGTTTCCTCATCTGTGAAATGGGGAAAATATGAAATGCCCTAAGGGTGAGATGAGCCTAAATGAGATAATACAAAAATGCTTGGCAAGTAGAGGAGTTCAATAAGTGGAAAATCTTACGATTTATTGTATTATATTCCTCATCTCTACCTGTACCTGTGAGGCCTGTGTCTCCCAGGCCCCACTCAGAGCCAAGTCTCAGGACACTTCTGGGTCCTACACTCATTCTCCCCTGCCTACTTACTAACAGATCCCTGTTTTTGTTCAGGACAGTAATATACCCAGCTAAAGTACTCACCTTCCCAGACTCCCTTGCAAGAGAGGTAGTCAAGTGTTTATTTAACAAACACTTATGTCATGTTTACTATGGACCAGGCATGGTTCTAAGCACTTTGCAATTTCATCCTGATAACATCTCTATGAGGTAGATACTATTTTACTGATGAGAAAACTGCGATGTGTAGAGGTTAAGTAACTGGTCAAAGGCCACACAACTATGAAATGGTGAAGCTAGGATTCCAACCCAGTCAGTTTTTAACCTCAGTGCTCTTAACTATTATGCTTGGCTGGTTCTGGCCAGTACAGTTGGATTTCACAGGAAGTTTGTGCTTTGCAGACACCTCACCTTCCCGTTTCCTCTTTGCTTCTTCTGGCCAGGAATGCTGATGGGAGGCAGAAGGTGCAGCCATAATGCTCTATGGCCATGAGGTAAACAACAACAACAACAAAAAACCAAACCAAACCCATTGCCATCGAGTTGATACCAACTCATAGTGACCCGATACAGAGGAATAGAACCACCCTATAGGGCTTCCAAGGAGCGGCCGGTGGATTTGAACTGCCGACCTTTTGGTTAGCATCTGTAGCTCTTAACCACTGCACCAGTACCAGTCACTCTTTAACAACAATGGAACCTGGGGCAGTGATGACACCATGAGTGGCTCTACCACTTCTGGATGCTTTTCTTGGGATCCACGTTAGCAGTAAAACCAATTGCTATCAAGTTGATTCTGACTCATGGAGATCCCATGTGTGTCAGGGTAGAACTGTCCTCCATAGGATTTTCAATGGCTGATTTTTTTAGAGGTAGATTACCAGGCCTTTATTCTGAGGCCCTTGGGGAGACTCGAACTGCCAACCTTTCAGTTAGCAGCCAAGCACATTGACTATTTGCACCACTCAGGAACTCTGGGATCCTTGTTAGGGGGGAGAAATAAACCTCTGTTTGGTTAAGCTACCCTGGTTGGGTATCTGCAGCCAAAAAATGGGGCCTAACCGGTAACCTAGCCCTTGTCAATAACAACATAAGCTTTTTTCAGGGCACAGACTGCTTCAGGCTCCTGTCCAATGGCCAGGAAGCAGCCCTTCAAGTGACCAGTGAATGTCGCAGTTCTGCTTGTTGCACGCAGCAAGATGAAAGGTTTCAAGCATCATCACAGCCTCTCCCAAGCTCACTCCAAACTAGCCGTCAGTGACAATAATGGAGAGGCTAGATCAGGCCTCTCTGACATAGTCAGAAAGATTCGGGCTCTGTTCTCTGCCTCCCTGGCTCCACATGTAAGGAAAGCATTGATGGTGTGGGGAATGAGAGCTTAAGCAAGACTTAAATGAACTGGAAAAATCAGGAAGATCTGCTGAACAAAGTCTTGATGAGAAAAATAGAACAGCGTCAAACTTTGCCTCCTAACTACCTAGCAGCATGCCTAGCACTTAGTGCCTGCTCAATATGTTTTATTCATTCATTTGTTTAAATTTCAGGGGATCGAGGAGGAAGGGATTCATACATGGACATGATACACAAAAGATCAGAACAGAGCCTGGCTCTTAAATAATTGCAGTATAAGTGTTTGCCAATATTATCATTTTTACCTATAGAGCTTCCTCGTTGAACAGATGTCTTTAGAATGGGAGAATGGAATTTAAGCCCTGTTCATTGTGTTCCTGGTGCTGTGGGGAATGGAAAGGAAGGGAGAGCTGTAGGTTAGGAACTCAATAAATACAATGCAACGATAGCACTGCAGACAAAGTGTAGGCCAATCCACGGGAGAAAGATGCTGCTTTCAGACTTCCTGGCAAAGCTCCTGCACTGTGCTGAGCCTCGGGACCCAACGCCACCTCTGCATTTGATGGCCTTCTGGGTTCATATAATGAGGAGCGCCACTGGGCGGATTTGTGTCTTTTGCCTGGGAAAGGACTGAAGTTGGCATGCCACCAAAGCTCTGCCCGCCACTTGCACCAGGTTCCTTCAACCATGCAGGACAACCACACAGAGCCCTTTAAAAGGCACTTGCAATGATTTAATTAATTCTGACAGTTTTTTTTTTTTTTTTAAAAACCACCAACGGGAGACCTCAACCTTATTTCCCATCTATTATTTTCCTGCTTCTGAAGGTTAACAGCAGGCTTAACTCCTTCCTTCACCCCAGAACTGTATTTCTAATGAGCATCCCAAGAGAACATCCCTTTGTCTCTTTTTGAATGCACCTCCTTCATCTACTTTGCTGAAAGGGAAAAATATACGCAGGCAGCAATCTGTCAGTGTCTGGGTAGAGAGCTTAGAATATGGCTCAGCATCATCGCGCACCTCCGAAGCCAGAGCCCATTCTGCTGTAATGACTCTGGCTGGCATGTCCTGGAACAGACGCTACCGCTTCAACCCAGAATGGCCCGTGTCGTCCGAATCTTACTTGGAGGTTACACACAGGTTCTTGAGCAGAGAGACTCCTGAAGCCACCAGCGTCTGTCTGATGGTGGGAATGGCTTTGGGACAAACACGTTAGTGGGTTGAGTCTGGAGAAGAGGTCAAGAACGAAATGACATGAGAACCAGACCATTTCTAAACTCAATTCAGCCTGGTCGAATTGTTAATAACAGGCTTATCTGAATAAGGCGTGGGACGTGAGGAAATTCGCATTGATAGAGCAACTTAATATAGATTTCTCTCTCCTAATCCCCACATTAATTCTGATCTGTCAGCCTCGCACTAAATGTGAGAACTCTGAGGCTCATTTTTGTTAGGGAATTTGGCCAGAGTCACGTGAGTTGTAAGCAGCAGACCCAGGGCTTGAACCAGGGTCTCCTGACCACTTGTCCAGTGTTTTCCCCACTCAACTTTGTTGACTTTCTCCTCCTAACCCTCCAAAGTCTCCTCAAGACCCAGCGTATTTTTTATACTGTCATGATATTCCTACTGTGGTGTTTTGAGGTCTGCTCTTCCCTGTAAGAACTCGCCCTCCTCCCATACAGTCCCCCATTCCCTACATCCCTAACCTCCCAAGACTTATCTGTCCAGAACCAATTCTCTCAAGACTGCACTCTCTAAATCCAAGGGGGCAATCAGAACTTTAAAGTCCCCGAGCAGTCTTTATCCCTGGGTAGCAAGAGGGGCCCTAGGCCCCCTAATGGCAGTGGGGGATTAGCATCCCTAAGGCATGGGGGAGACAGGTGTTGACTGAAGAAACATAATCAAAACAATTATATTTTGCTTTGTTCAGTATCTTGAAAAGTCACAGCCCTGAGAACCCTATGGAATCCAGTTCTACTCTGTAACACATGGGGTCGCCATGAGTTGGAACTTTAAATAACTCTAAAGAAGCCCACAAGATTTTATGTTCATCAAAAGGCCCTTGCATTTTGAAATAATGAAAATGATGATATGACTATCGTTAAGGTCTGTGTGGCAGATCATGGATAAGTAACTTCCGCACTCCATTCATGTCTACATTTTAAAGAAAGAGTCTTGGATGTGCAGGACCCAAATTCCTCAAAATCACCTCTAAAATGGGGTCTCAGGCTCCATCAGAGACAATCTTTAGTCACAGGGCTCTTCTCTCCTTTCCAGCTATACCATCAGGTGACCACCCGCTGTACCATCAGGTGACCACCCGCTGTACCATCAGGTGACCTGTTGTACCATCAGGTGATCACCCGCTGTACCATCAGGTGACCACTGACTGTACCATCAGGTGATCACCTGCTGTACCATCAGGTGATCACCTGCTGTACCATCAGGTGACCACCCGCTGTACTATCAGGTGATCACCCACTGGATCTTTGGGTAAAACCAGAACCAGAGCCAGTTGCTTTAGAGTTGACTCCAATTCATGGCAACCCCATGTGTGTCAGAGTAGAACTGTGCTCCACAGGGTTTTCAGTGGTTGATTTTTCAGAAGTGGATCACTAGGCCTTTCTTCCAAGGCACTTAGGGTGGGCTCAAACTGGCAACCTTCAGTTAGCATTCAAGCACTTAACTGTTTGCATCACCCATGGACTCCAGGTCTTTGGATAGGGATACGCTAAGCCCAACTTACCCACCAGCAGCCATGCAAAGCCTTTACAAAAGGCAGGAGGACCAGTTCTGAGACTGTGGCCTGTCCCGTAATCTTCTATCTTCTCTTTCCACGGGAATTTTCAGAGTCAAAAGATCCCAGTGGTGGCAGGAGGCTTTAAAAAATAGTGAAAATCAAGAAAGACTCAGAAAATATTCTGAAACAAACATATGTGTCAGGGTGCTATTGAGAAATGAATGGTTCTCCCCACTCCTGTGTCCTTATGACCCTCTCTCCATTCCTGTCATTAAGTGAGAGACATCTAGTCCCTCAAGGAAGGGACATTCAAGAGCCAGAAAACAAAAGCATCAGCTTTCTGGCTTTGAAGTAACACAAACAAATGAAAAAGTAGTCCAGGCTTAAGGGAAGGAGGTTCCATAGTATAGCTACCAAAGTGTGAGTTTTTCCCACCTGAGAAGAGTTCAAAATATCTTTGGGTTGTATAAGAAAGAAGAGTTTGAAAAGAACTGAAAGATTTACTCCAGGGAAGGGGGTGGTATGCTGAAACAACAGAATTCCCAGAGGACTTTAGGGACCTAAGAGTGGAAAGAATCCCAGGTGGCAACATCTTTGCACAACCATGGACTGGAGGCACTAAAGAAGTGTGTCAAGGTCAGGGTTAGGGAGAGCCAGATGCTCTCAGAAGTCTATGGCAGAAACATGAGAGAACAGGTACTGGCTGACCTAGGGAGGGAGAACTGCATCAGCTTATGTTGCCTGAGACCCATTGTCAGGGACCAGAGAGGAATACAGATGCCTGCGTGGGCAGACACCAACCATAAGAATTTGAAGAGACTCATAAATGACATCCATTCATCACCCAAGTTCAGAAGAATTGAGAGATATACATGAAAGTCACAGTAATAACTCCAAGTATCATCTTTATATTGAGAAAGTCTTGACTGGATGTTGCTGAGGTCAGTGGAAACAATAGGCACCAGAATTAGATGGACTCATTCATTCTTAGACAGAACAGAAGGGCAGAGTGGAATGGGTGCTTTCTTCAGACAGACAGATCCTAAGAGAGGGAAAAGCTCAGAAGGGCAGGTCTTGTTTTAGATAAGAATTGAGGAAAGGGCCCTAAAGTATTACTCTACAAAAGTTTCCCCACCTGGAAATCAGGACCTGGGCAATATGAACTTTTTCTTTTTGTCCAACCCCAGACCAGCGTCATGAGGCCGAAGAGGCTCCCTAACCAACAGTGTTACTCCCGGGAAAAGGGAGGGGATGGGAAACCCTGAATTGTATAAGTTTAAACCTGAAATGTGCATTTACCTAGAATTGACTAAGATTGTATTTTCTGCCTTCAGGCAGAATAGATCTTCAAATACAATTTAAGTTGAGTTATAGCAAAATGAAGTAAAATAAAGTTACAGTTCTTGCCAACCTGAGTTTTATGAACTAAATTCATACCCGCTGCGTATGGAGATTTTGGGAGGATAGATAAATCACAAACCATGACCTTCTGAGTTTGGCCAATGCCTACCCCTAAACGAAATTATTCCAGGCCATGGGGCTCCCATGAAGCCCCCATGCCCAGGGCTTCCCTTTCAAAGAGAGCTACAGTGAACTCCTTGGTATGCTCAGTAGGAAGTTGGGCTATGGTCCTCCTGGTTCTCTGTAATACCTGAGGAAGCTTTCAGGATGTCAAAGCACTCTGCTAGTTGATCCCAACAGCAGTCCCAGAAGAGTAGGAACTCCATTTGCATCACGTTCACTTTATAGATAATGTCAAGAGGGCAGGATAGGAGTTGAGACTTGCCCAAGGTCCTATGGTTGGCCAGGGGCCAGCCTGGGATTTGAAGTCAGGCATCTGCATGCCCAGGAGGCTCAAGATGCCTTTATAGACTAGAAGCTTCTTGAGAGCAGGGTTGGTCATATTCCTCTTTTTATAACCCCCACACACACCCTTACTCACCTCAGTGCCAGCATAGGTGGAACCAGTATGTAGTAAATAGCATTGACACACCCAGAGGGCTCTTTTTCCAGAAGGAGGTGACAAGCAGGCTCTTGCAGCAGGGGCCTTGGCAGAAAATCATGGAGGTTGGTGTCCATTTTGATTTCTAAGTAATGCCACTGGGAACTTTGGTTCTCCTATTCTTCAGTGTCTCTCCTTGGTACAAAGCAGTTTGCTCCTGCTCTCTCGTTCCACATGGGCACATGGACTCCTGTTCCACATGTGCACATGGGCACATGGAGATGTGATGACTGTCCCCAAGGGCTGGTGTCATTCTGCACATTCATCTACACTCATCTTCCTGCCCTCCACTGTGCAGAGCGGGACGTTGCTGCTGACCCAGAAAGG
Source organism: Trichechus manatus latirostris (assembly GCF_000243295.1). NCBI lineage: Eukaryota > Metazoa > Chordata > Mammalia > Sirenia > Trichechidae > Trichechus > Trichechus manatus. Next base: position 22,614,533 of record NW_004443955.1, read on the forward strand.
GGAATGCTCTTTTTCTCTCTCTCTTTTTTTGTACTTTAGATGAAGATTTGCAGAACAAACTAGCTTCTCATTAAACAGTTAGTACCCATATTGTTTTATGGTATTGGTTAACAACCCCACGACATGTCAACACTCTCCCTTCTTGACCTTGGGTTCCCTACTACCAGCTTTCCTGTCCCCTCCTGCCATCTAGTCCTTGTCCCTGGGCTAGTGTGCCCCTTTGGTCTCCTTTTGTTTTATGGGCCTGTCTAATCTTTGGCTGAAGTATGAACCTCGGGAGTGACTTCATTACTGGGTTAAAAGGGCGCGGGGATGGGGGGCCATACTCTTGGGGTTTCTCCAGTCTCTGTCAGGCCAGTAAGTCTTGTCTTTTTTTGCGAGTTATAATTTTGTTCTACATTTTTCTCTAGCTCTGTCCAGAACCTTCTATTTTGATCCTTGTCAGAGCAGTCAGTGGTGGTAGCCAGGCACCACCTAGTTGTACTGGACTCAGTCTGGTAGAGGCTGTGGTGGTTGTGGTCCATTAGTCCTTTGGACTAATCTTTCCCTTGAATCCTTAGTTTTCTTCATTCTCCCTTGCTCCCGAAGGGTTGAGACCAGTAGAGTAGATGGCTGCTCACACACTTTTAAGGCCCCAGATGCTACTCATCAAGGTAGATTGTAGAACCTTTTCTTTATAAACTATGTTATTGCAATTAGGAATGCTCTTTTTTGGTTCCCCACACCAGACAGCATATATGGTGCCAGAGTTAAGCAAAGGTTCACTCTGTTTGCAAAAGTGACAACTTTCTCCTTCCAGAAAGACACAGCAGAACCTAATACAATATTTTAATCCTTCTTATTCCTTGGAATGAACTCTGGTTTCTGGTGGCCTTTATTTGGCTCATGCCAGGAGCCTGGTTAAACATGTCGTTGTTGTTGTTAGTTGCTCTTGAGTTGGCTCCGACTCACGGTGACCTTATGTACGACAGAACCAAAGGTTACACAGTCCTGCACTATCTTCATGATCGTTGGTATGTTAAAGTCATTAGTTAACCATACAATTTATTTATGCTTCTGATAGATGTTAATAAGCATTTATTGAGAGTGTGCTTTGTGCTAGATACTCACAGGGACGAGGAGATGAGCAAGACTTGGTCTGGGTCATCCCTGGAAACTGTAGGGAAGAAGTCCTTTGCATGAAGACAATAACATCTCCTCTGTATGCACCATTCCGCACCCCTGCTTTCACAGAGCAGACGGTGAGGCCATGCAGGTACCAAAGAGGAGTGAGAAAACAGCACTTCCAAGTTCTGTGTCATTTGGGGATTCCCAGCTGGGAGTTCAAGTATCATCTGCATCTATTATTGACCCTTAAAAGGTTAAAGAGAGATGAAAGAGATTCATGTCACTCTGACTGAGGACATATTTCTTCTCTAGATAGCTTTTCCCAAACAGGGTAGGAGTCAGACTCTGAAAGCAAGATGAAACACAAACAGATGGATTCAACAGGTAATTCAGAATCCTCCCATCCAGAAGCATTCCCGTTGGAATGCTGGTTGATATAGTTTACCCAAGGGAAAGAGGAAGAATAACAGGCAACTAAAATTTTTTTCTTCCCAGATTTTTTTTATGCAAAGAATTTTTGTTACTACATAGGTAAAATCATAATATATGTTCAAAATGTTACGGTTTGGTTTTATTACTTAACAATGCATTGTGAGAGCTTTCCACATTACCAGTCTTCATGACTATCTTTTTTTTTTTTTTTGGTCTGATAGTCTTTATTTCTCCTTCACTTTTTAAAAAAAATTTATTGTGTTTTAGGTGAAAGTTCACAGTGTAAATTAGTTTCTCATTCAAAAATTTATACACAAATTGTTTTGAGACATTGGTTGCTATCCCCGCAATGTGTCAACACTGTCTCCCTTTCCTTTTCCACCCCAGGTTCTCCATGTCCATTCGTCCAGATTTCCTGTCCCTTCCTGTCTTCTCCTCTTTGCTTTTGGGCAGGTGTTGCACATTTGGTCTTGTATACTCGATAGAAAAGCACTTTCCTCATATGTGTTATTGTTTGTTTTATGGGCCTGTCTAATCTTTGGCTGAAAGGTAGACTTCTGGAGCACCTTCAGTTCTGAGTTAGCAGGGTGTCTGGGGGCTATAGTCTCGAGGGTTGCTTCAGATGCCATCAGACCAGTAAGTCTGGTCTTTTTTGGGGAATTTGAACTTTGTTCTACATATTTCTCCTGCTCTGTCCAGAACCCTCTATTGTGATACCCATGAGAGATGTCAGTGGTGGTAGCCAGGCACCATCTAGTTCTTCTGGGCTCAGGCTAGTGAAGGCTGTGGTTCATATGGCCCATTAGTCCTTTGGACTAATATTTTCCTTGTGTCTTTGATTTTCTTCATTCTCTCTTTGCTCTGAATGTGATGGGTCCAACATATGTATTTTAGATGGTCGCTTGCAAGCTTTTAAGACCCTAGACACTACTCACCAAAGTAGGATGTAGAACATTTTCTTTATAAACTTTGTTATGCCAGTTGAGCTAGATGTCCCTCAAGACCATGGTCTCCAGCCCTTGACCCCAGCAACTCGGTCCCTCAAGGTGTTTGGATGTGTCTAGGAAGTGTCTATGGCTTTGCCTTGGTCAAATTGTGCTGACTTCCCCAATATTGTGTTTTGTCTTTCCCTTCACCAAAGTTTACACTTGTCTACTATCTAGTTAGTGACTTCCAGTCCCCACCCCTCCCCTCTCTGGGAACCGTCAGATTTTTTGTGTGTGTGTATGTATACCTTTTCTTGGATTTTTATAATAGTGGTCTCATACAGTATTTGTCCTTTTGTGATAGACTTATTTCATTCAGCATAATGCCTGCCAGATCCATCCATGTTGTGAGATGTTTCACAGATTCATCATTGTTCTTTATCATTGTGTAGTATTGTGTGTGTGTACCATAATTTGTTTATCCATTCATCTGTTGATGGGCACTTAGGTTGTTTCCATCTTTTTGCTATTGTGAATAATGCTGCAATAAATATGGGTGTGCGTATGTCTATGTGTGTGACGGCTCTTATTTCTCTAGGATATACTCCTGGGAGTGGGATTGCTGGATCGTGTGGTATTTCTATTTCTAGCTTTTTAAGAAGGCGGCATATCATTTTCCATAGTGGTTGTATCATTTTACTTTCCCACCAGCAGTGTATTAGAGTTCCAAACTCCCCAGTACCTCTTCAACATTTGTTATTTTCTGTTTTTTTGATTCATGCCAATAAGGTCATGGTGAGATATTATCTCACTGTAATTTTGATTTGCATTTCTCTAATGGCGAATGATCGCAAGCATTTCCTCATATGTCTGTTAGCTGCCTGAATGTCTTCTTTGGTGAAGTGTCTGTTCATATCCTTTGCTTATTTTAATTGGATTATTTGTCTTTTTGCTATCGAGGTGTTGGAGTATTGTATAGATTTTAGAGATTAGACCCTTGTCAGATATGTCATAGTCAATTTTTTTTTTCCCAGTCTGTAGCTTCTTTTTTCACTCTTTTGGTGAAGTCTTTTGATGAGCTTGAAAACTCGTTGCTGTCGAGTCAATTCCAACTCATAGTGACCCTAAGTGTTTAATTTTTAGGAGCTCCCAGTTATCTAGTTTCTCTTCTGGTGTTTGTGCGTTGTTAGTTATGGTTTGTATTGTATTTATGCCATGTATTAGGGCCTCTAGCATTAAACCTATTTTTTCTTCCATGATCTTTATCATTTTAGGTTTTGTATTTAGATTTTCGATCCACTTTGAGTTAGTTTTTGTGTATGGTGTGAAGTATGGGTCCTGTTTCATTTTTTTATAGATGACATCCAGTTTTGCCAGCACCATTTCTTAAAATGCCTTTGAGTTATGGTGTTGATGAAGAATATTTAATATACTATGGACTGCCAGAAGAATGAACAAATCCATCTTGGAAGAAGTACAGCCAGAATGCTCATACTTTAGACATGTTATCAGGAGGGACCAGTCCCTGGAGAAGTACATCATGCTTGGTAGAGTAGAGCGTCAGAGAAAAGGAGGAAGACCTTCAAGGAGATGGATTGACACAGTGGCTGCAACGATGGGCTCAAGCATAACGATTGTGAGGATGGTGCAGTGTTTGAACTGTTGCACACAGTGTTGCTATGAGTTGGGGCTGACTTGACGGCACCTAATGACAAAAACAATTTCTTAAAAAGACTCTTCCCCATCTAATGGACTTTAGTCCTTTGTCAAAGACCAGCCGACCACAGATGGATGGATTTATGTCTGGGTTCTCAATTCTGTTCCACTGGTCTTTGTGTTTTGTCATTGTACCACTATCAGCTTATTTTGACTACCGTGGCTGTATAGTAGTTTCCAAGCTCAGGTAGTGTGAGGCCTCCTACTTTGTTCTTTTTCTTCAATTATGCTTTGCTTATCCAGGGCCTCTTTCCTTTCCACATAAAGTTGGCGATTAGTTTTTCCATCTCATTAAAGAATGCTGTTGATATTTGGATAGGGAATGCGTTATATCTGTAGATTACTTTGGGTAGAATTGACATTTTCACAATGTTGAGTCTTCCTATCCATGTGCCTGGTGTATTTTTCCATTTATGTAGGTCTCTTTTGTTTTCTTGCAGTAGTGTTTTGTAGTTTTCTTTGAATAGCTCTTTTACATCCTTGGTTAGATTTATTCCTAAGCATTTTATTTTTTTTAGGGGCTATTATAAATAGTATTGCTTTCCTGATTTTCTTTCAAAGTTCTCTTTGTTGGTGTATAGGAATCCAACTGATTTTTGAATGTTGAACTTGTATCTTGCTACTTTGTTGAATCTTTCAACCAGTTCCAGTAGTTTTCTTGTAGAATTTTTGGCTTCCTCTATGTGTAGGATAGGAGCCCTGGTGCATAGTGGTCAAGAGCTCAGCTGCTATCCAAAAGGTCGGCAGTTTGAATCCACCAGCCACTCCTTGGAAGCTCTGTAGGGTAGTACCACTCTGTCCAATAGGGTCATTATGAGTTGGAATCAACTCAATGGCAATGGGTTTGGTTTCGGTTTTTGGATGTATAGGATTAGGATTATACCATCTACAAACAGGGATATTTTTACTTCTTTCTTTTCAATTTGGATGCCTGTTACTTCTTTTTCTTGCCTTGTTGCTCTAGCTAGGAATTCCAGCACAATGTTAAATAGGAGTGGTGATAAAGGGTATCCTTGTCTTGTTCCCATTCTCAGGGGGAATGCTTTCAGCCTCTCTCCATTGAAAATGAGGTTGGCTGTTGGTTTTGTATAGATACCCTTTATTATGTTGAGGAATTTCCCTTCTATACCTATTTTTATTGAGAGTTTTATCAGGAATGGGTATTGGACTTTATTAAATGCCTTTTCAGCATCAATTGAGATGATCATGTGATCTTTTTCTTTGGTTTTATTTATGTGGTAGATTACGTTGATTGATTTTCTAACATTGAATCATCCTTGCATACCTGGTATGAATCCCTCTTGCTCGTGGTGTATTATTTTTTTGATATGATGCTGAATTTTATTGGTTAGAACTTTGTTGAGAATTTTTGCATCTATATTCATGAGAGATATTGGTCTGTAGTTTTCTTTTTTGTGGAGTCTTTGCCTGGCTTTGGTATCAGGGTTATGCTGGTGTCATAAAATGAATTTGGGAGTATTCCTGCCTTTTTGGTGCTCTGAAATAGTTTGAGTAGTACCGGTGTAAGCTCTTCTCTGAATGTTTGGTAGAATTCTCCAGTGAAGCAGTCCGGACCAGGCTTTTTTTTTGGTTGTTTTTGGGAGTTTTTTCATAACTATCTTTTAAAAGTTGCTGGATTATTAGGTTGGCTCCAGTTTTTCACGAGAATACACAAAATTATAAAAGACTAGCTGATGGCTAAAAATTCTTCTTGCCTGGATTTGCCTTTTAATTTTCTGCCTGTAGATTTTTGATATGTTGAAATATTAAATTTTAGGTGGTCAAACCTACCAATTATTCTCAAATAATTTCTCCTCTTGTGTCCATCAGCACTACTCCAAGGGTTCTAAACCCTCCTGGGGCACAGAGACACATAGAAGATGCAAACTACTTCTTTTTAATTTACCTGGTGGGTGGTTGCTAAAGCCTTCTTAAACAGTATATGTGCTAGCAGAAACTCCTGAGTGGTTTTCAATATGCTTATTTTTTTATCTTGATTTTCAGGTATTTTTGAATTATGCCTGTTCCATCAGGAAATGAGTTATTGGAGGTTTTCATTCAACCATTATCTTCCTTAAGCACTGATGGAAAGACTCAACAATTTTTGACCCTTGCTACCCTTGTTTTTCCACCACTTGTCTGTCAGTTTGTCGTACTGTAGTGGCCTGCGTGTTATTATGATGCTGGAAGCTATGTCACCGGTATTTCAAATACCAACATGGTCACCCAAGGTGGACAGATTTCAGTGGAGCTTCCAGACTAAGACAGACTAGGAGGAAAGACCTGGTGGTCTGCTTCTAAATAAATTGGCCAGTGAAAATTTTATGAATAGCTGTAGAACATTGTCTGATATAGTGCTGGAAGATGAACCTCTGAGGTTGCAAATCACTCAGAATTGGACTGGGGAAGAGCTTCCTCCTCAAAGTAGAATTGACTTTAATGAAGTAGATGGAGTCAAGCTTTAAGGACTTTCATTTGCTGATGTGGCATGACTCAAAATGAGAAGAAACAGCTGCAAATATCCATTAATAACTGGAACGTGAAATGTATGAAGTATAAATCAAGGAAAATTAGAAGCTGTCAAATATGAAATGGAACACACAGAATCAATATCCTAGGCAACCTTCATCTAAAGTACAATTTAAAAAAAAAAGAGTAAAAAAATAAAGAAAAAAAAATACTAGGCATTAGTTAGCTGAAATGGGCTGGTATTAGCCATTTTGAATCAGACAATCATGTGGTCTACTGTGCCAGGAATAGCAAATTGAAGAGGAATGGCACCACATTCATCATCAAAAGGAACATTTCAAGATCTATCTTGAAGTACAATGATATCTATACCTCTACAAGGAAGACCAGTTAATACTATTATTCAAATTTACCACCAATCACTAATGCCAAAGATGAAGAAACTGAAGATTTTTACCAACTCTTGCAGTTCAAAACTGATCAAACATGCAATCAAGATGCATTGATAATTACTAGTGATTGGAATGTAAAAGCTAGAAACAGAGAAGAAGGATTAGTAGTTGGAAAATATGGCCTTGGTGATAGAAACCACACTGAAGATCACTTGATAGAATTATGTAAGACCAACAACCTAGTCATTGAAAATATCTTTTCTCAACAACATAATTGGCAAATATACTCTTGGATCTCACCAGATGTAATACACAGGAATCAAATCAACTACATCTGTGAAAAGAGACATTGGAGAAGCTCAGTATCTTCAGTCAGAACAAGGCCAGGGGCCTACTATGGAACAGACCATCAATTGCTCATATGCAAGTTGAAGTTGAAGTCGAAGAAAATTAAAACAAGTCCACAAGAGCCAAAGTACAACCTTAAGTATATCCCATCTGAATTTAGAGACCATGTCAAGAATAGATTTGATGCATTGAACACTAATGACAGAAGACCAGACGAGTTGTGGGATGACATCAAGGACATCATACAGGAAGAAAGCAAAAGGTCATAAAAAGACGGGAAAGACAGAAAAGACCAAAATGGATGCCCAAAGATACTCTAAAGGTTGTTCTTGAACATAGAGTAGCTAAAGCAAATGTAAGAAATGAACTAAAAGAGCTGAACAAAAGATTTCAAAGGGCAGCTCCAGAAGACAAAGTAAAGTATTATAATGAAATATGCAAAGACCTGGAGTTAGAAAAAGGGAAGAACAAGCTCAGCATATCTCAAGCTAAAAGAACTGAAGAAAAAATTCCAGCTTCAAGTTGCAGTATTGAAGAATTCTATGAGCAAAATATTGAACAACCTAGGAAAGAAGATGGAAAGAATACATAGTCACTGTACCAAAAAGAATTGGTCTACATTCAACAATTTCAGGAGGTAGCACATGATCAAGAACAGATGGTAATGAAGGAAGAAGTCCAAGTTGCACCGAAGGCATTGGTGAAAAACAAGGCTCCAGGAACTGACTGAATACCAACTGAGATGTTTTAACAAATAAATGCAGCACTGGAGGTGCTCACTTGTCTGTCAAGAAATTAGGAATACAACTACCTGGCCAACAAAATGGAAGAGATCCATATTTGTGCCCATTGCAAAGAAAGGTGATCCAACAGAATGTGGAAATTATCAAATAATATCATTAATATCACATGCAAGTAAAGTTTTGCTAAAGATAATTCAAAAGTGGTTGCAGTGGTACATCGACAGGGAACTGCCAGAAATTCTTGCTGGATTCAGAAGAGGACATAGAATGAGGGATATCCTTGCTGATGTAAAATGGACCTTGGCTCAAAGCAAAGAATACTAGAAAGATGTTTACCTGTGTTTGATTGACTATGCAAAGGCATTCAAGTGTGTGGATCATAACAAATTATGGATAACATTAGGAAGAATGGAAATTCCAGAACACTTAATTGTGCTTCTGTGGAACCTGTACATAGACCAAGAGGCAGTCATTAGAACAGAACAAAGGGATACTGCATGGTTTAAAATCAGGAAGGGTGTGTGTCAGGGATGTATTCTCTCACCATACTTCTTCAGTCTGTATGCTAAGCAAATAATCCATAAAGCTGGACTATATGAAGAACAGGGCATCAAGATTGGAAGAAGAGTCATTAACAACCTGTGATACCCAGATGACATAACCTTCCTTGCTGAAAGTGAAGAGGACTTGAAGCACTTACTCATGAAGATCAAAGACTATAGCCTTCGGTATGGATTACACCTCAACATAAGGAAAATAAAAATCCTCACAACTGGACCAGTATGAAACATCATGATAAACGGAGAAAAGAAGTTGTCAAGAATTTCATTTTACTTGGATTCACAATAAATGCCCATGGGAGCAGCAGTCACAAAATCAAAGGATGTATTGCATTGGTCAAATCTGCTGCAAAAGACCTCTTTCAAGTGTTAAAAAACAAAGATACCACTCTCAGGACTAAGGCATGCCTGACCCAAGCCATGGTATTTTCAATCACCTCATATGCATGTGAAAGCTGGACAATGAATAAGGAAGACTGAAGAAGAATTGATGGCTTTGAATTATGGTGTTGGCATAGAATATTGAATATACCATGGACTGACAGAAGAACAAACAAATCTGTCTTGGAAGAAGCAGAGCCACAATGCTCTTCAGACATGTAATCAGACAAGACCAGTCCCTAGAGAAGGACATTATGTTTGGTAAAGTAGAGGGTCAGCAAAAAAGAGGAAGACCCTCAACAAGATGTACTGATGCAGTGGCTGCAATGATGGGCTCAAACACAGCAAGAATTGTGAGCATGGCGGATAGATCAGTGTTTCGTTCTGTTATACATAGCGTCAGTATGCCTTGGAACCGGTTTGACGGCATCTAACAATATATCAACACCCTTGTTTTCAGCTACGCTTCCCTGTCTCCTTCCCCAATTCTCACTATTCTTTTTGCTTTTGTTGTATGCTCTTCTTGCTTCTCTCGCTGCATTGACTCTCCAAGGTGCTCTTTCTAGCAGGAGTTTGTAAGGAGCACCCAGCCAAGTGGATGTTTTTATTCTGACATGTGTTAGGGTATCGCTTCAGGGATTATATAGATGTCAAGTCATTTGCTGGAACTTGACCTGTTCTCTTGACCCATGAGGGAAAACAGACTTCTCAGCTTGGATAATTGTCATGACTCATTTCCCAGGGAAAGCATTTCCTAAAGTGGTACATCAGAGGATAGTTCATGCCTGGTGCAGTCATTGTCCTCCTTAGAATCTTCTGGGTCCCCTCTGCTAATGAATAAAATCCAAACCCTACCCATTGACATATAAAGCCCTTCAGGTTGGGCCTTGGCTACTCTTCTAAGCCCCATCTCTTGCTTCATCTCCTCTCTCACTTTCTATACCCCAGCAGCTCCAGCACATGGCCCATCCTCACATCAAGCCTTCACATTTCCAACACTGAGAACCTGTGCCTCTGTTCTTCTGTCTACCCAGACTAGCCTCTTCATGCCCATAGAAGCTTCTACTTACTCCTGTAATGGTCCATCTCACAGTATACTGATTATTTAGGTCTTTCTCCTTTGCTAGACCATGCTCTTCTCAAGGGCACAGTCCAAGTTTTCAATGACCTGTAGCACCACCACTAGCACAAAGCTTGGCTGGCCCAGTGTGGATGATTAGCAAATGTTTGTTGAATGAATACTAAAACTATAATAATGAAAAGGAAGGAGGGAGGCTCTGTAAAGAATAAAACAAACACACACACAAAGTTGCCGTTGAGTCAGTTCTGACTCATGGCGACCCCATGTGTTACAGAGTGTAACTACTCCATAGGGTATTCTCGGCCGTAATTTTTATGAAAGCAGACTGCCAGGCCTTTCTTTCATGGTGCCAGTGGGCGGGTTCAAACTGCCAACCTTTGGGTTAGTAGTTGAGTGCAAACTGTTTGTGTTACCCAGAAACCTTCTTTTCAGAACAGACACATAATTCATATGGTAAATTTAATTTATATGATAAAAATAGGGAATAATCTGGAGGAGGTACATATGCGTGTACTGTGAGTTACCAAATACTGCTGAGCACACTTTGCATGCACTACTAGAACCCTAAAGGGAAGAGCCAGTATTTGCTCTGGCCCTTACAGTGTCTGAAATGGGGTAAGGAAAGATGAGACAGCGGCCAGCTAGCTGATTCTTTAAAATTCTTTCCCCTCATCAATGCCTACAGTGGTGGTTTGCATAACCAGCCTCTAGGGAAAGGCCACCAGTGGGATTGGAACTCTTTCCACATCTGACTTTCCGTTATGCAAATGGTTTCTCTGCCTTCAGACACTCAGTCTGGTAACCAAGACTCTGAAAGACTTTCTCAAAATAGCCTCTAATATTTGCGTCGTGCCTGCACATACACAGTTGTATCCTCACAATAACTCTGGGAAGCTGGAAGGGCATATTTTGTTAATATCTTCATCTCCATTGTATGCATGAATAAATACGCAACTTGCTGAAAGTCACACAGCTAAAATGTGTGGAGCCAAGATCTGAACTTGGATCTGTCTGACTCCAGGTCTGTCTGGTACCTAATGGCAGGTAAGAGATAATGAAGAGAAGGAAGCGTCTTCAGCCAAATGGCTAGGTTTGTGCTCATTTGTAAATGTACCTGATTCTCTGGCCAGCATACATCTGTGACCACATCTGAGTCTACCCTTAGCATTTATTCTTCCTCTTACAATTCTTCTGCCAGGAATTTCCATTTCATACGTCATTGACAGTGGGTTACAGTGATTCTACCAAGGCAACGCAAGCCATTAAAAAGACCAAAAAATTTATTTTAAGGTGCAGGAAGAAAGTTATTAATGCTGAATTTTATATCTTTGAGTTTCAGAAAAATTAAAAGACACAAAGGACATTGCAGTAGGTTGAAGTGAGTCACTCAAAAAGATATGTCAAAATCCTAACTTCCAGTACCTGTGAATGTGACCTTATTTGGAAATAGGGTCTTTGTGGATGTAATTAAGTTAAGCATCTTGGGATGAGATCATCCTGGATTTAGGGTGGACCCTAAATCCAGTGACTGGTGTCCTTATAAGAGAAAGGAGAGAGAGATGTAGACACGGAGACACAAGAGAGAAGGTCGTGTGAAGATGGAAGCAGAGATTTGAATTATGCTGCCACAAACCAAACAATTCCTGGAGCCACTAGAACCTGGAAGAGGCAAGATAGGATTCTCCGCTAGAGCTTTCAGAGGAAATGTCGCCCTGCAGACCCTGATTTTGGACTTCTGGCCTCCAGAACTGTGAGGGAATACATTTCTTTTGCTTTAAGCCACCAAGTTTGTGGTAAATTGTGACAGCAGTCCTAGGAAGCTAATATAGATTTTTGGTACCAGGAAATAGGGTACTGCTGTAACAAACACTTAAAAAATATGGAAGTGGCTTTGGAATTGGGTAATGGGCAGAGGCTGGAGGAGTTTTGAGAAGCATGATAGAAAAACCCCAGATTGTATGAATACCTTTTCCACTGGGAGTTCCTGGGCACCTCAGGGAGTCCCCACCAGTGTCTTGGTGGGTGAGGACATTTCCCACCCCAACAAATCCACTCCGCTCATGGAAGTCCAGCTTGTGTCCCTGTGCCTTATGTCTAGTACCACAGAGTTTGCTTTCCTTAATCACAAGGACCTTACAAGGTGCCTGTTGAATGGGAGCCCCCCTGGAACCTGAGATGGGACCTGTCAGGAAGCCGAGGGCAGAGGTGCCCCATTGCAGCAACCACCTGCAAAGACTGACTGTCCATGCCAGAGACGGAATGGATAACAGGATCGCTGTGGTGGGGAATCTGCTCTTTGGTGAAGAATGCCTGGAAAGATTGGGTTCCCCAATATGTGCAGGGTGTGCCCTTCTGCTGAGTGGGAGGTAGCATGGGTCAGGGAGGAGTATGAGTGCCAGCTTTGGAGCCAGACTAACATGGGTCTGAGCCCTGGCTCTGCTGCATATTAACTTCATGACCGTGGGCAAGTCATTGAACTTCCCAGAACCTCAGTTTTTATTATCACACCCACCTTACATGCTATTGTGAGGATAAATGACATAACAGATATAACATGGTACTGCATTTAGTGGAGCGCTCGTGGCACAGTGGTTAAGAACTTAGGCTGCTAACCAAAAGGTTGGCAGTCTGAATCTGCCAGCTGCTCCTTGGAAGTTCTACTCTCTCCTGTAGGGTCTCTATGAGTTGGATGGATTCCATGGCGACGGGTTTGGTTTTGGTTTGATGCATTTAGTGGGCACTCGATTAATGGTAAGTTCCTCTTCTTCACTTTGAATGAAGGCTATAATTGAGTTCTGTTTGTCAACAAGCTTTGATTTAGTGCCTACTCTGTGCTGTGCCTGTGTCGGTTGCTGGAAAAAAAGAGATGAATCCGATGATAAAAATCTTTGTCCTCAATAAAGTCACAACCTAGAAGGGGGGAATAGATATATAAACATAATTATGGCAGGTAGAGAAATGCAAGAATAGTTGTTTTACAGTATAAAGAAGTACTCTGGAGAAGGATAATTCTTTCCCTCTCTCTAGGGGCGAATGATAATAAGGTACCATTTGACATATACAAAAATTAACTCAAAATGGATCAATGACCTAAATGTAAGAACTAAAATCATAAAATTATTAAGAGAAAACAGAAATAATGCTTTAGGACCTAGTTTTCAGCAATGGATTCTTAGATAGTATTATGGATTAAATTGTGTCCCCCAAAATATATGTTGTAAATCCTAACCTCTATGCCTGTGTTTAAAATCCCATTTGGGAATGGGTTGTGTTTGTTATGTTAAGAGACAGGATTAGTGTAAGGTGTGTCTTGAGTCAATCTCTTACAAAATATAAAAAGAGTAGATTAAGAAAACAGAGATGGGGGAAGAGGGATGCCAAGCCTCATGAAGATTACCCAGGAGCAGAAGCTCAGAAGAGACAGAGACTTTCCTTCAGATCCAACAGAGAAAGAAAGTCTTCCCCTAGAGCCAGCACCCTGAATTCAGATTTCTAGCCTCCTAAACTGTGATAAAATAAACTTCTGTTTGTTAGAGCCACCCACTTATGGTATTTTTGTTACGGCTGCACTAGATGACTAAGCCAGATAGTCACCAAAAAGCATGAGAAGCAAAAGACAAAACAGATAAATTGACTTCATCAAAATTAAAAAACTTTTGTGTATCAAAGGGTCTAATTAACAAAGTTAAGAAACAACCTACAGAAAGGGAGAAAACATTTGGGAACCGTAAATCTGATAAGGGTTTAATATTCAGAATATATACAGAATTCCTACAAATCAACAACAAGAAGAAATAACCCAATTGAAAATTGGGCGAAGGACTTGAACAGATGTTTCACCAAAGAAGATATACAAATGGCCAATAAGCACATGAAAAGATGCTCAATGTTGTTAGTCATTCCAAACCAAAACCAAACCTGTTGCTGTCCAGTCAATTCTGACTTATAGCGACTCTATAGGACAGAGTAGACAGCCTCATAGGATTTCCAAGGAGCAGCTGGTGGATTTGAACTGCCAACCTTTTGGTTAGCAGCTGAGCTCTTAACCACTGTGCCACTAGGGCTCCTATTAGTCATTACGAAAATGCAGATCAAGACCACAATGAGATATCACTTCACTCTCATGACCAGTTACCGTTAAGTCAATTCCTGCTCATGATGACCTCGTGAGTGTCAGAGTAGAACTATGCTCCACAGGGTTCTTGTTATTAGGTGCAGTCAAGCTGGTTTCAACTCACAGCAACCATATTTGCAACAGAACAAAACACTGCCCAGTCCTGTGCCATCCTCACAATCTTTGCCTGGTTGAGCTCATTGGTGCAGCCACTGTGTCAATCCATCTTGTTGAGGGTCTTCCTCTTTTTCGCTGACCCTCTACTTTCCCAAGCATGATGTCCTTCTCCAGGGACTGGTCCCTCCTGAAAACATATCCAAAGTACATGAGACGAAGTCTCCCCATCGTTGTTTCTAAGGCGCATTCTGGCTGTACTTCATCCAAAACAGATTTGTTGGTTCTTCTCAAAGTCCATGGTATATTCAATATCCTTCTCCATCAGCGTAATTCAAAAGTGTCAATTCTTTTGTCTTCGTTATTCATTGTCCAGCTTTCACATGCATATACGGCAATTGAAAATATCATGACTTGGGTCAGGCACACCTTAGTCCTCAAGGTAACACCCTTGCTTTTCAACACTTTTGCAGCCCATTTGCCCAGTGCAATAAGTCATCTGATTTCTTGGCTGCTCCTTCCATGGGCATTGAGTGTGGATCCAGGTAAAAATGACATCTTAGAAAACTTTGATGTTTTCTCCATTTATCATGATGCTGCTTATTGGTCCAGGTATGAGGATTTTTGTTTTATTTATGTTGAGGTGAAATCCATACTGAAGGTTGTAGTGTTTGATCTTCATCAGTAAGTGCTTCAAGTCCTCTTCACTTTCAGCAAGCAAGATTGTGTCAACTGCATAACGCAGGTTGTTAACGAGTCTTGCTCCAATCCTGATCTTGGATTATTTGCTCAGCATACAGATTGAATAAGTATGGTGAAAGAATACAACCCTGATGCACACCTTCCTCATTTTAAACCACACAGTATCCCTTTGTTCTACTCGAATGACTGCATCTTGGTCTATGTACAGGTTCCTCAGAAGCAAAATTAAGTGTTCTGGAATTCCCATTCTTCACAATGTTATCCATAATTTGTTATGATCCACACAGTCAAACACCTTTGCATAGTCAACATAACACAGGTAAACATCTTTTTGGTGTTCTCTGCTTTCAGCCAAGATCCATCAGACATCAGCAATAATATCCCTTGTTCCAAGTACTCTTCTGAATCAGGCTTGAATTTCTCGTAGTTCCCTGTAGATGTACTACTACAATCACTTTTGAATGATCTTGAACAAAATTTTACTTGTGCATGATATTAATGATATTGTTCAATGATTTCCGTGTTCTGTTGAATTGAATCAGCTTTCTTTGGAATGGGCACAAATATGGATCTCTTCCAGTGAGTTGGCCAGGAAGCTGTCTTCCAAATTTCTTGACATTAGACAAGTGAGCACCTCCAGCACTGCAACCGTTTGTTGAAACATGTCCATTAGTATTCCAACAATTCCTGGAGCCTTGTTTTGTGCCATTCCCTTCAGTGCAGCTTGGCCTTCTTTCTTCAACACCGTTGATTCTTGATCATATACTACCTCCTGAAATGGTTCAACGTGGACCAGTTCTTTTTGTTACAGTGACTCTGTGTATTCCTTCCACCTTCTCTTGATGCTTCCTGTGTCGTTTAATATTTTCTCCACAGAATCTTTTAATATTTCAACTCAAGACTTGAATTTTTTCTTCAGTTCTTTCAGCTTGAGAAATGCTGAGCTTGTTATTCCCTTTTGATTTTCTAACTCCAGGTCTTTGCACATTTCATTATAATACTTTATTTTGTCTTCTCGAGCTGCCCTTTGAAATCTTCTGTTCAGCTCTTCTATATCATTAATTCTTCTGTTCACTTTTGCTACTTTACATTCAAAAACAAGTTTCAGAGTCTTTTCTGACATCCATTTTGGTCTTTTCTTTCTCTCCTGTCTTTTTAATGACGTTTTGCTTTCTTCATGTATGACGTCCTTGATGTCATTCCACAACTTGTGTGGTCTCCGATAATTAGTGTTCAATGCTTCAAATCAGTTCTTGAGATGGTCTCTAAATTCAGGTAGGCTATACCTAAGGTTGTATTTTGGCTCTTGTGGACTTGCTCTAATTTTCTTTAACTTCAACCTGAATTTGTGTGTGAGCAATTGATGGTCTGTTCCACAGTCAGCCCCTGGCCTTGTTCTAACTGATGATATTGAGCTTCTCCATCTTCCCTTCCCATAGATGTAGTCGATTTGATTCCTTTGTATTCCATCTGGTGAGGTTCACATGTGTAGTCGCCATCTATGTTGTTGAAAAAAGGTATTTGCAGTGAAGAAGTTGTTGGTCTCGCAAAATTGTATCATGCGATCTCTGGCATCATTTCAGTCACCTAGGCCATATTTTCCAACTACTGATTCTTCTTTCCAACTTCCAAATTCTGATCACCAGTAATTTTCAATGCATCTTGATTGCATGTTTGATCAATTTCAGACTACAGTTGATAAAATTATTTAATTTCCTCATCTTTGGCATTAGTGGTTAGTAGGTAAATTTGAATAATAGTCGTATTAACTGGTCTTCCTTATAGGCATAAGGATATTATCCTATCACTGACGTTGTTGTACTTCAGGGTAGATCTTGACTTTTTTTTTTTTTTTTTTTGACGATGAATGCGATGCCATGCCTCTTCAATTTGTCATTCCTGGCATAGTAGACCTTATGATTGTCCAACTCAAAATGGCCAAAACCAGTCCACTTCAGCTCACTAATGCCTAGCATATTGACCTTTATGCGGTTCATTTCATTTTTGACAACTTCCAATTTTCCTAGATTCATATTTCTTACATTCCATGTTCTGATTATTAATGGATGTTTGCAGCTGTTTCTTCTCATTTTGAGTCATGTCACATCAGGAAACGAAGGTCCTGAAAGCTTTACTCCATCTACGTCATTAGGATCGACTCTACTTTGAGGAGGCAGCTCTTCCTCAGTTGTATTTTGAGTGCCTTCCAACCTGAGGGGCTCATCTTCCAGCACTATACCAGACAATGTTCCTTGCTATTCATAAAGTTTTCACTGGTCAGTTTTTTCAGAAGTAGACCTCCAGTCCTTCTGCTTAGTCTGTCTTAGTCTGGAAGCTCTGCTGAAACCTGTCAGCATGGATGACCCTTCTTGTATTTGAAATGCCAGGGGCATAGCTTTCAGCATCACAGCAACATGCAAGCCACCACAGTATGTCAAACTGACAGACATTTGGGTATAGGGTTTTTAGAGGCTGATTTTTCAGAAATAGATTGTTAGGCCTTTCTTTCAAATCCCTCTTGGTGGACTTGAACCTCCAACCTTTCGGTTAACAACAGAGTGCATTAACTGTTTACACCACCAAGGGGCTTCTTCACCCTCACTAGTATGGCTACTATCACAAAAATAGAAAAAAAAAAAATGTTAGCAAGGAAGTAGAGAAAGTAAACCCTCATCCATTGTTGGTGGGAATGTAAAATGATGCAGTACTGTGCTGTTAGAGACAGTTTGGTGGTTCCTCAAAAATTAAACATACAATTATCATATGACCCAGCAATTCCACTCGTAGGAATTCCAAGAATTGAAAGCAAGGACACAAACAGATACTTGCACACAAATGTTCATTGCAACACTATTCATAACAGCCAATAAGTTGAAATAACTCAAATGTCCATCAACAGATGAATGGATAAACAAAATGTGGTATACCCATGCAGTGGAATATTATTTAGCCATAAAGAAAAATGAAATCCTGTTATAGGCTGCAACATGGATGAACGTTGAAAACATTATGCTGAGTGAAATAAATCAGTAACAAAAGGGCAAACATTATATGATCTGACTAATACGAAATATTTAAAATAGGCAAACACATAGAGACCAAAGTTTACTAGCAGGTAGTAGGGATGAGTAGAAGAGGGAGTTATTACTTAAAGGGCACTGAGTTTCTGTTGTCGCACATCATTTCCAGGAGAAGTTAACACTGTCCATGACTTTATTGGGAGAGAACAACTGGAAGCTCTGCTTTTGGAACTTTCTCAGACCTTACCCCGTTTGTCTCTTTTCTTGACTGATTTTAACCTGTATCCAATCTCTGTAATAAATTGCAACAGCTTTCAGTGAGTTCTGCGAATCTTAGTGAATAATCAGATTTGAGGGTGGTTTTGAGGACCTCCAAACTTACCATTGGTGTTAGAAGTGAGGATGCTCTTAGGGATCCCAGAACTTGTAGTTACCGTCAGAAGTGAGCGTGGTGTTGTGAGGACTATTCCCATACCTGACAAGGGCTACCTTAGAATGCTGCCTACCATACCCATAGTTCTAAACCCTTGGGAAAACTACCCTTGATATTTTGACTATGTTCTGGATTTTTGTCTCCTCTGTGTTTAGGCATTTCTTTAAAAACAAAAACAAACATAGATGCAATTACAGTGTTCAATCACCATTGTATCCTTTATTCACCTCATAATAATGTGCTAACATGCCAGCGAAAAAATTTGATAAGCATCATTTAAAAATTTTCATCGATATTGTGAGTGGGATTTTTTTTTCCATTTTATTTTTCAGTTTATCTGTTGCTGTTTTCTGAATTTCAAGAGTTTTCCACTTGATTCCTTTGCTACTGATTCCCCATAATGGGTGTCAGGGAGCATAGAAATGGTGGATTTCTATTATTTTTTTCTGCTCTTTTAAAAAGGAGAGCTGAAGCGCTAGAATAGATGAAGGATGGCTTCTCAGAGATAGACTTTGTTTCACTAATGAAATATTTATGATGACTTGTTGCCTAGCAATGGTCACCAGATCTGCCTGCACATGCAAGAGGGACACTCAAGGAGACATTTCCCTTGGAGATGCTGCAAAGAGAAAAACCAGCCTAACAAACACACCCTCTGCTTCCTTGGTGAAATTCCTCCTAGTTTCAGGCGAAGAAAATGCTTACTGGTGAAATTGTCCTATTTGCTGGAATAATTTAATAGCTGGGTGAGAGTGGAGCTAGAGGAAGACTTTAAAGAGATAAAAGCAGACAGACTGTCCGGAAGAACTTATCTGTCATGTAGCAAACTGGTTTACTTTTTTGTCATTGCCCAGTGAAGTGTATCCTGACAACAGTGTCCTTGCTCCTTTCTTCTTGCCCAGGACAGGCTGTCAAACTGCTAGAGCTCATTAAGGTAAACCAGTTGTCTGGGGTTGGGCGTCCCTGAATTCAGGACAGTTCTTTTCAGGGATGCTGGCTTCCAGGTTGTCTTGGTCATCTAGTGCTGTTCTAACAGAAATATCACATGTGGATAGCTTCAACAAAGAGAAATTTATTCTCTCACAGTCTAGTAGTCTACAAATCCAAATTCAGGGCGTCAGCCCCAGGGGAACGCTTTCTCTGTTGGCTCTGGAGGAAGGTCCATGTCATCAATCTTCCCTTGGTCTGGGAACTTCTCTGCGCAGCACCCTCAGGTCCAAAGGACGCACTCTGCTCCCAGCACTGCTTTCTTGGTGGTATGAGGTTCCCATGTCTCTCTGCTCACTTTTCTCTATTATATCTCAAAAGAGATTGGCCTAAGACACTATCTAATCTTGTAGACCTCACCAGTTTAACTGCCGCTAATCCATCTTATTAGATCATAGTGATAAGAATTTACAACATACAAGGAAATCACATCAGATTACAAAATGGTACACAATCATACAATACTGGGAATCATGACCCAGTCAAGCTGACAGATATTTTTTGGGGACACAATTCAATCCATGACACAGGTGTTAGACCAGCCCCCAAAGAAGAGGAGCAAGGACACATGAAGCTGGATCAACAACCTGGGGCAAGCCATCACAGAAGTCGCACTCTGCAATGACCGCACGCTGGAATCATTAGAGGAGCTTCGAAAAATACGGACACCTGGATCCAGAGATTCTGATTTAATTAGTCCAGGATGGGGTTGGGAATCTGATTCTAACGTGCAGTGGAGGCTAGGGAGCTCATAGGGGGAAAGCACTGAGAGGAACTGAACAGGGATCGTCTATTGAGGAGTTCTATTCCCCTCACCCTCACCCCATCCACTGTGCCTTGCTAACAGAAGAAGGGCTCCCATTCAGCAATGACAGAAATGAAGAGAGAGATCAATCTGGACTCTCAAAGGAAGGAAAGCTACTTTGAAGACTTTTGCAGAGACCATGTATGAAGTACGTAGTTGTGGGCAGCAGCGTGCCTGCACCCAAGGAGGGTGGGGCACAGACACTACCAAGTTGTCTGACCTTCGACAAGTTGTAGAAGTCCCCAGAGATCAATTTTTTCATCTGCAAAGTGGATGGTAAGGGGAAATATGGACCTTGCTAGAAGATAAAAAGTCTCCAACACAAATGTCTACAAGGGATTAATAAGTAATGTAAATGAAAGTGATTCAGATGTGTATTAGGGAGTGAGAGAGCCTGCAGCAAACAGGCCACGTGTGCCTCCTAAAAGGGCAGTTCATTGTTGTCATGCAGGAAGAGGAGCCCAGTGATGGATAATGTCCTAATATTTCAAGATAAGCAAGAAATCTAGACTTTCATATGAAATCTCCTAAGTTTAAATTTTGGCAACAGATTCAAATGTTTTAAATACACCTCTGTGGATCGTATTTGGCATTAGTCTGTGATTTCTGACTCACATTATGTCCAACAGCTTGTCCAACTCTAACTCTCTAGGTCTTTTTGACTGGGTTGGGTCTATATGAGAGCCGTTTCCTGGATGGTGCAAATGCTTAAGCACTTGGCTACTAACTGAAAAAATTGACTATTTGAACCCACCCAGAGGTACTTTGGAAGAAAAGCCTGACAATCTGATCACAGGCATAAAAACCCGGTGGAACACAGTTCTACTCTGACACATGGTTCACCATGGATGGGAATTGACTTGATCCCTACTGGTTTTTGTTTTTGTGTTTAAATATGGGAGCTGCACCAGCCATGACCACCCTAAAGAGCACATTTGGGTAGCTACTCTTTTTTTACAGTTAGGAAGTTCATTTTGTCCTGGTCCTTGTCAGCCTCACCCGCTGCAGCGTCTTTCTCTGAAGTTCCTCAACCTGTGAGACTGGGCAGTCTGAGGTGAGTGAAGGGTCCGTTGGGGATCTTTGAGTCTCAGCATCTCCCAACTCTGAAATGGGATTGCAGCCTAAGCACTGTGAGCAAAGGCTCTGGAGTAGTGTGAGCAGCAGTGCTCCGGAGTCGTGACAGACGCGTCTGGGGGCGAGGGAGTGTCCAGCAGTCAATGCTGGTCCTCTCCCCAGAGTCAAGGTCAAAAGATGATTCCAGTAGGCTAAACTGCTTGTCACTGAGCCTGAGAACAAAACTAGATTCCCCTCCCCCCTCTCCCAGCTGGATTAGCTTCTAAAAATACCTCCCACAGCAGCATACTCCATCTGACCAGCTTGACAACCGCAGCCATCAAAGCCACTTTCCTGTTGCTCAGCCGAGGGGAGTCTTTCCCTGGTCAAAGCAGTTTCCTTGAAACTTGTCACCTTCTCCAGGTCAGCAGAGAGTGATGGGTATTTTATTTAATATAAGAGTGAATGCTTCGCTGTCTACCAAAGAACCTTCCTCAATTTGTGGTCTGGACTTTAATAGAGGGGGGCCAGCTGGACTTGTCAGCAGCTAATCAGACCTGCGGAGAACATTCTGTTTTCTAGCTGTTAGAGGCAGCCTGGGGGCGCCCTCCTCCATGGCTGCAGATATTGGTACAACGCTCCTGGAAAGCATTTGAGTAGGAGGATCAAGATAGTTTAGGATGTTTATGCTGTATAACATTAAGTGGAAAAGGATGCAAAATGGGTTACACAGTATCATCTTCTTATCCATCTATCTAATCTATCTGAGGTCCCTGGGTGGCACAAACGGTTTGCTCTCAGCTACTAACCAAAAGATTAGCAGTTCAAATCCTCCCAGTGGCACTGTGGAGAAAGACCTGGTGATCAGCTTTTGTAACATTGCAAAAAAATCAGACACACTGCTGTGGAGTTGATTCCGACTCACAGTGACCCTACGGGACAGAGGAAGATCACAGCCATGAAAAACCTATGGAGCAGTTCTACTCTGCACACATGGGGTTGCCATGAGTCAGAATTGACTCGATGGCAATAGGCTTTCGTTTGCTTGTTTTTATGTTGTGTAACATTAAGTGGAAAAGTATACAAATGGATTACACAGCATTATCTTTTTATCCATATATATAATCTATCTATTAAGGGACAGAAAAAAATTCACTGAAATATTAGAATTGACCATCTCTGCACAGTAGTGGTATTATGGATGACGATTAAAGTCTTCATGCTTTTCTATACTTTCCAAATGACCCACCAACAGCTTGTACTACTTTGACACACTTAAATTTTTTTTAATAGTTTATATTAAGTAGCATTTTTAGTTTCATGTGAAAGTTTCGGTGAAATGTTACTAAGATTTTTAAATTGCTTTACATGCTGACTCTGACTCTTAGCAGGATAATATAGTTGGTAACTTCTGACAGTGATGTATATTATGTCCTTTAAATTATTAAAAAATGCTTTGAATCACAGGTATTGGTTCTATAAATAACTGAATAAATCTTTAAAAATATTTACACTCATTTGATGTATAAATTTGATTTCTGGGAAACTCTCTTAAATACAGTATAGGAAACTATCTTGAAATAACGTTAAACATAGATAATATTATGAAGGTGTTCATCATAGTGTTATTTACAAAACGAAGAATTCGATACAACTTAAATCCTTAATAGAGATATTTTAAAGTATATCTAATTAAAGTAAAAATATGAAGCCATTAAAAACAATAACAATAAAAATTTTTAGAGAAATGAAAAATGCTTATATTTTAATGTTAAAAGAAAAAAAGCAGCAAATAAAATTGCACGTATAGTATAATCATACAATGGGGATTATAAATTGTATTTAATATCCAGACTTATTGTGAGAATTAAATGAAATAATGTATCTGAACCCTTAGCAAAGTATTGGACATATTGTAGCATTCTATAAACGTTAGCTTTTCATTTAGTATGTTGTGTACCCTTGAGTTCATTGAGTCCCTTCCGATTCATGGCGACCCCGTGTGTTACAGAGTAGAACTGCTCTATAGGGCTTTCTTGGCTGGAATCTTTACAGGAGCAGATCACCAGGCCTTTTCTTCTGCAGTGCTGCTGGGTTGGTTCAAAGCACAAACCTTTCAGTTACCAGCCAAGTACAAACTGTTCGCATCACCCAGGGATGATTTAGTTTACTATACACATGTAAATATATACAGTAAAAAGACTAAAAGAAATAATTCTTTTATTATGGTGAAGTTATGATTGATTGCAAGAAAGTTTTCTGTATTTTCCAAATACTACATAATGAGCCAATATTCCTTTATTATGGGACAATAAAATTATTTAAACCAAAGAAAGATCATTTTATGTTCGGATTCAGTACTAAATTGGGAAAGTAACAAGGGAGGAGTATTATGCTCCTGTGGGAGCCCTCGGCTGATTCAGCTTTTGGGTCAGAATGGTGGAGGCACCTCACACAAGATGGTAGTAGTGATGGTCGTGTGACCAGTTCCAGGTGTCGTTGAGTCGACTTTGATCCGTGGCGACCCCATGTGTGTCAGAGTAGAACTGTGCTCCATAGGGTTTTGAATGGCTGATTTTTCAGAAGTAGATCACCAGGTCTTTCTTCTAAGGTGCCTATGGGTGGACTTGAACCTCCAACCTGTAGGTTAGCAGCTTAGCATGTTAGCCATTTGCATCACCCAGGCACTCAGGTCATATGGCAATGCTTAGAAAATCAAATAAAGGCAAAACAAACAGGTGCAAACAGACTTAAAATTCTCCAACAGGGCCAAGGGAGGAATAATCGGAAATACAATTTACAGATGGCCTGGAGAAGGAGACCTCGGTGGGTGTCATGGATTGAACTGAGTCCCCCAAAAATATCTGTCAACGTGGCTGGGTCATGATTCCCAGTATTGTATGATTGTGTATTCTGATGTGATTTCCTTATGTGTTGTAAACTCTATCACTATGATGAGGTTATATATGATCTCCTTATGTGTTGTGAATTCTATCACTGTGATGAGGTTATACTGATGAGGTTTACAAGATTAGACAGTGTCTTAATCCAATCTCTTTTGAGATATAAAAGAGAGAAGCGAACAGAGACACATGGAAACCTCATACCACCAAGAAAACAGTGCTGGGAATAGAGCACGTTCTTTGGACCTGAGGTTCCTGCGCTGAGATGCTCCCAGACCAAGGGAAGACTGATGCATCACAAAGACCTTCTTCCAGAGCTGACAGAGAGAGAAAGCCTTCTCCTGGAGCTGATGCCCTGAATTTGGACTTGTAGCCTACTGGACAGTGAGGGAATAAACTTCTCTTTGTTAAAGCCATCCACTTGTGGTATTTCTATTGGAGCAGCACTAGATGACTAAGAGAGTGGGCCTGCCGACTCCTCTGAGGAGATGTGGCTGGGTACAGCATGGGGGATTTGCTTAGACAGATGATTATAAACTTCTCCTTCAGTTCCAGGGGCACCTGATGGACTTTATACCAGTCAGGCAATCAGTAAAAATTCATTGAGTGCAGACTCTGTGTCCTGTAAAATTTGCTCCAGTCCAACAACTAGCTAAATATCCCCAGTGGTGACACTGCCGGGCATGGTGCCAAGGTGAGTGGGGGAGAGAGGTGGTAATGGAGGCCGGGGGCCTAATAGACTCATTCGAGAAGATGGATTTTTGAGAAGAAACATCAACTTAGTATTCTAGGGGGGTCTTCCTGCTACGGCTTTTATCCCCCCACCCCCTCCCCTTCCACTTTCGGCAATGTTTCCATCTCTGAGTGCATGTGCATATAGACTACTTAACTGTCTGGGAGGCTGGTACTTGGTAAAAAGCCTTGTCAGTTTCACCATTTTGACAGGCATGTTCCATTAAATGATTTACTCCTGCTGGATGATAGAAGGCATCAAGGGCGAGTCTATTTTTAAAAGCAGTCCTAGGCACAGGCTTTGAGCCAAGCAAAACCTTCATGCTGGAGGCTCTTGGCTACACTCTGGCCAAAGAGGGAGTCTTGCTTCACTTCTTTTTCTGCACCAGTTGTGAAGAAGACCCTCATCTGGGGTAGGGGGAGAGCAGGAGGTAGCCCTCTGTCCTCCATACAGTGACTCTTATGTCCACCTGGAAGGACTTGCTTTCTCTGGGAGCTGAAAAAAGATACGTTTTGCTTCGAGGCTGCTGGAGGTGTGCGACTTTCTGCCTTTCTCTTCTCTGTGGAGATTTGTGGTGTGGCGGTTTAAACAATCGTAGAGTCAATCTCTCACTTCTCCATATTTATTTCCACTTGGAATCAGGGCTGAGGAACTAATTTCCCGCCTTGTTGAATGCAGAACCTGGAGGCAGTTTAACCTTTGATGACTGAGTTAAACTCTCAAATAGGCTGAATAATCATTAGGATTTAAATTAAGGATTAAACACTGTGAGAGGCTCCCAGGGTGAGCGGAGTACAGGCGCTTCCTTGGATGTCAATGTTGTGGTGAAGAGTGTGATCTCAGAGTCTCTTGGGGCTCAGCCTGGACTGGCAAATGTGCATGCAGACCTTGAACTTGGAATGCAAAGTCCTTGCTCCTCTTCTCATAAAATCCAGACACTTCTACAGTACACATATGCCAATTAGCTCAAAGCAAGCTTGGCAAATATTTGAAAAATCAAATCCCTGCCTTGAACACATCCAAGGTTGGTCTGCTGTTAATTCCTCCACCTACAGTATATGTTCTGGTTTCAGTTTGGTTATTTACTTGCTGTGTGACGTTGGGTCAATTACTCAGCTTCACTGGACGTTGTAAAATGAGACAGATGGATTGGAGGGAGACTCTAACTCACACTTAGGTAATTATACTTTAGGTATAGACTTCAGAGCTCTTCCACATTCTTCTTGTGAAATAATCTTAACTTTCAAGGCCTGCATCTATCCAGCTATTATATAAGATATATAGATAAGATGTCAGAAGATCAAAGCTTTTAGAACTTCTGCCACATGGGTGAAGTCCTCTGGAAATTCAAAAATACACCACAGTCTCTGCCCTTTGGCAACTGTATCCTGCAGGATACTAGTGCCATAACACTTAATAAGTCTTCTTTGGAAGAAAGATGTTTGGAGCTCAGTAAGTTTAGTTAACACTGCATACTACATCACTCTCAAAATTTTATAATGCACACTACGTTTGTG
The DNA here is from genome assembly GCF_000243295.1 of Trichechus manatus latirostris. Classification (NCBI taxonomy): domain Eukaryota; kingdom Metazoa; phylum Chordata; class Mammalia; order Sirenia; family Trichechidae; genus Trichechus; species Trichechus manatus. Next base: position 22,641,069 of record NW_004443955.1, read on the forward strand.
CTCTGAGAAGTCTTATTTGACTTTGTTTAACCAGCATTTTAACCAGCATCTTCCAAATCACTCAACCAACGTTATCAACTTTGTCTGCTCAGCTTACAATTACTCACCCTCCGCTCCTAACTCTTTCCCACAGCAAAAGCCCTTTAGCAGCCATTTTGGATAATGTGATTCACCTACTAGTAAGAGTTAATTGGACCAGAGATGGGTCCCTCACCCACACTGGGCCAATCAGAGATGAACTAGTACCGTGGTGTACCTTTGACCTGCTATGTGGACTGAAGAAGTAAAGAACATTAGTCTGTAGAGAAAACAAGAACAGAGTAGAGGAATAGAGATGAGAGAGTATCTGCATGGCATCCCTGGTTCCAATTCAGTCCTTACACCCATCTGCTCATAAGTTCTCTGGGCTATCCCTATGACCTTATGATTGATGTTCTCACCTTTTCTTCTGAAGCCACTATGGGTAGTTTCTATAACTTACAATGGAAAAAATTTAAATTATTATTATTATTTTATGAGTAGGCCTAATAACATTTCCTGAAATCTGCAGGATAGTTTTGCAATAATTTCTTCTAGGGTACCTTCGGAGCTGGTGATAGGCTAAGCCAGGAAATTCTCTATCAGTAAAACAACATTATGGCAGAATTTCAGAATCCAGCTTACTTGGTTTGTTGGAAAGTAGATAGCTTGGTTTTTGGTACAGGTCATCTCTCAGGGCAAGTGCTGTGAAAGATGCCTAAATAAGCAGAATTGTGTCAAAAACAAGACAGTGGCCACTTTGACATGCAAGTTGTTACTCTTCTGAAGGGAAATAAGGACTCAAAGGCATCAGAGCGAAGGAGGCTACCCATGAACTATTTCATTTGTCATTTTACAAAAACTTTGGAGAATAGGGAGATACGTTCTTTAAAGCCAAAGAAATCAAACTCTGAAAAGATGGGTGACATCTCAGTGTCAAATAATGTCTGTTGGAGACAAAGTCGAAACCATGCCACCAGACGCTGAAGCACACACTCTTAACCACAACCAAGAGAGAGTGTTCTTAAGTCACTTTGTGCTAGGGGCTGAGCATACGGAGATGAATAAGATATGGTCTCTATCCTCATGGAATGTATATTCATTCCACTGGGGAGACAACATGCTTTTAAACTAAGGACATGCTAAAAGGAAAGGTCCATGGTGGCCAAGGAGTTAACTATGAGATTATTTTCAAGTGCAAATAGCCTGAGGTTGGAGGAAGGTGTACAATTTTAGTTACCGAATGGAGATCAGTAGGGCTGATTAACAAAATAAATAGAAACAGATAAACTTAATGTTAATAACATATTTTATTGAATCCAATATATCCAAAATATTATCATTTCTACATATAACCAATATAAAATATTACTAACAAGATATTTCACATTCTTGTTGTCAAGTAAGTCTTTGAAATCCAGTGTGTATTTTATATTTACAGCATATGTCAATTCAGACTAGATGCATTTTATTTATTTATTTATTTTTATTGTACTCCAGGTGAAGGCTTACAGAACAAATAGTTTCTCACAAAACAGAAGTACACATGTTGTTTTATGACATTGGTTAACAACCCCACAACATATCTACCCTCTAACTTCTCAACCTTTTTTTTTTTGTGAAAATACACATAGCCAAAGATACATCATTTCAAAAATTTCTACATGCACAGTTCAGTGACATTCACTACGCTCTTCCAATTGTGCTGTTATTCTCACTTAAGATGAAGGCTTGCAGAACAAAATAGTTTCTCATTTAACAGTTACTACAAATGTT
>NW_004443955.1:22642962-22661930 GCF_000243295.1 Trichechus manatus latirostris
CAAATGTTGCCCTATGACAATGGTTAACAATCCCACAACACATCAACAATATCCTTACTCAACCCTGGGTTCCCTATCACCAGCTTCCTTGTCCCCTTCTGTTTTCTGGCCCTTGAGACTAGCCACATTTTAAATGCTCAATAGCCACATGTAACTAATGGCTACCATATTCCATATTGAACAACGCAGTGATAGATCATCTAGGTATAAAATTCTAAGTTGATAGTTAAATTCCATCAGCCCTTTGGAGATACATTTCTGGAATCTATTGCTAGTAGTACAAAGTCTGATATCATTCTAATTGTCATTCCTTTATAGATAATTTTACCCTCTCCCATCCCCCTTTGGTTGCTTCAAAAAAAATTTTTTTGTCTTGACTGTTCTGCACTTTCACCATAATGTTACTGGAAGTTAATTTCTTTGTATTCTTCTGCTGATGATTCAGTGTGCTGTTCAAAGTGAAGACCCATGTATTTTTTAAACTTGAGAACAGTTTTCAATCATTTTTACTAAATAATGCTTCTCCCCCAGTTTTTCAATATCTACTTCCAGAATTGGTATCAGACACGTTTGATCTTCTCATTCTATCCTCCAGATATTTTCACAGCTCTTTTATAATTCCCATCTCTTTATTTATCTCTATGGTATTTATACAGAATTTAGAATATTTCTTTAGTGTTTCTTCTATATCAAATCTGCTTACTAAATGTACATTGGGTTTTTTAATTTCAATGACTACTGCAGTGCAATGAATTGCTTTTATATGGACTTTCTAGCTGTCTTCATTATCTAGTGTTGCTATAACAGAAATACCACAAGTGGATGGCTTTAGCAAAGAGAAATTTATTCTCACACAGTCTAGAAGGCTAGAAGTCCAAATTCAAAGTGCCAGCTCCAGGGAAAGACTTTCTTTCTCTGTTGGCTTTGGGGGAAAGTCATTGTCATTAATCTTCCCCTGGTTTGGGAATGTCTCAGCACAGGGACCCACAGGTCCAAAGGACTTGCTCTGCTTCTGGTTCTGCTTTCTTGGTGGTAGGAGGTCCCCCTGTCTCTCTGCTCAAGTCTCTCTTTTATATCGTAAAAGAGATTGACTCAAGACACAACCTAATCTTGTAGATTGAATCCTGCCTCATTAACATAACTGCCTCTAATCCTGCTTCATTAACATCATAGAGGTAAGACTCACAACACATTGAAAAATCACATCAGATGACAAAATGGTGGACAATCACACAATACTGGGAATCATGGCCTAGCCAAGTTGACACATATTTTTGAGGGACACAATTTAATCCATAGCACTAACCATGATCTTGTAACTCCCATTAAATGACTGACTGGGACTATGCAAATAAGGTGCATGGAACCCTTGTAGGGGATTGGTTAGTTTGTGGTCTTGGGGGGACACTTTGAAATTAATAAGGAGCTTGCTATATAACCAGCTTCCCATATAACCAGCTTCCCTGACAGACGTTTTAGAAAGAAACAAAGAGAGAGAGAAGGAGCTAGACACAGAACAGCAACAGCAAGAGCAATAGCTGCTCGAGTTGGCAGGAACCAGGAGACCATCGAGAGATGGCTGCAGTGGGGTTGCCAACCCACGGAGCTAAGAGCTGTAACACTTGCCCAAGCAAGGCAGCAAGCAAGGCCCAGTGGTGGCAAGCAAGTAACAGGTTGTAACCTGTTACTTCCTAATATATCCCATAATTGTAAGTACAGTTCCTGAGTTCTGTGTGATGTTGCAGGGAATTACTGAACCCAGAGACAGGAGGAACTGTACTGAAGGGAGGGTGTCTTAGGCTGGGTTCTCTAGAGACAGCAAAACCAGTAAGGTGTATAAATATATACAGAGAGATTTATATCAAGGAAATGACTCATGCAATTGTAGAGGCTGGAACATCCCAAATCCATGGATCAGGATACAGGCTTCTCCTGATTTACATAGCCTCAGGAGTTGGCAAACCCAAGATCGACAGGTTGGAGAGAAGGGCTCTTGCTCACGGGCTGTGAAGATTAAGGAATCCCAAGAACGGCAGATAAGCTGCTAGCTCAAGTCCCAAGAACCAGAAGTCAGATGAACAAGAGGCAGCTGCAGGATCCAGAGCAGGCAAAAGCCAGAATGTCCACTTTGGATGCAGGCCACACACCCAAGGAAACTCCTTTCAACTGATTGGGTGCTCACAGCAGATCCCATCATGGGGGTGATCACATAGAAACACTGAGAATCATGGCCCAGCCAAGGTGACACACAATCTTAACCATCACAGAGGAGGAGTGGTTAGTGTTAGAGATAATGGGATGTTACAGCAGTTTGGAGAAGTGGGACATTTGGGACATCTTTAACCTCCACCTCATAGAAACCAACTTTGTGCTGATTCTTATAAAAGAAATGATTCATTTAACTATCTTTTTCATTCTAAAAATTCTACTTATTTCTGTTTAAAATATATCTTTTTAAAAGTGCTGCCACATTTTTTTCATTATACTTTCTATTGCTTCTTTTATCTCCTTAACTCTTCTGCTTATTTTGTAGTTCTCTTCAAGTTGTTCTATTAGCTCCAGCTCTCCATTTGTTGCATTTGCAGACTCAACCTCATTGTATCTCATTTCCTCATTGGATTTATAACTTTTCACTGTGAATTTGTTTCTAGGAGGGGTTGTGGCATACGTGTTAGGTTGTGAAAGTGTCCCTGTAGTGAGATTTTGTGTTTGTTTTTATAAGGGATCTAGGAGTTTCAATGGTTCAAGAATGGTTATGTATTACTTTCTCAGCTTGGAATTTCTTCATCAAGTTGATAGTATAATTTTGGACCACACATCCATAGTTTCTGAGTTTTCATTTCTTAATCATAGAGTTTATTTATTTATTTTTTTATCTCTGTTCTCAGGAGGACAAATTTCCTTGCTCTTTCCCATGGAGAATGTTTTATGGTCTCTTCATGGTGCCAGGCTTTATACAGGAGCTTATATCTAGCCCCTTAACTCCTAGGACTCATGCCTCACATGTGTGTGAAAACCCCAACCCCTGGGATTTATATTTGGTCTCCGTATCCTCAGGAGCCATAGAAAATGAACTCCTACTTACTGTTGTGGCTTGGCTTTTAGTTCTCTTCTTACTCTGGAAACTTGAGTTTTCCCTTTCTTTTCTTCAAGCTCAGTTTTATAATTTTTTGATAACCCTTTTCCATAATTTCTGTTTATCATGGAAAGAAGGGCCTATGTGTCATCTAAATCTACCATATTTCCAGAAGCTTTCCATTCATTGTTTTTGTAATTTAAATAAAAGGCGAGAAAAGCCTTCCTTCCATTGCTTACACATACTTCATATTCCCTGTTGTTGTTGTTAGGTGCCATTGAGTCAGTTTCGACTCATAGCGACCCTATGCACCACAGAATGAAACACTGCCCAGTCCTGTGCCATGCTCACAATCGTTGTTATGCATGAGCTCATTGTGGCAGCCACTGTATCAATCCATCTCGTTGAGGGTCTTTCTCTTTTTCACTGACCCTGTACTTTACCAAGCATGATGTCCTTCTCCAGGGACTGATGTTTCCTGACAACGTGTCCAAAGTATGTAAGATGCAGTCTCACCATCCTTGCTTCTAAGGAGCATTCTGGTTGTACTTCTTCCAAGACATCATATTCCCTGTAGTACTTCAAATAGTCTTTTCAGTTTAAGTGTTGTTGAAACCAGTTATTATGTTGTTACCATAGGTCTCGAAAGAAAGCCATTTGTAGACTTTCCTTGTTGAGGGAGAAGAGAAGAAAAGGCTAGATATGGTGGATTTAGAATCAGACAGGGTTTAAACCTTAGCCAGACTCCGTAGCTATATGACCATGAGCTTTGGAATGTAAGCTCCGTGAGAGCAGACACTTAATGTCTGGCGCAAAGTAAGCCAACAATAAATATTTGTGGAATGGATAAATAAGCAAATAGCTTTAATTCTCTGAGACTTTAGTATCCTCATCTGTAAGATAAGTTACACATCGTTAGGTTGTGCAGCTTAGAGGTAGCGTGTGTGAAGTGCCAGGCATAGAGTAAACCAACAAAAACCAAACCTGTTGCCCTAGAGTCAATTCCAATTCATAGAGACCCTATAGGACAGAGTAGAATTGCCCCACAGGGTTTCCAAGGAGAGGCTGGTGGATTCAAACTATCGACCTTTTGGTTAGCAGCCAAGCTTTTAACCACCATGCCACCAGGGCTCCAGGCAGAGAGTAGGTGCTAGAAATACTTACTGTATGTGAGTCTAGAAAAAATGAGAAGCATAGTTTGATTCAATGAGTGTTCAATGTGGATTATGAGAGATTTTATAGCTGGATTTCTAGGAATCCTTATGTGCTTTATGAATTTCCCAGTCATTTAGATATTTTTGTTCATCTCCACAAATCTTCCAATTTAGCTATATCTTTTGACGAAGACGGCTGTCAAAATGGAATGTGGTTCTCATGGCCGTTGCACAGAATTCTTATCTCCCTGCCCTTCATGTTATGTCCTTCATGTACTCCTTCTCTCACAATTAGTGTTTGTTTTTCTGGTTATCCTTTCACATTATAAGCTGGCATCTAGCTTACTGTCTGTTGTCATCCTGAGCTTTCTCTCAACATCTGTTGAATGCATTAATAAAGACAAATTTGGCCTCAAATCTTGCCTTCTCACCCTCACTTGTTCCTGTAATTACATTGTCTCTGCAACTTGAGACCATTGCTGAAATAATTTTTATCCTTCAGTGGCTTCCAAATGTCTGTATACCTTTGTTATTTACCTTGCTTTTCTATAATCTTAGATCTACATATGATTTAGAAGAACTTGATGGACTGAGTTTATTTGGTTTAGCCTTTTTAATATATGTGCTAATTTTTTAACTTCTGAACAATCCATTACACTTTCATTAATTATCTACCATGTGTCCAAAACTATGCCAAGTACTGTGGGAGCATAGAACAAAGTAAAATATTCCATCTCTGACTTTTACAAGTTTTATCAGGGAACAAACCACAGATGTCCTTATAAAATAGTATTAAGAAATGTATAGTTAAGTGGGGAATTGGCTCAAACTCTGAGTGACACATAAATTCTGAGATGAGAGAGATCATTGTGGGCTACAGTAGTCTATGTTGTGAGAGGGAAGATCTGAAAGGGCAGGAGGAAATTGCAGATGTGGCCATAGGTAGCCCCAAGCATGGTGTCCCTGTGGGACAGGAAGGAGACTCAGTGTTCCAGAGCAGAGTTTATGCTGGATGGTTAAGGTGGGCAGATTATAGAAGGCCTTAATAGGATGAGAGATGCTCTTCCCAGAAGAAAGCATATAAAGAAACAGATGGCAGACAAAACATTTATATGCCAGTTTGGCTCATCTTTAGTCTTCCAGGTCCTACACCATCATCCAACCCATACAAAATTCATACGCACACCAGCTGCTCTGGACTGGTCAGTGTCAACTGCAGAGAATTCTCTCTCTCCATCCAAGATGGCTTTACCTTGAATTCCCAAAAGGGTGTACATCCTCTTCTTTAGCTTATTCTGGTAATAGCCACACAGCAACAACAACTCTTCTGAGTGGGCCTCCTGTCCTTCTGTACTTTTTTATGTCTTTGAACTAAATTTTAATGGTGGGAGGAGATTGAGAGACTTGTCATTTGGACTAGAGAACCATATCTGCGATTGCACAGAAACCATGTGCTCCCTGGCACTTCCCATGAACCATCCTCAGCCATCCCTTGGCCAGCAGCAGCTCATGGGTTTACTGTCCACTGTCACAGGGGCTACTTGAGCCTTAATAGTGACCAAGTGCCAGCTAGCCATTGGTTAACAGTAGAACGGTGAAGAAAGCTGTGCTTCTTCTTAGGGAACAGCTGATTCTAAGAAATATATGTATCATTCCCTTAAAAATTTCATGCTTCTTTTACTGCCATCACTTCCTTGATTCTTCCTCCCTTTCATTCTCAGGCATAACAAGTTCTACCGTTATTGCACCTTTAAGAACTGCTAAGGAACAAAAGGAGTCCTGGTGGCACAGTGGTTAAGAGCTCGGCTGCTAACCAAAAGGTGGGCAGTTCAAATCCACCAGCCCCTCCTTGGAAACTCTATGGGGAAGTTCTGCTCTGTCCTATAGGGTCACTATGAGTCAGAATCAACTCAACGGTAACAGGTTTGGTTTTTTTTGTTTGGTTGGTTCAGGAACAAAAATGAAAAAAAATAGTTCTTACCACTTGATATAAAGATATCACAAGTAATTCTCACGAGTGAGATATGTTAGTTTAGGTAGGAACAGCTAGGATTAATCAGGAATATTTTATTTTTGGAATGAGCTTGACTTGCTGGATTTTACTCAACTGCAGTAATATCTGCAGTGGCGACCAGTGCTTCACCTGGACCTAGACTCCATGGGGTGTGAAGTAGCTCAAAGAGCTTTTCACAAAACTCTTTGGTTTTCTGTCATTGTAATGTTTTAAGCGACGTGACATGAACAGCGGGGAATGGTATGCTGGGATGGAATTACTCTGGTTGGAAATGGAGGAGTTAGAAAAGGGGTTGCCTTGGGTTTAACTTAAGTAGCCTGCATGGAGTGATATAAAGGACTAGCACACACATGCACACACACTCACACTCACATGCTTCACCTAACCTTTGCCCTGATATCCAGGAAAATGGCCTGATTCTTACTCTGAAGGGATACTGGGAAGATAACAGTAAAAATCAATTAGTCGATGAATTTCAAGCAGAGCCCCCACAATGCTGTATCGGGAATCCTGTTTTCTTTGCTTGGCCTCCTCCCCCACGGTGTTGTATTAAAGGTCCTGTTTCCTTTGCTGGGCTTCCCCCTGCCCCCAGATTTGCATTTGAATCCTATTTTGCTTGGAGGTTATATGTAAACCCCATTTTGCCTCGTAGTATAATTAAGAATGTTGCTGACCTAACTTGTATGAACTCCCTACTTATAAATCCCTTAAAAGTAACTTGCCTGCCTGCCCTTGGGGAGCAGTCTTGGCAGCAGCAGTTCCGACTGACTCCTTTTCCTTGTACAATGAAATAAAGGTGCCTTTCCTGTTCTCCCACGTCGGTCTCTCATTTATTGGCCAGTACGAGTCATGCCGAGCAAGAACCTGGGGTTTCCACCTGGTAACAAATTAACAAAAACAACAACAGTAAAGAAAAGGAAGTATGGCTTCTCCAGACCTTTCTGGCCATTGTATGACACTTACAATATTAACTCCTTTATTTTCCTCTGCCCACTTGCCACACTGTCTGCCTTAGTCTCCTAGGGCTGTCACAACAAAAGACCACAAAGTGGGTGGCTTTAAGGAACAGAATGGGATTTTCTCAGTTCTAGAGTTTAGGAGTCCAAGTTCAGAGTATCAGCCATGTCAACTCCTTGTGGAGGCTTTGAGAGAAATTGTTCCAGGCCTCCCTTCTAGTTTCCTCGGTGTCCTTTGCTGCTTATAGATGCATCTGCCTTCGTCATTACATGGCCTCTGTCTTCCTTCTGTGTGTGTGTGACTTTTTCTGTGTCTTTTCTCCTCTTTTATGTAAGATGCCACTCACAAAGATTAGAATCATGGCCTGCCCTACTCTGGCATGATTTAATTAATTTAACTGAAAACACCTGCAAAGAAAAACCCTGCTTCTTCAAACAACGTCACATTCATGGGTGCAGCAGTTAGAACGTCAACATAACTTTGCGCGGGGGCGGGGCACAATTTAATCCATAACACCATCGATGTTGTAGGCAGCAGCCAACACAAGGGTCTTGCCGATGTCTAAATTTCGGCACTGGCTGATTTCATTACCCCTTCCTTGACTGTGGAGCCTCTGGGTGGTGCAAATGGTTAACGCATTCCATTGCTAACCAAAAAGTCGGTGGTTTGAGTCTACCAAGAGGTGCCTTGGAAGCAACACCTGCCAATCTACTTCCGGCAATTGAAAACTCTGTGGAGCACAGTTCTACTCTGAAACACATGAGGTTGCTGTGGGTTGGGTTTGACTTGGTTTGGTTTTGGCTTTTTCTTAACTGTATCGTATGCAAAAGCTGATCAATGAATAGGTGCCAGGGACTATTTTTGAGACCGCCCTCCGCCACACCTCCTCAGGTTATACAGATGCTATGAATTGGCCACAAGCAAAGAAACTGTGTAGACTATAGGAAACTCATCATCAGATACCATCTTGGAGTTCACAGTCATGGCTGCCCTCTGGGGCCAGATGCCTGACCATTGCTGACTGTGCAGTGAGAGCACAAAAATGGGGCTGTTCAGGGAAACTTGGAGGTGCGGCCAGTTCTGCTGCACCTGGGATCTTATTTACATGTGACAAGTGGTAAATTTCAGTGATAGCAGTTGCCTTTTGGTTGAAAATAAAGTTCTTTGTTATGCAACAGATGGTTGTGATCGTTACTTTTGATTTAGGCAAATCTACAAGGGGGAAAATAAGCCCACCAGGTCTGGAGGGGAAAGAAAAATCTGAATATTAAGATCTGAATCCAATTCCCTAGAAGCTGGTCAGAAATTAGAAGAGGAGACCTTATTATTATTATTTTTTAAAATTTCTGTTGGTTTTTGTTTTATTTTGTTTTTGTTTTAAATGGACATGACTCTAGGGCTCATTAACAGGTATGTGAGCAATACCTTTTTCATTTTCCATTTTTGTATTCCTGAGTATAGAGCCTATTGGATTGTAAACCTCTGACTTAAGAATGGGCTGTTTCTTTTTCAACAGAGTCCACCTCTTATCTACTGGGTCCTGATTACACTTTAAGGCTGATTGTGGGGAATGAATTAAAAAGTCCTTTGTAGGGTAGTGCAGTGTTGACCAGAAGAAGAAAAATCTATTTTTATTGGAGGAAGGAAATGTATTAAGTAATGAGAGTATAAAGTATAGTTGATAAGAGGGTTTGTGAAGGCTTGGCCAGGCAGTTTGTATGTTTCATTTATTTATTTAACAAATAAATACCAATAAAGGTCTCTGCATTAACACTGTTCTAGATGCTTGGGATACATGTGAACAAAAGACCAAGATCCCTGTCCTTCTGGAATTTAACTTCTAGTGGAGGAGACAGACACTAATGTGAACATAATAAATAAATACATTATATTGCCTGTTTGAAGGGGTAAGTACTGCAGAAAAAAATACAGAGCATGGAAGGGAGGGTCAGGAGTGCCCAGGATGGGGTAAGGTGGCTGGGGAGTGAGGAAGAGTCACGGGATTACACAGAATGATCAGGCTGAGTGTCGTCGAGAAGGTGAGCTCTGAGCAAAGACTTGAAGGAGGTGGGGGCTTTGCTGTTAGGTGCTGTTGAGTTGGTTCGGACTCATAGCAACCCTATGTGCAACAGAAGGAAACACTACCCAGTCCTGCACCATCCTCATAATTGTTGTTATGTTTGTGCGCATTGTTGCTGTCAGTGTGTCAGTCCATCTCATTGAGGGTCTTCCTCTTTTTTGCTGACCCTCTACTTTACCAAGCATGATGTCCTTCTCCAGGGACTGATCCCTCCTAATAACATGTCCAAAGTACGTGAGACGAAGTCTCACCATGCTGGTTTCCAAGGAGCACTCTGGCTGTATTTCTTCCAAGACAGACTTGTTCATTCTTCTGGCAGTTCATAGTATATTCAATATTCTTCTCCAACACCATAATTCCAAGGCATCAATTCTTCTTCAGTCTTCTTTATTCATTGTCAAGCTTTCACATGTATATGAGATGACTGAAAATATCATGGCTTGGGTCAGGTGCACATTAGTCCTCAGAGTCACATCTTTGCTTCTCAACACTTTAAAGAGGTCTTTTGCAGCAGCTTTGCCCAATGCAATGAGTCATTTGATTTCTTGACTGCTACTTCCATAGGCATTGATCCAAATAAAATGAAATCCTTGATAACTTCAATATTTTCTCCATATGAGGGCATTAGCCAGGGAGAAATCTGGAAAGAGTATTCCAAGCAGAAGGGATAGCCAGTGAAAATCCCCAAGCGTGGAGCTTGGTTGACATTCCAGGGACTGAAAGGGGGCCAGAGTGGCAGGAGTCAGTACAGGAGGGTACAAGTGAGGTCAGAGAGACAATGAGGGGGGCCACATCACATAAATCCTTGTAGGCCACCGCCATCTTGAGTCTTTACTCTGTGGAAAGTGGGACCCACTGCAGGGTTCTGGACAGAGGAGTGACATGATCTGACTTATATTTTAAAGGGATTAATCTGGCTACTCTGTGAAGAATAGATGGTTGGGGGACAAAGGCAGAAGCAGAGATACCAGTTAGAAAGCTATGGCAGTAACCTGCGTTGGGGTGGCAACAGGGAGGCAGTGAGAAGTGATCCAGTTCTGGAGATATCTTGAAGGTACAACCAGCTTGGTTTCCTGATGGATTGACTATTGGATATGAGGGAAAGAGGGAAGAAGAGAATGACTTCACATTTTTTGTCCTGAGCACCTGGAAGGATGTAGCTGCCATTACTAAGAGTTGAGGTCAAAATAGATTTTGGAGGGAGGAACAGGAATTTGGCTTTGGACGTGTTTCATGTGAGATATTTATTAGATACCCAGGTGAATTTCTGATAATAAGAATTAAATATACGAGTTTGGAGTCTGGGAGAGAGGTTGGACGGGATGAAGAAAAGATAAGTTTCAAAAACTGAGCCTTGGGGCAGTCCATCATTGAGACGTTGGCGAAAGAGGGGGAAACTTAAAGGAGGCTAAGAAAGTGCTGTTAGGAAGATAGAGAACTAGGAGGAAGACGAAGAGTGTGTTGCCCCAAATGCTATATTAAGGAGAAACGAGTGGTCAGCAAGCAAAAGGAGGACTGAGAGTTGACTACTGAATGTAGCAACCTAAAGTCATTTGCGAGCCTCATCAGAGCAGTGGAGTGGTGGAGTGGTGGAGTGGTGAGAAGTGAGAGACTGATTAGAGTGGGTTTAAGAAAAGAATTGAAGATAACAAACAGCACCTTTATTTTTTAAGGAGTTTTGCACAAAGGAGAGCAAAGAAATGGGATGGCAGCTAATGAAGGGAGTGGAGTCAAGAGAAGGATTCTTTTAAGATGGGAGAAATAATTACATGTTTGTATGCTGCTGACAATAACCTAGTAGGGAGAGAAAAATTAATGATGCAAGGAAAGCAGGAAGAAATTGCTGGGATGCTTTGAGTGTCCTGTTGACTTGCTGGATTGTGGATTAGATGCTTAGAGATCAAGCTGCCATCTTGGGCCACGAAGTAGCATACTAAGGGAAAAACAGCAAAATGGATATAGCCTGGATCTCATCAAGAGGCCATCTACAAGCTTCTATTTAAGCTCCGGATGGCCTATTTTTGGACCCTTTACATCTAAGAAAAATAAATCTCTGTCTTTTCTTCCAACATGTTCTCAAGAAAAATTTCTAACATATAGAAAACTTGAAAGAATTGCACAGCAAACACGCACCACTTAGTTTCTACAGTTAACAGCTACTTTTTCTATGACATATTTATCCATTTATCCATCCCTGTATCCCTTGCATTAATTCCCTTGCAGCAATAATTTTTCTCTCCTTACTGGATTATTGTTATCACCATACAAACATGTAATTATTTCTCCCATCTTAAAAGAATCCTTCTCTTGACTCCACTCCTTTCACTAGCTGCCATCCTATTTCTTTGATCTCCTTTGTGCAAAACTCCTCAAAAAATAAAGGTGCTGTTTGCTATCTTCAATTTTTTTCTTAAACCCACTCTAATAAGTCTCTCACTTCTCACCACTTATTTTTGGCCTGACACTTTCAGGGACTGCAAGGAGGCTCGCATGGCAGAAGTCAGTGTGAGTAGGGGCAAATGAAGTTAGAGAGGCAATGAGGGAACCAGATCCAATTTCATTCCAAAGTAAATGTCAGACAGCAGTACATTTCACCCCTAAACACCTGAGCATGTAGCCTACTACCTAGAGTTTAGTATTTATTTACAGTTTAAGTTTACATAGAATGAAATACTCAAATCTTATGGTAATATTTGATGAGTTTTGACAGATGCATCCACCTGTATATCCAAATTCTTATCAAGATACATAACAAAACCATCACTCCAGAAAGTTCCCTCATGCCCCTTCCCAGTAAACTCTCGCCACCACCCCTTCTCCCCAGAGGCAACTACTGTTCTAATTTTCTTCACCCTAAATTACTTCTTCTTGTTCTGGAATTTCAAATAAATGGAATCATGTTGTATATACTCTTTTGTGTAAGACTTCATTCACTCAGAAAATATTTTTGAGATAAAGCCTTGTTGTAACATTCATCAGCAGTTCGCTTCTTTCTATTGGTGAGCAGTACTTGTGGTATGAATACACTACGGTTTGTTTATCCATTCTCCTGTTGATGGACACATGGGCTGTTTCCAGGTTTTGCTTATTATGAATAAGCCTATTATGAATGTTCTTGTACAATTTGTTTTACAGACTTGCATTTTGATTTCTCTTGTGAGGAACTGCTGGGTCATAAAATAGTTATATGCTTAGTTTTATCAGAAATGTTTTCAGAGTGGTTGCACCGTTTTATACTCCCACCAACAATGTATCCACATCATTACCAACGCTTGGTGATGTCAGTCTTTTTAATTTTAGCCCCCCTAGTGAGCATGTAGTAATACTTCCTTTCGGTTTAATTTACATTTCCCTGTTAGCTAATCATGTTAAATATCTTTTTATATGCTTATTAACTATATGCATATATGTATATATCTTCCTTTGTGAAGTACTTGTTCACACCTTTTTCCCATTTATTTAATTGTTTGATTTTTTGTTATTGAGTTTGTCAGATACTTGTTTTTCAAATGTAAGTTTCCTTAAATAATGGTTTTTGATGATCAGAAGTTTTTAATTGTGATGTAAATCTATCAAGTTATTTTTCATTTGTGGTCATTGCTTTCTGTGCCCTGTCCAAAAGAAAGTTTGCCTACCCCCAGGTTGCAAAGATAACCTCTCCAGTTTTCTTCTAGAAGCTTTATAATTCTACCTTTTACAGTTAGGTCTATGATCCATCTTGAATTAGTCTTTGTGTATGGTATGAGGTAAGGAGTCAATGTTCGTTGTTTTCCATATGGGTATTTAGTTATTTTAGGCCCATTTGTTGAAAAGAAAATTTCCCTTTGGATTGCTTTGGCACCTTAGCCCAAAATCAAATGACTCTAAATGTGGATCTAATTCTGGGCCCTATGTAGTATTCTAAGGAGCCCTGGTGGCGCAGTAGTTAAATGCTTGGCTGCTAAGTGAAAAGTAGGCAGTATGAACCCACGAGTCGCTCCACGGGTAAAAGATGTGGCAGTCTGTTTCCGTAAAGATTTACAGCCTTGGAAACCCTACGGAGCAGTTCTACTTTGTCCTATAGGATCGCTGTGAGTTGCAATTGACTCGACAACAATGGACTGTATGTTCTATTCTATTGATCTATTTGTTGATCCTTATACCATTACGTATTGTCTTGACTTTAAGTCTTAAAGTTAGACAGTTTAAGTTTTCCAATTTCTTTCTTCCTTTCTATGATTTATTTGGGCATTCTAAGTCCTTTGCATATCTCTATAAATTTTATAATCAGTTTGTCAATTTCTATAAAAATCCTGGTAGGATTATGATTGGAATTATGTTGCAACAGCTTTATAGATCCATCTGGGGAGAATTGCCATATTAACCATATCAAGTATTTAATCCATGAAGATGGTAAATTTCTTCATTTATTTAGATCTTTTTCAATTTCTCTCAGCAAAGTTTTATAACTTTTAATGTAGAAGTCTTGGATGTCTTTGCTTTTCAGAAATTAAATTCTAAGCATGTATATATCTATATGTATGTACATATGTACATGTTTTTTAATTTCAATTTAATTTTTATTTACTACATATGACTTTTTCATTGTGGCAAGTATATATATAATAAAACAATTTCCATTTCAACATTTTTTATATGTATCATTCAGTTTGAATTGAACTGTTTTATTTAATTCCATTTTCAAGTATTTGCTACTAAAAAAAAAAACCCGTTGCCATCGAGCTGAACCCAACTCATAGCAACCCTATAGGACAGAGTAGAACTGCCCCGTAGGGTTTCCAAGGAGCGGCTGGTGGATTCAAACTGCTGACCTTCTGGTTAGCAGCCAAGCTCTTAACCACTGCACCACCAGGGCTCCCTTCTGTACTTGTACACAAAATACACAAAATAACAATTTCAAAATCTTAGTGTGTTAACACGTTTTATGGACTTGCATTTGCATGACTCTTGTGAGGAATTGCTGGGTCATAAAACAGTTATATGCTTAGTTTTGTAAGAAACTATTGGAAATATCCATAAACACTTTACCTTTTTTTTCACTTAATACGGTAGCATTTTCCCATACCCTTAAAGATTACACAAGAACAAGATTTTTAATGGCTCCATAATTTCATCATATGTTTATGTACCATAAGTGTGTTTGTGTACCATAAGTCTATTGAACTGATAGCCTGTTGTTCAACATTTAGTTGTAAACCACAAACAATGCTGTAATGAGTTTCATTGTGTTTGGCGTTGATTATCAAATTTCACTAGTGCTACTCATGATTATGGAGCCCTGGTCGTGCAGTGGTTAAGAGCTATGGCTCTATTTTTTTGTGTGTTTGCTACTAGTACACAAAATAAAATTGATTTTTGAATAGTTATATTTGTGTGATCTTGTTAAGTTCATTCATTAGTTGTAGTAGTTGTTTTGTAGATTCTTTAGGTTTTTTTTATGTAAACAATCATGTCATCTGCAAATAAAGACTATTTTTTTAAAAAAGAAATCTGTTTCATTGTGATCAACACAATGAAGCTTATCACAGCATTACTTATAGTTTCCAACTAAATGTTGAACAACACAGTCTCAGTTCAACAGACTTATGGTACTTAAATATATGATGAAATTACAGAGCCATTAAACATCCTGTTCTTGTGTAATCTTTAAGGGTATGGGAAAATGCTGCTGTACTAAGTGAACAAAAAAGATACAAAATGTTTTATGGACATTTCTGATAGTTTCTTATAAAACTAAGCCTATAACTCTTTTATGACCCAGCAATTCCTAACAAGAGAAATGAAAATGCAGGTTCATAAAACAAATGTTAAGACACTAAGATCTTGAAATCTGTTTTTCAGCACAATGTAACTTAGTCTATTCTGATTATTTGGTGGTGTAACAGTTAAAAGCATGTCTGTTAACTGAAAGATTGGCAGTTCCAACCCACCCAGGAGCTCTGCTGGAGAAAGACCTGGCTGTCTGCTCCAGTAAAGATTACAGCCAAGGAAACCCTATGGGGCAATTCTACTCTGTCACATGGGGTTGCTATGAGTCAAAATCGTCTTGAGGGTACCAAACAACAATAACAAGTGTCTTAACACGGCAAAAATTTGTGGCTCACGTGGGTCAACAGTAACTTGGGAATCTACCATCTTGTAGCTACCCCATCTCAGATACATGGCCCCCTTAATTGCTGCTACAGGGGAAGAAGGACTGGAGAACAGCCCGGAAGTGACAGAGAAAACTTCTGCTCACATTTCACTGGCCAATACTAGTCCCATGGTCCTTTTCAATTGCAAGGGTTTAGGCATAGTCACCCTCAGGAGCAGAAGAGGAAATTAACACGATATTGGTGAACATCAGTCAAATCTCCTGCTGTGTGATTCCAAACTTTTGCTCAAATATAAAAAAATTTAAAATATTATGCTGGACAGCAAACTATGTCTGAGGCCACATTTGCTCTACAGTCCATAAGCCTGCAACCTCTGATTTAGACACAGAAACTTACATTTAAAATCAGTTTTCAAGATAAAAAAAATTTGTGCTCACACAAAAGTGCTTTGAAACTACACAAATTACACAGAAACAAGGAAAAGATCCCAGCATCATTGAGAAGAACAGAAAAGACTATTATCTAGAGGCCAGGCATTTTGCAAAATTTCTGGAAGACAGAAAGAAGATAGATTCAGATTGATGGACGTGCTCAGCAGAGACAACTAACCTGCAAGTCAACACAAGGAGAGTAGATGGCTGCATGAACGTTAAGTGGATGAATGGACAGTTTTCAGTGGCACCTCTGAAAACTACCAGCCTTGAAGTGACAAGGCTGGAAGCACAGATGTGGCTAAGGAGTACCTGGAGGGAGTCCCTGAAGGACTTTAGGAACCAAGTGACCAGGGTTCTGCACTCTGAGCTACTGGCTCTAACTCCTGCTCATGACAGCACACCTGTAAACAGGGGAGTCTACTAGCACTGGAGCCAGAAGGTGAGCAACAGAGCCATGGAGAGAAGGTGAGCCAGGACCTCAGCTGATCCCAAGAGGCCACAGCCAGCATGGGAGAAAAAGTCAACCAGCACAGCAATGGCTCCTTGGATGACCTCAGCCTCCCTAGTAGTCTTTTCCTGACTTTCCTGGCAAATGCTGCTCTGACTTCTGCATTTCTTCTACAGCAAGTATTTACTGAATGCCCACTGTAGGCCAAGCAACACGGTAAACAGGCTAGACACAGAGCCTGTAAGACTCCACCAGCATTCCTGACTTGCTAATGCTGAAAGGCAGTTTATCTTGTGAACTATCACAGTCAAATCAAAATACAGAGTGATGCCCACACACCTGCTACCAAAGCAACCCACAGTGCTAATCAAATAATGAATAACCTAAGCTCTCCAGTAGAAGTCATATCATCTAACTCTACTGTTGATATTAGTCAGAAGGCTCTCAATGCGACATGGGGAATCATATCAGAATCACCTGGGTAGTATTTGTTATGGAATGAATTATGTCCCCCAAGATATGTGTTGTAAATCCTAACCTCTATGCCTGTGGTTATGATCCCCTTTGGGAATGGGTTGTTTTTGTTATGTTAATGAGGCAGGATTAGTATAGGGTATATCTTGAGTAATCTCCTTTGAGATATAAAAGAGATTAAACAAGCAAGCAGAGGAGAGATTGGGGAAGAGAGATGTCAAGCCACAATAAAATTGCCCAGGAAGAGAAGTTCAGAAACGACAAGGACCTTCCTCCAGATCCAACAGAGAGAGAAAGCTTTCCCCTACAGCTGGCATCCTGTATTCAGACTTCTAGCCTTCTAAACTATGAGACCAGCACTTGTCTGTCGGTTTGTCATACTGTGATGGCTTGCAAGTTGCTGTGATGCTGGAAGCTATGCCACTAGTATTTCAAATACCAGCAGAGTCACCCATGGTGGACAGGTTTCAGCAGAGTTTCCAGACTAAGAAAGAGTAGGAAGAAGGAGCTGGCAGTCTACTTCTGAAAAAAATTAACCAGCAAAAACCTTATGAGTGCTTGCTTTGGCAGCACATATACTAAAATTGGAACCATACAGAGAAGATTAGCATGGCAGCTCCATAAGGATACAATGCAAATTCGTGAAGTGTTCCATATTTTTAACACATCCTACCAAAACCTCTGGGAAAAAGCAAAAGCAGTGCTCAGAGGTCAGTTTATAGCAATAAATGCACACAGCCAAAAAGAACAAAGGGCCAAAATCAAAACATTAACCCTACAACTTGGACGAGTAGAAAGAGAGCAGCAAAAGAAACCCCCAGGCACAAGAAGAAAGGAAATAATAAGAATTAGAGCAGAATTAAATGAAATAGAGAACAGAAAAACAATTGAAAGAGTTAACAAGACCAAAAGCTGGTTCTTTGAAAAGATCAACAAAATTGACAAACCATTGGCCAAACTGACAAAAGAAAAACAGGAGAGGAAGCAAATAACCCATGTAAGAAATGAGACGGGTGATATCACAACAAACCTAACTGAAATTAAAAGAATCATTACAAAATACTATGAAAAATTGTACTCCAACAAATTTGAAAACCTAGAGAAAATAGACAAATTTCTAGAAACTCACTACCTACTAAACTAACACAATCTGAGGTAAACTACTAAATAAACCTATAACATAAGAAGAGATTGAAAAGATAATTTAAAAATTCCCAACAAAAAAAAGCCTTGGCCCTGATAGTTTCACTGGAGAATTCTACCAAACTTTTAGAGAAGACTTAACACCACTACTACTAAAGGTATTTCAGAGCATAGGAAAGGATGGAATACTCCCATACTCATTCTATGAAGCAAGCATAACCCTGATACCAAAACCAGGTAAAGACAGCCAAAAAAAGAAAATTACAGACCAATATCCCTCAAGAACATTGATGCAAAAATCCTCAACAAAATTCTAGCCAATAGAATTCAGTGACATATCGAAAAAATAATTAACCATGATAAAGTGGGATTTATACCAGGTATGCAGGGATGGTTCAACATTAGAAAAACAATCAATGTAATACATCCATTAATAAAACAAAAGACAAGAACCACATGATTTTATCAATCGATGCAGAAAAGGCATTTGACAAAATCCAACACCCATTCATGATAAAAACTCTCAGCAAAATAGGAATAGAAAGGAGATTCCTCACCATAATTAAGGGCATTTATACAAAGCCAACAGCCAACATCATCCAAATGGAGAGAGTTTGAAAGCATTCCCCTTGAGAACAGGAACCAGACAAGGATGCCGTTTATCACCACTCTTATTCAACATTGTACTGGAGGTCCTAGCCACAGCAATTAGGCTAGATAAAGAAATAAAACGCATCCAAATTGGTAAGGAAGAAGTGAAAGTATCTCTATTTGCAGATGATATGATCTTATACACAGAAAACCCCAAAATATCCACACAAAAACTGCTGCAACTAATAGAAGACTTCAGCAAAGTATCAGGATATAAGATAGATATACAAAAATCAGCTGGGTTCTCTACACCAACAAAGAGAACTTCGAAGAGGAAATCACCAAATCAATACCATTTACAATAGCCACCAAGAGGATAAAATACTTAGCAATGAATCGAACCAGAGAAGTAAAAGACCTATACAATGAAAACTACAAGACACTACTGCAAGAAACCAAAAGAGACCTGCATAAGTGGAAAAACATACCTTGCTCATGGATA
>NW_004443955.1:22663689-22818223 GCF_000243295.1 Trichechus manatus latirostris
GACAGAAAGGGCCACATAAACCAGAGACTTCATCAGCCTGAGACTAGAAGAACTAGATGGTGCCCGGCTACCACAATGACTGCCCTGACAGGGAACACAACAGAGAGTCTCTGATGGAGCAGGAGAAAAGTGGGGGGCAGAACTCAAATTCTAGTAAAAAGACAAGACTTAATGGTTTGATTGAGACTGTAAGGACTCTGGAAGACATGGCCCTTGGACTCTCTGTTAGCCCAGAACTAAAACCATTCCCAAGGCCAATTCTTCAGACAAACATTAGACTGGACTTACAGGACATAAAATGATACTTGTGAAGAGTGTGCTTCTTAGCTCAAGTAGATACATGAGACTAAATGGGCAGCTCCTGCCCAGAGGTGTGATGCGAAGGCAGAGAGGGTCAGGAGCTGGCTAAATGGAGATGGGAAATCCGGGGTGGAAAGGAGGAGTGTGTTGTCACAGTATAGGGAGAGCAACTAGGGTCACAAAACAATGTATGTATAAATTTTTGTATGAGAGACTAACTTGAATTGTAAACTTTCACTTAAAGCACAACAGTAAAAAAATTAAAAAAAACCTTATGAACAGCAGCAGATTGTCTGATATAGTGCCAGAAGATGAGCCCCTCAGGTTGGAAGGCACCCAAAATACGACAGAGGAAGGGTTTCCTCCTCAAAGTAGAATCAAACTTAATGATGTAGATGGAGTAAAGCTTTCACGGAGCCTTCATTTCCTGATGTGGCATGGCTCAAAATGAGAAGAAACAGCTGCAAACATCCATTAATAATCAGATCATGGAATGTACGAAGTATGAATCTAGGAAAATTGGAAGTCATCAAAAATGAAATGGAACACATAAAGTTCGATATCCTAGGCACTAGTGAGCTGAAATGGACTGGTATTGGCCATTTTTAATCAGACAATCACATTTCAAGATCTATCCTGAAGTACAACACTGTCGGTGATACGATAATATCCATATGCTTGCAAGGAAGACCAGTTAATAGTACTGTTATTCAAATTTATGTACCAACCACTAAGGCCAAAGATGAAGAAATTGAAGATTTTTACCAACTTCTACCGTCTGAAATTGATCAAACATGCAATCAAGATGCATTGATGATTACTGGTGATTGGAATGGGAAAATTGGAAACAAAGAAGAGATTAGTAGTTGGAAAGTACAGCCTTGGTGATATAAAAGGCTTCAGAGATCGCATGATAGAAATTTGCAAGATGAACGACTTCTTCACTGCAAACCTTTTTCCAAGAACATAAAGGATCGCTATACACGTCAACCTCGATGGATGGAAAACACAGGAATCATATCAATTACATCTGTGGAAAGACACAATGGAGAAGCTCAATATTATCAGTCAGAACAGGGGCCGACTGCAGAACAGACCATCGATAGCTCATATGCAAGAAGTTGAAACTGAAGAAAATTAAAGAAAGTCCACGAGAGCCAAATACTACCTTGAGTATGTTCCACCTGAATTTAGAGACCATCTCAAGAATAGATTTGACTAATTGAACACTAATGACTGAACACCAGACCAGTTGTGGAATGACATCAAGGACATCATACAGGAAGAAAGCAAATGGTCATTAAAAAGACAGGAAAGAAAGAAAAGACCAAAATGGATATCAGAAGACACTCTGAAA
Organism: Trichechus manatus latirostris; assembly: GCF_000243295.1. NCBI lineage: Eukaryota > Metazoa > Chordata > Mammalia > Sirenia > Trichechidae > Trichechus > Trichechus manatus. The sequence goes on from NW_004443955.1 coordinate 22,665,347, forward strand.
CTTGCTGTTGAATGTACAGTAGCTAAAGCGAATGGAAGAATTGATGACGTAAAAGAACTGATCAGAAGATTTCAAAGGGTGGCTCTGGAAGACAAAGTAAAGCATTATAATGAAATGAGCAAAGATTTGGAGTTAGAAAACCAAAAGGGAAGAACATGCTCAGCATTTCTCAAGCTGAAAGAACTGAAGAAAAAAAATCAAACCTCGAACTTAATATTGAAGAATTCTAAGAGGAAAATATTGAATGATGCAGGAAACATTAAGAGAAGATGAAAGAAATACAGAGCCAGTGTACCAAAAAAAAAGTTTGTTGACATTCAACCATTTCAGGAGGTAGCATATGATCAAGAACTGATGGTACTGAAGGAAAAAGTTCAGGTTGCCCTGAAGGCATTAATGAAAAACAAGGCTCCAGGAAGTGACAGAATACCAACTGAGACGTTTCAACAAACGGATGCAGCACTGGAGGTGCTCACTTATCTCTGTCAAGAAATTTGGAAGTCAGCTACCTGGTCAACTGACTGAAAGAGATCCATATTTGTGACCATTCCAAAGAAAGATGATCCAACAGAATGCAGATATTATCAAACAATATCACTGATATCACATGCAAGTAAAGTTTTGCGGAAGATAATTAAAAAATGTTTGCAGCAGTACATCCACAGGGAATTGCCAGAAATTCAAGCTTGATTCAGAAGAGGACGTGAAACGAGGGATATCATTGCTGATGTCAGATGGATCCTGGCTGAAAGCAGAGAATACCAAAAAGATGTTTACCTGTGTTTTACTGACTATGCAAAGGCATCCAACTGTGTGGATCATAACAAATTATGGATAACACTGGGAAGAATGAGAATTCCATAATACTTATTTGTTCTCATGAGGAACCTATACATAGACCAGGAGGCAGTCATTCAAACAGAATAAAGGGACGCTGCATGGTTTAAAATCAGGAAAGGTGTGGGTCAGGGGTATATACTTTCACCAGACTTCTTCAGTATGTGTGATGAGCAAATAATCTGAGAAACTTAACTATATGAAGAAGAACATGGCATCAGGATTGGAAGAAGAGTCATTAACCAACCTGTGATAAGCAGATGACACAACCTCACTTGCTGAAAGTGAAGAGGACTTGAAGCACTTACTGATGAAGATTAAAGACTACAGCCTTCAGTATGCCTTGTATCTCAATATAAAGAAAACAAAAATCCTCACAACTGGACCAATAAGCAACATCATGATAAATGGAGAAAAGTTTGAAGCTGTCAAGGATTTCATCTTACTTGGATCCACAATCAATGCCCATGGAAGCAGCAGTCAAGAAATCAAACGACTTATTGTGTTGGGTAAATCTGCTGCAAAAGACCTCTTTAAAGTGTTAAAAAGGTGTCACTCTGGGGACTAAAGTGCGCCTGACCCAAGCCATGGTATTTTCAATTGCCTCATATGCATGTGAAAGCTGAACAATGAATAAGGAAGACCGAAGAATTGATAACTTTGAATTATGGTGTTGACTGAGAATGTTAAATATACCATGGAGTGCCAGGAGAACAGACAAACCTGTCTTGGAAGAAGTACAGCCAGAATGCTCCTTAGAAGCAAGGATGGCGAGACTTCATCTCACATACTTTGGACATGTTATCAGGAGGGACTAGTCCCTGGAGAAGGACATCATGCCTGGTAAAGTAGAGGGTAAACGAAAAAGAGGAAGACCCTCAACGAAATGGATTGACACAGTAGCTGTTACAATGGGCTCAAGCGTAACAATGATTGTGAGGATGGTGCAGGACTGGACAGTGTTTCGTTCTATTGTACACAGGGTCACTATGAGTTGGAACTGACTCAATGGCACCTAACAACAAGAACAACAAACTGTGAGAAAATAAATTTCTGTTTGTTAAAGCCATCCACTTGTGGTATTTCTGTTATAGCACCACTAGATAACTAAGACAGTATTTTTTTCCTTTAAATTAGTAACCTGATCTAGATATCTTTTCCTGGAGATTATGTTATACTTTTGTTGGGATTGGGAAGGGAGTCACTACTGAAAGAGCGAAAGAGCACTTGGGAATGCATATTTTGAAAACATTTGCCAAGTGATTCTGATATCCAACTCTTCAAGCCTCTGATTTCAACTTTTCTTTGTAAAAGTGAACAATCAATAAACAGCAGCTTGAATCAACCTCATTGTCAGGAAACAGGAAATAATTCAAAAACATTAAATTCATATTTTTTTTGTGAGATTGGAGAATATATCACAATCATAAAACAAGAGCAGACAGCTATGGGAAAGGTCAATTAGAAGAACAGAGGAAAAGATCTTGAAATGAAAGCATGATTTCCAAAAGGAAAAAAATAGCATAAATATCAGAATGAACTTTTCAGAGAACTATATTAGAAATCAGAAGACCAACTGAAGTTATTTTCCTAAAACACAAAACTGAAAGTCTGAGATGGGAATTATAAGTGGTAGTGAAATATCAAGGCTAGAGCCACAGACTCGATATCTGTAGAATAGAAGTTCCAGGAGGGGAAACTGAAGAAGATGAAGGAGAAACAATAAAGGAAATTATCTGAGATGAATATGACTTCAGTCACATCACCACCTGAAACCTCAAGTGTGCTTCATCTAAGTTGAGGGAACAAGGAATAAGCAGCAGGAAATAATTAATTATAGCAAGAATATAAACTATAGCAGCTACTACAGTCCCTGCATCTGTGCCTGGCCAAGAGTCCTAAGTTGACAATAATAGCTTCCTTTCCCCCACTCTTTCCAGGATCCCTTTATCTTCTGGCAGCACTTTGTTGTTTTTTTTTTTTTTTGCATGTTGTGAGCTCGTCTTTTTTTTTTTTTTCCCAGACAAAAATTTATACATACATTGGTATGTGACTCTAATTGCTCTCCCCATACTGTGACAGCACACTCCTCCTTTTCACCTCTGATTCCCCATGTCCATTCAACCAGCTCCTAACTCTCTCTGCCTTCCTATCTCACCTCTGGACAGAAGCTGCCCATTTAGTCTCTTGTATCTACTTGAGCTAATAGGCACACTCCTCACGAGTATCACTTTATGTCCCACAGTCCAGTCCAATCCCTGTCTGAAGAGTGGGCCTCGGAAAATGTTTTAGTTCTGGGCTGGTAGAGAATCCAGGGGCCATAATTTCTGGGGTTCCTTCAGTCTCAGTCAGACCTGGCAGCACTTTGGATGGATGGGATTTCTTTCATGGTGGAATGGCATCAACTCTTATTTTCACAAGATCCCAGTTCTTTGTGGTCCCGTCTTTACTGGGTTGCTGCGATTTTCCACCAATATAGCAAACTCCTGGCTGCCAGACATAGTCCCACTTGCTCCTATTGCATAGCAGCAACCTAATTTCCCCTTGGCATTTGGAGTCAATCACCCCTGTCAGTAGAATGACTCCTTCTCTATCTGTTGGTTCAGTGGCATATTGTTGCTGTTATTAGCTGCCATCGAGTCATTTCCAACTCAAGGTGACCCTATATGTGTCAGAATAGAACTGCTCCATAGAGTTTTCAAGGCTGTGACCTTTCGGAAGCAGATTGTTAGGCCTGTCTTTAGAGGCGCCTGTGGGTGTGTTTGAACCACCAACCCTTTGGTTTGTAATTGAGCACTTAATGGTTTGCACCACCCAGAGACTCCTTCAATGGCATGAGGAGTTCAAAATGGCTAGGGGTCAGTAAGTATCAGGTTCTAATTTCACTGAAATATGCCTGTGATCCCTGGTGGAGGCATTCTTTCCTTGGGCACTAGGATCTCCAAAATCATCAAACCCAAGGCCATAGCAAAGGAAAGCAAAGTTTCTTTGGTGAATTGTTTGGAATAATAGGAAGACTGACAACTTCTACTTCTACTCTCTGGTTCCCAGACTCATACATTCTGACTATTGAGGTGGCCGCACATTTGGCTGCTGACTTAAGGAATGTACTGCACTCTGTAGGGTAGCTCCTCAGCCTTGCAGAATGTTGTCTCCCCACCGGTGCTGGAATTAAGCCTTCACTATTTTATTAAGTGAGCTGTTTCTAGGGGAGAGGGCCTGTTGCAATTTCATGGACATGAGCCCATTGCTATACTTCTTTTGCCATAAAAACATTGTTTTGTTGGAGATGATGTTGTTTGGGGTCCCATGGCAATAGATAAAGAAGCCCTGGTGGTACAGTGGTTACGTGCTTGGTTGTCAAAGGTCAGCAGTTTGAACCTATCAGCTGCTGCATGGGAGAAAGACGTGGTAGTCTGCTTCCTTAAAGATTTACAGCCTTGGAAACCCTATGTGACAGCTCTACTATGTCCTATAGGGTCACTTTGAGTTGGAATCGACTCAACAGCAATGAGTTTTTGATATTGGGGCAATAGATAAGGCATGAATCACCGTGCTAGCTGAAGCTCTATAGGCAAAAAAAGCAAATCCATTAATTGGAGCATGCATTTATTCTGGTGAGGTCAAATTGCTGCCCTCTCCATGATGGAAGGAGCAATGTAATCAACTTGCCACAGGTGGCTGCCTGGTAAACCCAGGGATTAGGACCACACTGTATTTTCACGCATATAATGCAGGTGTTATATATTTTTTGTCAACTGTGCAGCCCCCTCATGCATTATTTTCCTAGGCATGCTATGTGCATTGTATGTGTGGGTGTGTTACTTACATGAGCACATTATTTGCAAAAGTACAGTATTAAGCACTACCTGCCATTGGCAAGTACCACACTCAGTGGTGGTAGGAACCAAATCAGCCTTGTTGAGGGGAAGTCCATACTCCTGAGCCCATTCCTCAACCGTGACTCTGTGATGACTTTGTACATGAGGCCATGGAACAAGCATTGAGGTGGCTGGAGAGAGAGGCTGACAGGCAACACTTTAACTGTGTTGAGAGCCTGCTCGACAGTGGATGCCTCCTGGTGGGCATTTTCGTGGGAATGGAATATCATCTGTGCCCATTCTGAGAAATCTATCCATATATCTTTTACACAGGCTCTCCTGACACCAATTTGCAATCTTAATCTTTTCAAATCCCTAACCAACCACCTACCTGTTAACCACTGACGATGACTTAATGTTGAGCCTTATTTCTGGCCTTTTCTTCCATGCAAAGTGGGTAATCAGATGTACTACACACAGTTCTTCCCAAACGAAGATCTCCCTTCACTACTCTCTTTCAAAGCCACCCTTCAGTGGAGCGGTAGACCCTGCAGCCCCATTCATAAACTGTGCTCATGTTTTTCCTCCTCTGCAAATTGGTGACAGGGAATTCCCCATGAGGCCATAAGTGTGGGGAGAGGGTGAAGCAGGGATCATTAGGAACAAGGACTGTAGGGGAGTGAACAGCAAGACTATGCAATTTCCTTATACCTTCTGAACCTAATTAAGCCCAGCCACATCTAGATCACCTCCATTTCACAATGAATGCTGTGTCCAGCTTTATGATTTGGTGAATCAGACAACAACCAGTTTATAATGGGAAGCTTTCTCATCATGTACAACCAGCACACCGTCATCAAGGAAATGGCCCACTGGGATGTTCTATGGGAAATAAAAATGATCAAGGTATCTCCAGATTATATTATAACAAAGAAGCAGGAGCATTAACATGGTTTTGAGATATGACATTTGAAGGCAAACCACTGTTGATTATTTTTACCAATAGGAATTGGAGAAAGAGCATTTGCAAGGTCAATAGCTGCATACCAGTGGCCAGTGGCTGTGCTAATTTTCCCAGTAAACAAACCACCCGTACCTGAAACCAAAGCTGCAATTGGGGTCACTAGCTGCTTAAGTCTGCAGTAATGCACAATCATTCTCCATACCCATCTGGTTTTCTGTGTGGGCCAAATAAGCTAGTAAATCGGGACGTGGTAAGAATCATTACCCCGGACCTTCCAAGTTTTTGATGGTGGCCCTCTACATGCTAGGTCTGGATAAATAAACTATGATGGGGCCCACTAGGCTCACTGAGAAAGGGCATCATCCTGAAATGCTGTCATTCATCTGTCCTCCACAAGTCCCCACTCTGGTGATCTATGGTGACAATTCAGTCTCCAGAGATTGACATCAGTTTAGAGGCAGAACCTTATAACCCTGTGTTACTGGGTAGAAACCCAAGGTTCTTGCTCGGCATGACTTGTATTGCCAATAAATGAGAGACTGAGGTGGGAGAACAGGAAAGGCACTTTTATTTTGTTGTATAAGGAAAAGGAGTCAGTTGGAGCTGCCGCCACCAAGACTGCTCCCCCAGGGAGACGGGACAAGTTATTTTTAAGGGGTTTACAAGTAGGGAGTTCATACAAGTTACATCAGCAACATTTTTAATCATACTACGCAGGTGCAATGGGGTTTAAATATAACTTCCAAGCAAAAGCAGGATTCAAATGCAAAGCTGGGGCATGGGGGTGAGGAGTAAGCTCAGCAAAGGAAACAATTTTTAATACAACACTGTTGGGGAGGCTTTGTCTCACCTGGAAGACCTGGGTATTTCTCTTCCCCTAGTGCACAGTCACTCTGTAAATAGGGGCAGATCCCTCTGGGAAAAGCCCAGAGAAGATGCACAGAATACACCTCTGGCCACATCTGGGGGTCCTTCCTCAAAAGGACCCAGCCAGCGCCATGTCTGACAACCGGCTGTGTCTGGGAATCAGATAAAATGTCATGGAAACCCATCATGGTGACCTGTATTATGATTCTGCCCACTAGAACCACATGTGCAGATAACACATTGGATAAGACTCAGCACACATTCAAGAGCAAAACTAATAACTAACTATGAATAAAAGGAAATTTCCTAACTTGAGTCACGTATATTTGCTAGAAAACAATAGTAAACATTACACTGATTGGTGAAACTTTAGAAGAATTCACAATTTGTGTAAACTCTTAAAAATGCCTATGCCCATTTATAGATCAGATTGTCTTCCCATAATTTATTCTAAAGAAATAATCAAATACACAAAAATTATACTACATTTATATTTGTTATTAATGTTTCATTATGTACATTATGTTTTTACTAATAATAAAAACACTGGAAATGCCCTTCACTAATTAGACATTGATTAAAGAAAGTCTGGCATAGTCATTGTGATTGTTAAGATTTTGTGCCAACTTGGCTCGGCCATGATTCTCAGTGGTTTGGCAGTTATGATGTAATTTAGCAGTTGTATGATGATGTGATCACCTCCACAATGGAATGTGCTGTGAGTAGCCAATCAGTTGAAAGGGAGTTTCCTTGTGGGTGTGACCCGCATCCAATATAGGTGGACTTTCTGGCAAGGCTCTTGGGCTTTTGCTCACTCTGGGTCCTGCAGCTGGCTCCTGTTCGTCTGACCTCTGGTTCTTGGGACTTGAGCTCTCAGCTTACCTGCTGTCTTGCCCTGCTGATCTTGGGATTTGTAGGTTTTCAAAGCCTGTGAGCCAGAGCCCTGCTGCCTGACATGCTGATGTTAGGTTCACCAACCCTTGTGGCTATGTGAATTAGGAGAAGCTTTCAGCCTGACCCAGGGACTTGCGATGTTCCAGCCTCTACTGTCACTTCAGCCATTTCCTTGATATAAATCTCTTCATATATATGTATATGCTTTTCTGGTTTTGCTTTTCTAGAGAACCCAGCCTAAGATAGTCATACAGTGGAGTATCATGTGAAGAAATAAATTCTTCTTTTTGTTGATTTTAAGATTCAGAGTTTATAATCCTGTCCTGGACACCTGACTATAAATCAGGCACTATCAGTTACTTTCTAAAAAGTTCCATTTATTTTTTGTTATTCTGTTTGGCTTAATATCGGTCAATTGTTTTTTGATTAAAAAACATTTATGAAAGGTCTACTTTTCAGAAGACGTCATCATAGGTGCTGTAGGGTGTCCAAGAAAATTAAGATATAATCTCTCTCACTAAGGAACTCAACAGCTGAAAGGGGTAAATAAGATGTATGCATCATAAGGCAAGGAGTCCCAGGCAGTGCAATTGGTTAATATGCTCAGCCACTAATCAAAAGGTTGGAGGTTTGAATCCACCCAGAGATGCCTTGGAAGAAAAGGCTGGGGATCTACTTCTGAAAAATCCACCATTGAAAACCCTGTGGACCATGGTTCTACTCTGACATGCGGGGTTGCCATGAGTTGGAGGTAACTCGACAGCAACTGGTGGTGGATTATAAGGCACAGTGTGATAACGTCTGAAAGAGGATGATAAAGAAAAGGGCTCTGGAAACATAAAGGGAGAACTTTCTTTTGTCTGGGGTTGTAAGGAAGCCTTCATGGAAGTGGAGGTGCTTGTTCTGGGTCTTAATAATTAGGTAGGATCTGAGAGGTAGACATAAGCAGAGAGCACCCAGAAGAAACATGTGGTCAAACACCTTGGAAGTGGGGAAGCAGAATGGATTAGAGAACAGTGAGTAGTACAGTTTGGCAGTGTTGTTCTTCAGTATAATTATGGATCAATCAGATTTTATCGACTAGTCTGGGACCTTAACCATCACAGTTTCTATAAAAACAACAACAACTCTGATTTCTTATACAATATACTTTTCAGTGAAACTCCATTCAGAAATCAGGGCTTTCTTTATTATCGTCTTGAGTCCTTTGTGAGCACAGCTTAAATCTGCCAATAATACTAATGTTAATTTTCTTCAACACCCACTTGCTGTTGGATTTCATTGGCTAATTTTTAAAGGTAGGTGTATTCTTATTGCTTGTGTTGGAGATTTGGTCATGCAATGTGTTTTTTCTTCCTGGAATAATCCCTTGGGGGTCATTGGTTTCTTATCAGCAATGTGTCATTTTATTTGGGGTTTATTGTATGTGTTTCAGGAGCTCTAGTGGTACAGTGGTTAAAGCGATCAACTGCTAACCAAAAGGTCAGAGGTTCGAAACCACCAGTGGCACTGTGGGAGAAGGATGTGACAGTCTGCTTTCGGAGAGATTTATAGCCTTGGAAACCCTATGGGGTTGCTATGAGTTGGGATTGACTCAATGGCAGTGGGTTTGAGTTTGGGTTTGTATGTGTTTAACAAGGCATTCAGCTGGAAATAAATCTCATAATTTTAATTGTCTTTCACTATCCTTGGTGGGAGGGCCTTCCTTTTACCATATGGAATACAGACGTAAAGAAGATTGACAGAGGCTAAATATAAAGAAACAAAAAACTTGTTGCTGTTGAGTCGAATCTCAGAGTGACCCTATAGAACATAGGGTTTCCAAGGAGTAGCTGGTGGATTTGAACTGCCGACCTTTTGGTTAGCAACTGAACTCTTATAATTACCGTCAGTCAGGAATGTACCAGGCTGGGGAAGGAGGTAAAAATGTAAATTCCTGAGTATTATCTAAAAAGGATGTAATGACAGCTGTTGGCCACAGGCTAGTTAGGATGTAAGAGCAGTAAAAATACAGACATAGAAACACACTGAAATGAAAAGTCCTTTGGGAACAGCAATGCATGGAACATGGCTTGTTCATCGGGGGCGCGGCACACATTTGAGTACTTTGCTCTCTTCTCAGCAGACGAATGGTTGGGAGCACATAGAAGACGTAGAAATGAAGTGGGTGCTACTTTTCCACAGCTGTTACCCTGATTCTTCCAAGCAGAGGCCAGGCTGGGTGCAGCTGCCTTTTGTAATAAATCATCCCAAGGTCTGCTCTGCTGTAGGTCTTCTTGAGTTCTGTGTCCTGATCTTAATTGTGTCATTTGACCACGTAGCCCTGGGGAGTTTGACAACAGTTTTCTGGAACATGAGGGGAAAAGGGTCAGGTATACAGTGACTAGGGTGGGAATAGTGCAATTGCTGCTTAAATGTAGTTGGTGGGGGCCTGGCCTGGCACTCCATCATCATCGTGCACTAATAGTATGAATATGTGCAAAGCCAGTGGTCACTTGTGTTTATTTCCAATCATGTTGCTATTTAACCACATCTTTTTAATTAGCTGTGTCCAGTCCTGCCACAGTGTCTTCAGGCCACTCCAGCCAGGGAAGGCTGGTATTAATGGAGCAAGCATGAAAGGCAGGTCCTCTTCATCTTCCATGACCTGAGATCCCGATGGGACTTTCCAACCTGCTTTCCTACTGGTTCATGTGATGTGTCTCATGCTCCAGCCAAACAGAGCTGCCTACTGTACTTTCCCGTGTTTCCCCTCCTCTCCTCCCTACCTTGGCTTATCCTATTCCCTTTGCTTTGAAAGCCCTCCCTGTGACTACGGGCCTGAAAATCCAAATCCTACCTCCCCTTCAGATGCCTCATCCTCCTGAAGCCTTCTATAGATTTCCCAGCTGGGAGGGAGGAGAGTACCTCTCTTCAGGCACGGATCCTGTCCATTGTGTGCACTTCTCCCACCATAGGACTGACACTTTCCCAAGAACAAAGCATTTGTGTGGTTCCCAACACAATGCCTAACAAAAAATAGGTGCTCAAGTGTGTGTTCAGCCTACAATTTTCCAGTTTTCTCCCTGAAATACTTCATACCTGTTACTCTCTTTATGGAACCCTGGTGGCACAGTAGTTAAGCACTGGGCTACTGATAAAAAGGTCAGCAGTTCGAATTCACCAGCTGCTTCTTGGAAACCCTACGGGGCAATTCTACTCCGTCCTGTAGGGTCACTATGAGTCGGAATCGACTCAACGGCTATGGGTTTGGTTTTTTTGGTTTACTCTCTTTATGGCCACTCTTGTGGGTTTTAACTATTTCCACAGCTGACTTATTCATTTGGCCAGGTTCTCATGGACCTTAGTGCTCAGATAGACATAAAGGGGAGGACAGGAAGGGTTCATTTACTAAGCACCTACATTGAGTCAGGTCTTAATATTACCTTATGAGCACACCACTCTTCAAGAAAAGTCTAAGTAATCCTACAACTTTTATACATTCAAATTGCATACAACCTGCACTTTTGTACAATGACACCCATAGCTGCCTTTCATGCCCCCAATTTTATACATTATTTGATAAAAAAATTTGTAGCTGTCATGGGATATCATTGCCACCAGCCCAAGGTCCTTGAGCAGAAACCAGGCAGATCTAAGGATCTGGTGGGTTGCCTCCTTTCCCTTGGGCTCCTTTCCCCAGTTCCCACTTGGCCTCTACAGGGCAGGCCCCTCCAGAACTACGACAGCTCCAGGAACCCCTAGACACCAGATGCTCTGAGAAAAAAGAGATCCAAGAGAAAAGAGCAGATTCCAAAGAAGATGTCAATGAAAGGAATGCAAGGAGTCAAGCCAACAAAAATGTGCCAACAAGTTGAAACTTCTCAAGCTCATTGCATTTAGAGGGAAAGATCCACATCAATTATCCTGGCCCAATTTTGTCCTAAGGACATTGGTGGTTCAGTGATAGAGTTCTCACCTTCCATGCAAGGGACGCAGATGGATTCCTGGTCAATGCACCTCGTGTGCAGCCACCACCCATCTCTGTCGGCGGAGGCTTCCAGACTAAGACTAGGAAGAAAGGCCTGGTGATCTACTGCCAAAAATCAATGAAAACCCTATGTATCACAATGGTCCAATCCCCAATCCATCATGGGGATGGCATAGGTCCTAGCAGTGATTCATTCCATTGTGCATAGAAGGGGTCACCATGAGTCATGAGCCAACTTGACAGCATTTTTGTCAACAACAATTTTGTCCTGGGCCTTGATTCACATCGGCTCTCTTTCACCTCCATGAAGACTAGTAAGTGGGGAAGGCAGGCAGCTTTGAAGTGCACCATCAACACATTCAGGTTATAGAGCCTTTCATGATCCACCATCTCTTGGTTTACTTCTCCAAAGTTGTCTCTTGACACTTTGCTCTTGAGCTCTACTCTTTTGTGATGATGTACTACTTAAAAGTCCCCAAAACACATTGTGTTCTCTTCCTTTTAGGCCTTTGTCCCTGTTGCTCTTCTTCCTAGAAAGTTCTTTCCTAGTCCTCTACTACTCCTTCCCTTCATGGGGTTTCCCTCTCAGCTTGAACATCATTTCTTTCAGCAAGCGTAAAGGCTTTTCTAACTCCTTATGCTGACCACATACAGGCACTTGTCACACCCCACTGAAACTCTCTCTTTATTTCTCCAACTCTAAATCTGGACAAGGAGCTCCTTGAGGGTAGCAACTGTGTCTTATTCACTACTTTATCCCTAGCATGGGCATGCTGTTTGTGCATGGAAGGCACTCAAGGAATACTTGTAGAATGAATGACCTAATGAATTCCTAGGTCCTCATGCATGCTTTCAGTGAATGGTTTGCTATGTGGCAACGTGAACTGTTAGATAAACATTACAAGAAAGTTATAACATTTCCATGGGGTTTGCAACGTGAGAAAGAGTGCCATTTTCTCAAGTCTGCTAGTAAAATACCTGGAATTTCAGGACTCAGGGTGCAAGACCCTTTCTTTACTGTGTAAAACTTCGTGAAGAGTCACCAGTTGCGGTCTTGGGAGATGAAGACATGTGGCCCTAATTTGGCATAGTTAGTTAAAGACTCGGTGATGCTTTCTGCTCTCTGTGTGCATCCATCCTGAACCTCAGTTGTGTGGTCCCTTGTGGTTCCATGAAGTTGGTATGTGATGTAGCTGATGGGCACAAAGTCACATTAGCTAATAGCTCTGAGAGCGAGGCTACCAGGGAGCCAGCCTAACCTCCAAGTCAAGTTGGTGGGCAGGAATCTGGTTTACAGGTGTTGTGACTCCTCCTGGAGCTCTGAGGAATGAGTAATGTGCCTTTGCTGGGCTGGCGTGCAGGTAAGAGCATTGAGCCCTCTATCCACGTTGCCGTCACAGGGGAACACAGTCTCAGATATGGGGGTGACCAAGGGATGCTCAGTTATAACCTGTGAGCTTCTCAACTGGAGCCATGATCCACAGAGCAAGCTGTTGTTCAAATTTTATTTTAAACATAGTTTAATCCCCCAAATTTCAGGGGCGCCTTTGAGAAATCTCCTGTGCATGTGAACTGCAAATCTATTTATTCACAAAGGCAGACATTTGCCTATAAAATTTTGCATTTGTTTAATTCAAAAACCACACTGAATAAACGTAGAAAATAAAGAAACCCCCTCCCAGAGCCCTAAGTCCCATACAAAGCAATTGCAACGAATGCATGTAGTTCTATTTTTTAACACGTAGACATTTCAGCGTAACAGTAATTATAGAGTAATAATTTCTTATCCTCCTTTGTGCTCTTAATGCTATCAACATTAAGATAACATAATCTTAATCATATTTTTAAATGGTTCTTCTTTCACTAGAAATGTAATGCATACTCATTAAACAAAAAATTGGAAAAACAAGAAAAATTTCAACGTGTACCACCATGCCAACACAACTGAGGCATACATTTTGCAGTGCTTTCTTTTATGTGTTTCTTGGGCGCAAGCGTTTTTAAAATATAGCTGTACTCAAGCTCCAGATGCATTTCTGTAGCCTGATTTTTTTTTTAACTTAACCTAGAGAATACATGTTGTCATAACACCATAATTATCACCTGATTTTCACAAACACATATTTTTCTAAATTAATAGACTTTATTTTTTTAGGGCAGTTTTAGGTTTACAGAAAAATTGAGCAGAAAGTGCAGAGAGTTCTCATATACTCCCTCCTACCCATTTCATCCAAGTTATCAAATTTTGGAGTATAGAGTTGTTCATGTCCATGGGATTGATAGTGATGGCCCTGCTTTCATTCCTTAAACTAGTAATTTGTGTCCTCTTTTTTTTTCTTCTTAAAGTTAATCCATTTTATTGATCTTTAGAAGAACCAGCTTTTGGTTTCATTTTTATCTGTTGTTTTTCCATCTTCAATTCCATTGATTTCTGCTTTGATTTTTATGATTATTTTCTTCTGCTTATGGTGGATTTAATTGGCTCTTCTTTTTCTAGATTCCTAAAGTGGGAGATTATTAATTTTCAGTCTTCTTTTCTAATACATGCATTCAATGCTATAAATTTCCCTCTGATCATGCTTTTGCTGCATCCCACAAATTTTGGTAAGTTGTATTTTCATTTTCATTTTAGTTCAAAATATTTTTAAATGTCTCTTTTGAGACTTCTTCTTTGACTCATGTTATTTAGAAGTGTGTTGTTTAAGCTTCAAATATTTGGGGAGTTTCCAGCTATCTTTCAGTTATTGATTTCTAGTTTAATTTTATTGTTGTATGAGAGCATATTTTCTATAATTTCTATTCTTTTAAATTTGTTAATGTGTGTTTTATGACCCATGATGTGGTCTCTCTTGGTGAATGTTCCACATGAGCTTGAAAAGAATGTGCATTCTGTTGTTGTTGGATGAAGTTTTCCATAAATGTCAATTAGATCCAGTTAATTGATGGTGTTGTTCAGTTCAACAATTCCTTACTGATTTTCTGTCTGCTGGCTCTGTCAATTACTGATAGAGGGGTGCTGAAGTCTCCAATTATAATAGTGGACCTATCTATTTCTCCTAACAAGTCTATTAGTTTTTGCCTTACATGGTTTGACATTCTGTTGTTAACCACATACACATTAAGGATTGTTGTCTTCTTGGAGAATTTACACCATTATCATCATGTAATGCTCCTTTTTATCCCGGATAAATTTCCTTGCTCTGAAATATGCTTTGTCTGAAATTAATATAGCTATTACACTTTTCTTTTGATTAGGGTTAGTATGGCATAATTTTCTCCATCTCTTTACTTTTAATCTGTGGCTTTATATTTAAGGTGGGTTTTTTATAGACATTATACTGTTGTATCTTGTTTTTTTTAATCCATACTGAGATTCTCTGTCTTTTAACTGACATATTTAGACTATTCTTACTAAAATGATGATTGATATAGCTGGATTAATATCTACAATATTTATAACTGTTTCTTTTTATTGTCCTTGCTTTTTGTGTCTTTTTTTTTTTTCTTCCACACTTTCTCTGTCTTCTCTGTTTTTTATTGAGCACTTTCCAGTTTCTCTTCTCTTAGCATATCAGAAACCCTAGTGGCATAGCGGTTAAGCGCTATGGCTGCTAACCTAAAGGTTGACAGTTTGAATCCACCAGGCACTCCTTGGAAACTCTATGGAGCAGTTCTATTCTGTCCTATAGGGTCACTATGAGTTGGAATGGACTCGACAGCAGTGGGTTTGGTGTTTTTTTTTTTGGTCTTAGCATATCAATTATACTTCTTTTTAAAATTTTGTTAATGGTTGCCCTAGAATTGTTGAAAAGCAAAGATATCACCTTGAAGACTAAGGTGCTCCTGACCCAAGCCATGGTATTTTCAATGGCATCATATGCATGCAAAAGCTAAACAATGAATAAGGAAGACCAAAAAAGAAATGATGCCTTTGAATTGTGGTGTTGGTGAAGAATATTGAATATACCGTGGACTGCCAAAAGAATAAATAAATCTGTCTTGGAAGAAGTACAACCAGAATGCTCCTTAGAAGCAAGGATGTCAAGACTACGGCTTACATACTTTGGACATGTTGTCTGGAGGGACCAGTCCCTGGAGAAGGTCATCATGCTTGGTAAAGTAGAGGGCCAGCAAAAAAGAGGAAGACCCTCAACGAGATGGACTGACACAGTGGCTGCAACAATGGGCTCAAGCACAACAATGATTGTGAGCATGGCGCAGGACTGGGCAGTGTTTCGTTCTGTAGTACACAGAGTCACTATGAGTCAGAACCAGCTTGACGGCACCTAACAACTAGGGCAACCACTAACAAAATTTTAAAAAGAAGTATACATTTACAACTAATCTAAATCAATTTTCACATAACACTATACAGCTTCAAGAGTAGTGCAGGTACCTTATAACAGAATATTCCCAATTCTTCTCTCCCATTCTTTATAACATTGCTGTCATTTATTTCACTTATCTATAAGCTATAATCACCTGATACATTGTTTTTTCTTTTTTTTAAATTTTATTTGTTTTGTTGTTATGGAGAATATGCACAGCAAAACACACCAATTCAACAATTTCTTCATGTACAATTCAGTGACATTGATTACATTCTTTGAGTACACCTAACATATTGTTGCTATTATTGCTGTGGACAAATCGTTATCTATTAGATTAATTAAGAGTGAGAAAAATAAAAGTTTTTGTTTTACTTTCATTTATTCTTTCTTTAATACCCTTCATTTCTTTACGTAGATCTGAGTTACTTTTCCTTCTCTCTGAAGAACTTCATTTAACATTTCTTACAAAGAGGGTCTGCTGGTAAAAAAATTCCCTCAATTTTTGTTTGTCTGAGTGAGTTTTTATTTCTCCTTCACTTTTGAAGGATAATTTTGCTAGATACAGAATCCTAGACTTTTTTTCTTTCAACATTTTTAATATTTCACTCCATTCTCTTCTAGCTTTTACAATTTCTAAAGATAAGTTCCATTTAATTGCTATCTTAATTCCTATCCTTCTTCCTCTATATGAAAGGTTCCGTCCTCCCCCCATCCCTGGCATCTTTCAAGATACCCTGTTCTTTAGTTTCCTACACCTTGAATATGATATGCCTACTCATAGGTTTTATTATTGTTATTATTATTTTGGTATTTATCCTGCTTGGTATTCTCTGAGCTTCCTGGATGTGTGCTTTGGTGTCTATCAGTAATTTTTGAAAATTCTCAACCATCATCATTTCAAGTATTTTCTTCTGCTCCGTTTCTCTTCTCCTTTTGGTATTCTCATTCATATGTTACACCTTTTGTAATTGTCCAACTATTCTTGGATATTCTATTCCAGTTTTTCACTCTCCTCTTTTTTTTTTTTTTTTTTTTTGCTTTTCAGTTTGAAGAGTTTTTATTGACATATCTTCAAGATCACTGATTCTTTCTTTGACCATGTTCACAGTCTACTGATTGAAACATCAAAGGCATTCTTCATTTCTGTTACAAAGTTTTTGATTTCTAGCATTTCCTTCCAATTCTTTTTCAGAGTTTTCATCTCTCTCCTTACATTACCCATCTGTTCTTGCATGTTGTCAACTTTTTCTATTAGTGTCCTTAGCATATTAATCACATTTATTCTAAATTTCCTGCTATAAATCTCTTCTATATCTGAGCCTCATTCTGATGCTTATTTCTGTCTCTTCAGTATGTGCTTTTTGCCTTTTAGTATGACTTGTAATTTTTTTTGTTGAAAGTCAGACATAATGTATCAGGTGAAAGGAACTGAAGTAGATAGTCTTTCATATAGTGTGTAGTTTTTTGTTTATTTGGCTGAGTTGGACTGTTTTTACTGCTTGCTAAGCCTGTGAGTTCAAAGTGTAAAACTTCCTCTAGTGTCTTTTTTAAAAATCTCTCCTTATATATTTGGGTTTTCCAAAAACTCATTTTTAAATAGGCTCTGAGGCTTGCAGTTCTTTTAGCAGTAATTGCCTGTTATTACACAGGAGTCCTCTTGATGTGCTAATAAAGTATAGGAGAAAGGAAGTGTTCTATAGTCCTATGATTAGGTCTCAGTTTTTTAATGAGCCTGTGTCCCTGGGCTATTACCTTCAAATGTGCTTCTCTGCTCCTCCCCCCATTTTAAGTGAGACAGGAAGGCTAGAGGGGGATAAAGTTGGGTATTTCCATCTCATGTTTACCTGGTTCATTGACTACTCAAAGGCATTCGACTGTGTGAACCATAACAAATTATGGATAACACTGCAAAGAATGGGAGTTCCAGAACACTTAATTGTGCTCATGTGGAAACTGTACATAGACCAAAAGGCAGTTGTTCGAACAAAACAAGGGACTACAGTGTGGTTTAAAATGAAGAAAGGTGTAAGTCCAGATTCTATCCTTTCACCATACTTATTCAATCCACATGCTGAGCAAATAATCCAAGGAGCTGGACTATATGAAGGAGAATGCAGCATCAGGATTGGAGGAAGACTCTTTAAAAATGTGCATTATGCAGATGACACAACTTTGCTTGCTGAAAGTGAAGAGGACTTGAAGCACTTACTGATGAAGATCAAAAACTACAGCCTTCAGTATGGATTACACCTCAACATACAGAAAACAAAAATCCTCACAACTGGACCAATAAGCAACATCATGATAAATGGAGAAAAGTTTGAAGCTGTCAAGGATTTCATCTTACTTGGATCCACAATCAATGCCCATGGAAGCAGCAGTCAAGAAATCAAACGACTTATTGTGTTGGGTAAATCTGCTGCAAAAGACCTCTTTAAAGTGTTAAAAAGGTGTCACTCTGAGGACTAACGTGTGCCTGACCCAAGCCATGGTATTTTCTATTGCTTCATATGCATGTGAAAGCTGAACAATGAATAAGGAAGACCAAAGAAGAATTGAAGTCTTTGAATTATGGTGTTGGCAAAGAATATTGAATATACCATGGACTGCCAGAAGAATGAAGAAATCTGTCTTGGAAGAAGTACAGCCAGAATGCTCCTTAGGAGTGAGGATGACAAGACTTTACCTCATTTACTTTGGATGTGTTACAGGAGCAGGGATGGATTAGCCAATAAAAAAGGTAAACACAGGCTTACTTGTGCTTACTTATTAATCTGTAGTGAACAATTTCACATCAAAGATGTGGTGAAACCCATGCAAAATTGCTCAGTACACATTAGTAAGTAAGCACAAGTAAGCCAGTGCTTACCTTGCTTACTAGATCATTCACCCCGTCAGGCTTTGATTCTGTAGAAAAGTGCTGTGGGGTTGAGAGAGAGACAGATGCCAGCCATACCTAGAAACAGAATGTTTAATGTGGTGAAAACATGTGAAACTGTTTGCTACAGATGATCTGATTAGCAAGGTAAGCACTGCACTTACCTTGCTTATTGGATAATCCACCCCTGATCAGACGAGACCAGTCCCTGGAGAAGGACATCATATTTGGTAGAAGGTCAGCAAAAAAGAGAAAGACCCTCAATGAAATGGATTGACACCGTGGCTGCAACGATGGGCTCAAACATAGCAATGATTGTGAGGATGGCACAGGACCGGGTAGTGATTTGTTCTGTTGTGCATGGGGTCACTATGAGTCGGAAGTGATTTGATGGCCCCTAACAACAACAACACATCAAAAGCTAGAAGGGGTTGAGGTTGGATATTCCTCTTCCCCCAGGTCACTTGGGTTTGGTCTTGGGAGAGGCAACTAAAAAAATGCAGGCATAAATGAGCAAATGGATGAGAATATTGAAGGCTAGGTATACTTACAGATTTAACAAGGTGAATATTTTCATAGTATTTACTATTTTGTTATTTATATCCCACTGTGTTCCTAAAGTTTGCACAACTAGTTCCTGCTGAAGCTGAGTATAGACATATCTGACTCTTTACCTCTGTATACTCTACCTTCTAATACATGGTTTTGAGTATTGAATAAATCCAAAACACACTCAGAAGTAAGAATAAAAATGAAGCAACCCAAAATCCAATATACCAATGCCATCATCTTTTATTCTCTTTTTAACATGCTTAGCGTTTGTATCTTTAGCTCTGTTTTTTGAACTTTGCTAATATTTTATCATACAATTACCACTTTCTTCTTAAATATATGAATCTACAACTATTAGCTGCCTTATGAGGTGTGACTTCATCTTGAATGTGAAATATTTCCAGAAGATTACACTTTCAGCTTTGCGCAGTGCTGCCAATTCCTCATGTTACATCCCCCAAGGAGTAATAAACACACCTGAAACTCTTAATGTCCTAAGCATCTTTCTATCAGATTCAGTGGCTATGTTTCTGTGTCCTGGAACCAAATCATATCATTTTCTGTTGGGGGGACGGGGGTGATGGGGCGAGGAGGAAGGAAAAGAAGGCAAAGGAAGGCACGTTGAACTGCTTCTTAGCATTTCATTTTGAAGCTAGAGCAGCTGAGCAGCTTAATATGCATGTGTTTGAAGGCTCCTTTCTGTTGTGGACCTGGCTTTGTGCAGATCCCAGGGAAATGTATCCTGAACCTGCTGGGAGATAAGCTAGAGGCACAGCCTAAGTCTTCAAAGACCTGCGTCCTTGCTGCTTTCTGTCCTGCTCTCAGCGGACACTCATTTTCTGAAAGGAATAGGTTTCATTCCATACCTGTTACTGAGGTGTCAGTCAGCTATGTGAGGAGTCTGAAGCTATTGCCACAGGAGGGGAAAAGAAAAAAGCCCCATTGCACTTCTAAATTACATTTCATGTTAAACGATCTCATTACTTCCAAAGTAAGATGAAATACACTATAATTTTAGCATATGTCTTGGCAGCCTCTTCCTTTTCCATAGGGTGTGTTGGCGCATGGGGGATGATGGGTAAGTGGAGAGGAACAGAGACCCTGCTTGCTCCATGACATCAAGAGCTCAGTCAATATTCAGTGATAAACATAAATAGATCACCTTGCCACCCCTGAGGCAGGTTGCTGCATTTACCCAGACTGATAAATGAGGGGTTTCACAATACAGGCAATTTGAGGATCAAGCTGAAGGGATGCATAAAAGGCTTCTGTCTGGCACATTCAGCATCAATAACCGCGTGCTTGTCGGGGAGAGAGGCTGGTATAGGCCTTCCTTGGAGGTTACCACGGTCCAGGGAAGGCAAATCCATCCGCTATTGGACATCACACTCTGGTTCACACCTCATGTAGCTGTGCAACTCCCAGTGGTGTGTTTTTTAAAAATGGAGTCCATGGGACTTCTGGACACAGAAGTGGTTGTTATTTTTGTGAAAAGGTATGTGCAGTTCCTGAGAATGGGTAATGGGCCTCTCTCATAGTATTATACCACCCAGTTCAACTTATAGTGTGCTGAGCAGGCAGAAATATATTATTTGGCTTTGTACTTTAATTTGAACACAGCTCTTCTGGTTATTCACACTGATTCCAACCAAATAAGACCACACTCTAAAGACCTGCTTCAGGGTGTTAAAAACAATCAAAATAAATGAAATTTGAACGTAGTATATTCTAAGCAGTTACTCTACGTGCATATAGAAAGACCATTTGATTCCATAAACAGTAAATGGCTTAAAGAAGCTATAACAATGAGACTTATAAAGGGAAGAGCAGGGAGAAATATAGATCAGCCATTGGCTAATCTTAACATGATTGACTGAATCCTGCCCTCCCCCTTTTACTGAGATCAACTGATATCAGCTCACAAGACAGTCTCTGGCCCTCCACCCAGCCCTATCTTTTGAAATTCTAGTTCAGCAAGCTGGGCTTCAAATAAGAAAGAAAGGATTTGCGTCCTTGTGTGAAAGAGAAGCCGCTGGTGGATTAATTTTGGTCAGGAATTTCTTTAAAGTGAATGTTTAATTTTGTGGGTAAGAAAACCCCAAAATCAAAACAAGATATCTGCTATCAATTTCTCTCTTTGACAAGGGAAAGCAGAAAATTGTCCTATATCTTTAGCCCACCCCCTTCATTACGTTCTCTAATTATACCTGAATTGTGAACCACATTTGGAGCTCTGGTGGAGCAGTGGTTAAGAGCTACAGCTGCTGACCGAAAGGTCGGCCGTTCAAATCCACCAGCCACTCCTTGGAAATCCTATGGGGCAGTTCTACTCTGTCCTATAGGGTTGCTATGATATACTGTGGTAGCTTGTGTGCTGCTATGATGCTGGTAGCTATACCACTGGTATTTCCGATATCAGCAGGGTTATTTATGGTGGACAGGTTTCAGTGGAGTTTACAGATTAAGACAGACCTGGAAGAAAGGCCTGATGATCTATTTCTGAAAATTATCCAATGAAAACCCTATGGGTCATAGAATATTGTTTGAGACTTTGACTAGCTTACTTTGGAAGTATCACTGGAAAAGGACATCATGACTAGTGAAGTAGAGGGCCAGCGAGGGAAGCTCTCAATGAGATGGATTGATGCAATGGCTGAAACACTGTATTCATACATACCAAAGATCATGAAAACGGCACAGGACCAGGCAACGTTTCATTCTGTGGTCGAGCTGACTTGATGACAACAACAACAACAGAGCAGGGATCCCATATTAAGGTCTTTTGCTTTTTTTTTTTCCTAACCCTACTTCCATTCCGTATACCTACACACATGCAATGCCTTGCCTGTAGTAAGTACTCTAGAGTAATCATTTCCATCTTCATGGAGAGCTCTGGTAATGTCAGTATTTGTTCAACAGCCCTCAATGACTTCTCATGCTCTAAAGAATAAAGATCTAACTTCTTAACATGCCATCCAAAAGTCCCCATGATGGGGCCTCAATCCAGTTTTTGTTATCTTCTCTCCCCATGTGTGAGTCAAACCAAGACTCAGTGTCCCAAAAGCCCTGTAAGTTTCTTTTGCCATGACTATGCTTATAATTTCCCTCAGTGTGGAATGTATAAAAATTCTACCCACCTTCCAAAGCCCACTTCTCTTGCTTCCTAAAGCCTGAAGCCTTCCCTTAACTCCAGGTCAGAATTCCCATCACCCTTGCTAGGTTTGCTCAGGACTCTGTTCCTTTCACTATGACTAACACAGACGCTTAAAGCCTCCTGCCCAACATAGCATTCAGGCTGTGTGGATTTAGCTGCTCTCCTTGGCAATCTATTTCTGAAAAGTCAGCCACTGAGAACCCTGTGGAGCACAGTTCTACTCTGACACACATGGGGTCACCATGACTCAGAGAAAACTCCACGGCAACTGGTTTATTCCTTGTGACCACCACTACCCCTTCTCAGGAAAGGAAGGGCAAATTTGGTAAAGTAAAGCAGTCAAACTGAAAAGAAACTTTCTGCAGTGGCAGGGGAGAGGTGGGGGACTTGGGTGTGTTCTGAGCCCCTAACAAAAGGAGTAGGGCAGTAGAGAGAAGTATACCCAGGGCCCGGATGGAAAGACAGGTCTCCTATGAAGTAAGAGAAGTTTTTCAGGGCCCTCTGCATGAAGGGCTCCCAGAAGTTAAGGGGCACCTGAGAATAGAAAATAATAGAGTTTATATTTGTATTTTTAGTTCTTAATGAAGCATTTATAGGCATAAAAATAATATATTGCAAATTACAAAGCATAATAGTAAAATGGACTTGCATGACCCAACTGCCCAACTTAAGAAATAGGACATCACAAAAACTATTCCAATACCCCTTTACGTGTTACTCTCCAATCCCATCCCCCTACCTTCCCCACACCCTCCATCACTCACCCAACAATATGATTCCAACTATATGACATCGTGGAAAAGCCAAGCATTAGTGAAAACATCAGTGGTTTCCAGGGGTTCAGGGGGAGGAGGAGAGGGAGCACAGGGCAGTGAAATTATTCTGCATAATACTGTAATGATGAACACATGACATCATGCATTTGTCAAAACCCATAGAACTGTACAGCACAATGAGTGAATCCTAATGGAAATATGGACTTTAGTTAATAATAATCTATCTATATTTGTTCATCAATTGTAACATGTACCACAGGAATGCAAGATGTTAATAATAGGAGAAAGTGTGTGCAGGGAGGAGAAAGGTATATGGGAACTCATTGTACTTCCAGCACAATTTGGAGGGCTAACACTTTCTGATTTCAAGCCTTATTATAAAGCGTCACTAATTAAGACTGGTATTGACATCAAAATAGATAAATAGATCAATGGAACAAAATAGGGAGTCAAAAAATAAACAATACATATGACATATATGGACAACTGATTTTGGACAAAGGTACAAAGATAATTCTTTGAAACCAGGATAATCTTTTCAATAGATAGTGATAGAACAATTGAATACCTGTAAGTAAAGAACAAACTTCCATCCATATCTTGCACAATATGCAAAAATTAACTCAAAATGAACCACACACTTAAATGTAAATCTAAAACCACAAAACTTCTAGAAGAAAACATGAAGAACTTTTTGTTAACTTGGACAAACATTTCTTAGATACAACACCAAATGTACAATCCATAAAAAGGGAAAAAAAATCAGACTTCATGAAAATTAAAACTTTTTGATCTTCAAAAGACTCCATTTAAAGAATGAGAAGACAAATCACAGACTGGGAGAAAATATATGTAAATCATATATCTGATAAAGAAGTTATATCCACAATATGTGAAGAATTCTCAAAATCCAGTATTAAGAAAACAAACAATCCAGTTAAGAAAACAAGTAAATGATTTGAATAGCTATTTCAGCAAAGATGTATGGATGGCAAATAAGTACACAGAAAGATGCTCAGTATCGTTGTTGTTAGTTACCATGGAGTCAGTTCTGACACTCATGGCGACCCCTGTGTACAGAGTAGAACAACTCCACAGGGTTTTCAAGGCTGTGACCTTTAGGAAGCAGATTGCCAGGCCTATTTCTGAGGTGCCTCTGGGTGTCTTTGAACTACCAACCTTCTGGCTAGTAGCTAAACACTTAACTTTTTGTGCCACCAGGACTCCTTTCAACATCATTTCTCAGTCTTTATTTGTTTTCTTGTTTAACCTATCTTATTAGGTACCTACAAATTTAGATTCAGTATATCTTCCTGGGAGAAATGAAACGTTTATAACAATCCTTTTTACCTCAATTAATGATTTTCACCTTAAAATCAAGTTTCTCTGATATTAATATAGCTATACCAGCTTTCTTTGCTTAGTATATATGTGAAATATTTTTTTTCAATCATTGTATTTTCAACATTTCTCTATTTTTTTCTTTGAGATGTCTTTACATAAACATATGACTGGATTTTTTTTTTTTTTTAATCTAGGCAGAGTATCATTGACTTTTAGCAGGAGATTTAAATTCAATTCTCACTTACTGTGATGAAATATTTGGGTTTATTTATAGCAGTTTATTTTGTGTTTTCTATTCATCAAGCTTTTTCTATTTTCTTTTGCTACTCTTTGCCTTATTTTTAATTATTCCATTTTTTCACCTTGTACTAGTTTGGAAAATTTTTTTACTTTTATTCTTTTAGAGGTTACTCTTAAAATTTTAACATCCCTACCCTTATACACTGTTGGTAGGAATATAAAATGGTACAACCACTTTGAAAATTGATCTGGTGCTTCCTTAAAAAATTTAGAAATAGAAGTACTATACGATCCAGCAATCCTGCTCCTTGGAATGTGTTCTAGAGAAATAAGAGCTGTCACACAAATAGATATATGCACACCATGTTCACTGCAGCACTGTTCACAATAGCAAAAAGCTGGAAACAACCTAGGTGCCCATCAACAGACGAATGGATAAACAAATTATGGTATATCCACACAGTGGAATACTATGCAACAATAAAGAACAACAATGAAGCTGTGAAACATCTTATAACATGGAGGAATCTGGAAAGCATTATGCTGAGTGAATTTAGTCAGTCACAGAAGGACAAATATTGTATAAGACCACTATTATACGAACTCAAGAAAAGGTTTAAACACAGAAGAAAACATTCTTTGATGGTTATGAGGGTGGGAAGGGAGGGTGAGGGTTATTCACTAACTAGATAGTAGACAAGAATTATCTTAGGTGAAGGGAAGGACAGCACACAAGACAGGAAGTCAGCACAACTGGACTAAACAAAAGCTAAGAAGTTTCCTGAATACAATCAAACACTTCAAGGGACAGAGTAGCAGGGGTGGGGGTTTGGGGACACATCTAGGTAAATTGGCATAATAAGGTTTATTAAGAAAATGTTCTGCATCCTACTTTGGTGAGTGGCGTCTGGGGTTTTAAAAGCTTGCAAACGGCCATCTAAGACGCATCAATTTGTCCTTACCACCTGGAGTAAAGGAAAATGAAGAACACCAAAGACACAAGGAAAGTATTAGCCCAAGAGACAGAAAGGGCCACATAAACCAGAAACTTCATCAGCCTGAAACCAGAAGAACTGGATGGTGCCCGGCTACCACCCATGACCACCCTGACAGGGAACACAACAGAGAGTGCCTGATGGAGCAGGAGAAAGGTGGGGTGCAGAACTCAAATTCCAGTAAAAAGACCAGACTTAGTGGTCTGACTGAGACTGGAGGAACCATGGAAAGCATGGCCCCTGGATTCTCTATCAGCCCAGAACTAAAATAATTTCTGAGGCCAACTCTTCAGACAAAGATTGGACTGGACTGTGGGTCATAAAATGATACTCGTGAAGAGTGTGCTTCTTAGCTCAAGTAGATACATGAGACTAAACGAGCAGCTTCTGTCCGGAGGTGAGATAAGAAGGCAGAGAGAGTTACGAGCTGGTTGAAGGGACATGGGAAATCAGGGGTGGAAAGGAGGACTGTGCTGTCACAGTATAGGGAGAGCAATTAGGGTCACATAACAATGTATGTATAAATTTTTGTATAAGAGACTAACTTGAAAAGTAAACTTTCACTTAAACTACAACAATAAACAAAAAAAAGAACATCCCTAATGAAGTAAAAATTAAACAATATATTTACCTTCCTCTTGAACTTACAAGAACTTTAGACTACTTTAACATCAGTCTTGCCCTCAGAGCAGAGGGGCTATTTATTGTCCAGGTTTTTAGCTTCATCTCATTAACGTTTTTAACTCCACTAATTAGAAATTGGTATTATTCTTTTACCCCTTCAATGTTTATTTAGATTTATCTGAATGTTACTTATTTTCTCTTCATTCCATTTTGTATCTTCTTGAAGATAATTCTTTAGAAGTTCTTTTAATGAGGGATTATAGCTGAAAAATTCATTTATTCTTCATCTGTAAGCTTCCTATTTCATCCTAATTCTTTACATTTCCAACCTTTTACCATAAAAATATACAAAATACAGAAGAGATGAAGGAATAGTACAAAGTAAAAAAAAGAGTGTGTGTGTACACGTACATTTTTTTTTTGCTGAATCATTTGAAAGTAAGCCTCAGGGCTGGGCCAAGATGGCAGAGTAGTCAGAGGCTTCAGGTGGACCCTGTTACAACAAAGACCTGAAAAAACAGGTGAATCAATTATATATGACAATCTAGGAGCCCTGAACATCTAAGGCAAAGTTGAGGAACCGGACTGAGTGGCAGTGAGAGGGAGAGACAGTTCAGAAGCAGCAAGGAGTTGCCAGACCTGACCCAGTGAAAGCCTGAACTCTTCAAGTCTGAGCAGCTCATGGGTGAGTGGTGAGGCAGGCAAGCAGCGGTGCTCAGGAGGCATGTTTTCCACACCTGGAGAGACCCAGTGCCAGAGAGTCTACTCGGCCACCCAGAACCAGTGAGAATCAGCCCTGGATTGGTGAAAGATAAGTACTTGTGTATGGCCCATCATGCGGATCAAAAACAACCCCCTTAGGGAAAAACCTCTCTCCCATTTACCTCCCTGCTCCCTGCTCTGCCCTGGGTCCTGCACTGACTTCAGCAACTGCCAAGTCCCCTGGGCCAGAAGTAGGATCTGTCACATGCACTGAGCCATTCTCCCAGCCTTGGAGAGTGAACAAATTTACAAACAGGGGAAAAAATAAACTGCTGGCTCCTCTAAGCCAGGAACCCAGGGTAGGCACAGCTCCTTTGCCTAGGCACAGGCATAAGGGATCCACGGACTTTGAGTGCCTTTCCCCCTGCATAGACATGTGTGAGCCCATTTCAACAGCATAGGCACTCATTACCAGAGTACAACAGGGTGTATACCTGAAATCTAACTTCAACTGTTTCAGCTGTGAAGTGGCGGGTTCTTGATGTTTGACACTGCTCTGCCCATTAAGCAGGGTCTTCACCTACCCACATCAGGGACCTGAGGACTTGTGGCTCCATTCCTGCAATCTAGCCACCTGCCATAGGGGCCCATAAATAAGAGGTGACCCCCAGTCCTTACAGCCAACAGCATTGGGTACTCATAGTCTGGCTGCAAAACCCACCCACCTACATTCTCTAGGGAACAGGGATATGCCTTCCCCATGGATACTCAGTGGTGGCCATCAGCCCCCTGCCTTGCTCAGTGTGTCCCCCTGCCACGGCCAGATGCCTGTGCCTAGAACAATCACCCATGCCTGTCTAGGACTGTAAGTGAGAGCCTACATCACACACTTGGTGGCTATCTACCTGGGCACCTGAGTCGAATCCATACAGGAGTGGGTGGACTCTTGAGCTCACATACCTACTAAAGATCTAACCACCTGGTACAGGACATTAGAGCTTCAAAGTTGCCAATAATCAAACTAGCTCGTACAAGCAGCCTATTGGGGCATATCAAAACAAAACAAGAAGCTAGGACACGGTAAGCAAACATAAAATAAATAAATATAATAACTTATTGATGGCTTGGAGACAACAGTCAATATCAAATCACATAAAGAAGCAGTTCATGATGGCTTCAGCAAGCTCCCAAAATAAAGAATCTAGACATTTTCCAGAGAAGGAAAATTTCTTGGAATTACCAGGGGCAGAATACAAAAGATTAATACACAGAACTCTTTAAGAAATTAGGAAGGAAATTAAGCAAAACGCAGAACATGCAACAGGAAATCAAAAAGATTAGAGAAGAGCATAAGGACAATTTAACAGGCTGCAGGAATCCATAGAGAGACACCAATCAGAAATCCAGAAGAATAGCAAATAAAATGTCAGAATTAGACAACTTAGTAGAAAGTCATGGGAGCAGATTTGAGGCAACGGAAGTCAGAATTAGTGAGATTGAAGATAAAGCACTTGACACCAATTTGTTTGAGGAAAAATCAGATAAAAGAGTTTCAAAAAATGAAGAAATCCTAAGAATTATGTGGGAGTCTATCAAGAGGAATAACCTATGAGTGATTGGAGTACCAGAATGGGGTGGGGGGAGGGGATAACAGAAAATACAGAGAGAATTGTTGAAGATTTATTGGCAGAAAACTTCCCTGATATCGTGAAAGATGACAAGATATCTATCCAAGATGCTCATCGAACCCCACATAAGGTAGATCCCAAAAAAAAGTCACCAAGACATATTATAATCAAACTTGCCAAATCAAAGATAAATAGAGAATTTTAAGCACAGCTAGGGATAAATGAAAAGTTATCTACAAAAGAGAGTCAATAAGAATAAGCTTGGACTACTCAGCAGAAATCATGCAGGCAGGTACTGTTTTGATTTGTCTTGCTTGCTCTTCAATGGGTTTCCTGAGTCTTACAATTTATCTTTTCTCCGCTCTAGAAATTCTAAACAATTAATCCTTCAAATATTGCTTTTCCTCTGTTTTTTCTCTTAGCTTCCTCTGAACTCTAATTGGATATTTGCTGAATATTCTAACTCAATCTTCCATGCCTTATAATCTCATATTTTCCAACTCAATCTTTTTGATATGAATCAGTGTGATTTCTTCAGATTTATTTTCCAGTTCATCAATTCTCTCTTCATCTGACTTTATTATACTCTTTAACCTTTCCACAGGATTTTAAAAATTGACTTTTTTCAAAATGTTAATGGACTGTTACTTTTCACTTATCTTTTGAATCTTTCCTTTGCTTCTTTAAACACATTTACGTGTCTACTGATATATCGTACCTAATGATTCTGATGTTTAATGTCTTTATAAGCATAGTTCTGTCATTGTAATTCTTCTGTCAGCTGTCTTACTCAGAATGATTTTTTTCCTTATGTTTTGTGATTTTTGTCTGGAACCTTGTATTTTTGGAACGCTCTGTAAATTCTCTGAGACCTCAGATTAGGGTGCATTTCTTTGGGGAGGATTCTTTTTTTTTCCTAGCGATGTAGAGATACTGAAGACCCAGATCCATATTAAGTAGAATCCTCCTGGAGAGGTTTTGGGCTACAAATGGGTTGTATGGCTTCTTTATGTGAGCTAGTTTATGATTATAGAGCCTCAAGAGAGGCTATATATATTTTTTTTTTTTACTGTACTTCAGGTGAAGGTTTACAGAACAAATAGTTTCTCACGAAACAGTAGTACACATATGTTTTATGACATTGGTTAACAACCCCACGACATGTCAACCCTCTCCCTTCTTGACCTTTTTTTGTTTTTTTGGTGAAAATATACATAGCCAAAGATACACCATTTGAAAAATTTCTACATGCACAGTTCAGTGACATCGACTACGAGAGAGGTTATATTTTTAAAATTTTATTTTACTTTTACTGTGCATGTAGAATCTTGACTTAGCAAGACAATTATCCCCAGGGGCCTCCTGGGTATGGCAAATGGCCATGCTCGATTGCCACCTTAGCCTCCACTCCTTTTCAATCACTTCCTCACGGGATTTCTCTTCCTTTTTTTTTTGGATTCATTCTCCATTCATTTAAAAATGTGTGTGTGTGCGTAGTGCAGAATTGTCAGCTGTCATGGATTGAATCATGTCCCCCAAAAATATGTGTATCAGTTTGAGCAGGCCATGATTCCTAGTATTGTGTGATTGTCCACAATTTTTGTCATCTGATATGATTTTCCTATGTGTTGTATGTAAATCCTACTTCTATGATGTTAATGAGGCGGGATATGAGGCAGCAGTTATGTTAATGAGGCAGGACTCAATCTACAAGATTGGTTTGTGTCTTGAGCCAATCTCTTTTGAACCAGGATTCCTGCACAGAGAAGCTCCTATTCCAGGGGAAGATTGAGAAGGACCTTCCTCCAGAGCCAACAGAGAGAGAAGGCCTTCTTCTGGAGCTGACATCCTGAATTTGGACTTCTAGCTTACTTTACTGTGAGGAAATAAATTTCTCTTTGTTGAAGCCATCCACTTGTGGTACTTCTTTATAGCAGCCCTAGATAACTAAGACATTTTCTAATTTGCAGTGGAGAATTTCAGAATCTCTAGTCTGACATATTGTCAGAGATAATAGTGTTCTACACTTAGAGTTGCATACTATGTCCTTGGATCTGTATTATGTTCTTATAGAGCATACAGTTGGATTTTTTTTTTTTTTTTACTATATTTCTTTTAATGCAATGCTGCTCTGGGACTGAGACTTGTGTATCATAATTTAACATATGGATGGCCCAGTGCCTGCTGTCTAGTGTTATGATCATTCTACTCATCTTATCCAACTAGGAAGCATGCTCCTGAAGACTCAGAATGCATCTTGCTTATGACTATATTACCAGCGGTGTACTGATAAACTGGCTCCCTGAAAGTAAAGTGCCCTGATAATAAGCGTTTTCCAATTTCTGCAGTGTAAATACTGCAACTATGGCCAATTTCAAGCTAGCAACAGTCTAACAACCGGCTCAAAAATTCTTGAAATTTGAAGAATCATCTTTTGTCAGCTGATAGAGCTGGCTCCAGTACACCATTGCCATAACTCCTACTGTGGCATGTAACGGAGAGGATGCTCAACAAGTTCTTGTTGAATTAAAGTACAAAATACCTTCCTTGTACCTGGTGCAGAGCTAAGAATAGTCATCAATGCCTCCCATTTTTCAGATTTTTCAAAGCGGAATCTCAGATAAAATTGTTTCTCTACATCTCCTCTTGCTCTGATATCTTTTCAGTTCAAGCAATGAGGTGACTAAATGTCTTGTTCTTTAGTGTCTTCTTTCAATTTCCTGCAAGACTGCAAAGTGAAATGATTACATTGGGTATGATAGTTTTCCACACAACATTGAAAGCAAAGTTTGCCATAAGTAAATTTCTATGTATTTAGTAGCTGTATGGTTAATAATGGAGCCCTGCTGTTGCAGTGGTTAAGAGCACCAGCTGCTCCTTGGAAACCCAATGGGGCGGTTCTACTCTGTCCTATACAGTAACTATGAGTCAGAATCAACTCGATGGCAATGGAGCAGTTAAAAATTAAAAAAAAATAAAATAAAATGAAGAGTTAGCTGCTATGCAAAAAGCAAATTTCCTATTTTGCACAAATGGAAAAAATAGAGAAGCAAAGCAAAACCCCCGATCAGAATGAGTTGTTTCCAGGAATGAGATAATTGGTTTTATGAGTGTAATATGCACACTATTCCTAATTGATTTAACTGGCCAAGTTAAACTCTCAGGCAAAGTCATCCAATGAATTCTTCAAAGTATGTACTTTTAGAAGAGACAAAGCTGCTTCCAGTTTATTAACCAGAGCAGGCTTCGTGAAAAAGATAATATCTGAGTTATCTCACAGGATGGGCAGAAGTTAGCCATGCCAAGGCGGGAAGTTTCAGGAATAGGGGAAACATCCAAAAACCATGTCACCTCTCTTCATCTCCCTGAATTTACATTATTCCCTGGAGAGCTATAAATGCTATAACAATTTATAGATTTCTGTACCTGAAGATATCTCAGCTGTTGAAGAATGGGTAGCTTCCCCTTAAAGAAGAGGAAAGAATTAAACTACTAGAGACTGAACCTCTCTCCATTTTCCAGCTAATTTAGGTTTCCATCATGGAACTTTCATAGTAATTCCATTTTTAAGGAAAATAGTTAAAAAAAATTTTCCCTTGACGTTAAAGGCTTTTAAATAGGGACAGATTACCCAATAAGCAAACTATCTACTGGCTTTGATGTGGTAAAACTTATGTGAAATTGGGCACTACAGATTAGTGTAAGTAAACACAAGTAAGCCCGTGCATACCTTGCTTACTGGTCGATCCGCCCCTGCTTTTTAAACTTCAAAGGATTTGAGGATGAGATTTGATATGATTGATTCAGAAGTTTGCTTAGAAACTTACAGACTTTCTGACATGTTTTGTTGGGGAGGGCATGGTTGAAAATTGAGCAAAGACTTGAGAGATTCTGGGTTTTTCAACCTGTCTAAATATCAATAATTCTTTTTAATATCAAGAATTTTGAAAGCTTATTGTAAATAGATGATGATTTCTTGTTCCCATTGCCTAAAGCTAGGAAGTCAGAACTCAAATTTCCCCTCATCACCTGCCTCCAATCAATCACCAATCTTATTCACCATACCTTGTTAACAGTTCTCAAATCTATCGCCTCCTCTCTATCCCCTTTGCCACCAAGTTGAGGCCACCACCATTTTATGCCTTCATGCAGAAACCTACGAACGCATCTCCTTGCTTCTGGCTTTGTTTTCCTTCCTTATCAGTTATGATTAGGTTCTGCTGCCTATGATAGCAAATAGGAGTCCCTGGGTGGTATAAACATTTAACACACTCAGCTGTTAACCAAAAAGTTGGAGGTTAGAGTCCACTCAGAGGTGCCTCAGAAGAAAGGCCTGGCGATCTACTTCCAAAAAATCAGCCATTGAAAACCCTGTGGAGTATAGTTCTACTCTGTCACACATGGAGTCAAGTAGAGGTCTGGAGCTAAGCTGGTTTCTAGGGCTGGTCTGGCAGCTCCACGGGCAACAGGCTGAGTCTCTTTCTGTGTTTCTTCTTTGCTATTCTTGACATTTGGCTTCCATCTTCAAGGCTGCCCGTGATAACAGGATGGACACCGTTGCTACAGCCATCCCATTCACATTCTAGGCAGCAGCAAGAGGAAGGTGACAAGGGAAAGAACGTGCTTGCAAGACCTTTTCCAGAACTCCTACCCAACCACCTCCATTTACTCATGAATCACCCCTATTTGCATGGGAGGCTAGGAAACGTAGTTTTTAAATTAGAATATTGCTGTTCCCAATAAATAGAGGTTGTGTTAATAAGGGAGACAAGTAAAATGGGTATTGAGGAAGCAACCAGCAGTGCTTGCCACATGCTTTCGTCTTTGCTTTACACTTCAAACTTTACCAAAATGCAACTCAGTCACGTCGTCATCTGCATAAAATCCTCCTATTGTCCCCTATTATCCTATAACTGGCCATGAGTCAAAATTGACTCAGTGTCAACCAGCACAAACAACATTTTCTAACTTCCCATGCAAGGCCCTCAGTGATCTGCCTCCTCTGCTTTATTTCTTACCATTCCCCACCTCACACTCACACTCACACTGTATGCTCCCTCCTCCCTCAACTCCCAGGACTCCACGAAGTTACTTCCTCCTTACCCTCCCCTAGGCCCTTTGCTTGTTTACTTTCTACTTCTCCTTTAGACTCAATTTAGACTTGGTCAGAAGTCTTCCATGACCCTTCAACGATGAGTTAGATGATCCATCTCTGTGCTCAAATAGTACCCTTTCCTTCCCCTACTGAGGCTTTTAGCGTATTGTACTCTATTTACCCCCCACCGTCTGTCAGTTGTACTGTGGTGGCTTGTGTGTTGCTATTCACATATGCTGGAAGATATGCCGTTGATATTTCACATACCAGCAGGGTCACTCATAGTGGACAGGTTTCAGCATAGCTTTCAGACTAAAACAGATTAGGAAGAAAGAGCAGGAGATCTACTTTCAAAAATCGGCCATTGAAAACCTTAGAGATCACAACAGAAAATTTCTGACTTGCTTGCTTTGGACACCATCGGATGGGATCAATTGCTGGAGGAGGACATCATGTTTGGCGAAGTAGAGGGCAAGCGAGGGTGAGGGAGACGCTCGGTGAGATGGATTGGCACAATAGTCGCAAAGATGGACTTGAATATGCCAGCGATCCTGAGGATGATGCAGGACTGGGCAACGTTTCATTCTGTTCTATATAAGGTCTCCATGAGTCAACTCAATGGCAGCTATATATCTACCTCTGTCTATCTATTCTATTTACTTGTCTGTCTTCCCAAACAGATTGTAAACTCATTGAGAAATAGGAAATT
Source organism: Trichechus manatus latirostris (assembly GCF_000243295.1). Taxonomy (NCBI): domain Eukaryota; kingdom Metazoa; phylum Chordata; class Mammalia; order Sirenia; family Trichechidae; genus Trichechus; species Trichechus manatus. The sequence continues at coordinate 22,699,728 of NW_004443955.1, forward strand.
ATTTTAGTCTCTTTGCATCCTCCACACGCAGCCTACTGATTGGAACACCAGAGCACTTAATAAATTTTGGTTGAATGAATAAATGTATTAATTGATTACAGCATGGGTTGGTGCTGGACTCATTTGTCTTGATGACTCTAGCATTGGTGGCCAGCCCAGGAGTGGGAAGGGGGGCAGTGGTGGGGAGGTATGGCAGAGGAATGAATGAATCCAGGGTCCACTGAAATGACCCATCAGAGTTGATTGCTTTAGCTTCAGACTTCATAGTTTAACATAGGAAACTGTTGGAAAACTATGAAGTGAAGCTGAGAAGATCCCCCCTTCCCTTGGTCATGCTGGCAATCATCCAGGATGATTTAAGTAGAATTTGAGATTAGTGGTGATTCATGACAGCCATCCTGGAGTCCAGGCGGTGGTCTCTTGACTTGAAAGCACATGCAATGCATAAATTATAATTTTACTAATGATGTTAAGCAAGCAGTTGAAATTTCTTCAGGAACATTTCAAGAAAGCAACACCACTTTTTCCTATTCTGCTAAATTTTGCTATTATAGAATTTGATCTTTGCTCTGGACTAAGGAATTTGTGGAAGGTGGGTTCCTGCCACACTCTGAGATCATCTGGCCTGTCTCCACCAAAGGAGTCCCCTGGTGGCACAAAGTGTTAAGCACTCAACTACTAGCAGAAAGGTTGGCTGTTCAAATCCACCCAGAGGCACCCTGAAGGAAAGTCCTGGCTATCTATTTCCAAAAGATCACAGCCATCGAAAACCCTATAGAGTGCAGCTCTACTCTGAGACACATGGGGTCGCCATGAGTTGGAATAATTCAACGACAACTGGGTCCTGACTCAGGCTAGGAATCAATGATAGTGTGGCACTCCCATGTGGATTGTGAAGGCATCACATCCTCTTGGACGGCATGTTACTAGAAGCATTATAGGCTCGTTCCAGGGAGCCTTTTAATATTTAAATTTCAGATATTTTTCCTGAAGAAGATAAAGTCATGGGGGAAAAAGAAACCGCTCTGACCGCTGAGATAGACGAAGCAGAGACGTGGCACAGCGGCAGTCTAGCAATTGTGTGCCCTCTTTTCAGCACCAACATTTGTGCCTGGCATAAAGTAAATGTTCCAAAAGAAAAACAGAGGAATGACTGGTTTTGTGGTACCCACTGGAAATTCTGGTAGCGCACTGGTTAAGAGCTAAGGCTTCTAACTAAAAGGTCAGCAGTTCGAATCCACCAGCTGCTCCTTGGAAACCCTATGGGGCAGTTCTACTCTGTCCTATTGAGTTGCTATGAGTCAGAATTGACTCAACGGCAACCGGTTATTGGATTTTTTTTTTTAATATTTTATTGTACTTCAGGTGAAGGCTTACAGAACAAATAGTTTCTCATGAAACAGTAGTACACATGTTGTTTTATGACATTGGTTAACAACTCCACAACATATTAACCCTCTAACTTCTCAACCTTTTTTTTTTGGTGAAAATACACATAGCCAAAGATACACCGTTTCAAAAATTTCAACATACACAGTTCAGTGACATTGACTACGGTCTTCCAATTGTGCTGTTATTCTCACTTAAGATGAAGGCTTACAGAACAGAATAGTTTCTCATTTCACAGTTACTACAAATGTTGCCCTATGACAATGGTTAACAATCTCACAACACATCAACAATACCTTTACTCAACCTTGGGTTCCCTATCACCAGCTTCCTTGTCCCCATCTGCCTTCTGGCCCTTGTCACTGGACTCCTGTACCTCGTTAGTCTCATTTGGTTTTACGGGGCTGTCCACTCCCAGGCTGAACAGTGAACCTCAGAGATAACTTCACCACTGAGCTAAAAGGGTGTCTGGGGGCCATACTCTCGGGGTTTCTCCAGTCTCCTTTAGGCCAGTAAATCTGGTCTTTTTTTTGTGAGTTAGAATTTTGTTCTACATCCTTCTCCAGCTCTGTCCAGAACCCTCTGTTGTGATCCTGGTCAGAGCAGTCAGTGGTGGTAGCCGGGCACCATCTAGCTGTACTGGACTCAGTCCAGTGGAGGCCTTGGTAGCTGTGGACAATTAATCCTTCGGACTAATCTTTTCCTTGTATCCTGTTCTCTTTGTTCTCCCTTGCTCCCAAAGGGATGAGACCAGTGGAATATCTTAGATGGCCGCTCACAGGTTTTTAAGACCCCAGACACTACTCACCAAGGTAGAATGTAGAGCATTGTCTTTATAAGCTGTGTCATGCCAATTGAGCTAGATGTTCCCTGAGACCATGGTCCCCACAACCCTCATGGAAGTTTTAATGAATGAGTCACAATCTTTCTCCTGCTGAAAGAATCCTCAGACCAAGAACGTTTGAGAATCCTGTGTTGTCTAACAAGCTGTGGTTAAAACAAACTGTGCCTCATTTTGTATTTTGTTTTTTACTAGCCCGTTCAAGAGATGTGGTTGAAATCCTGATTTTATTATAGGCCTCAAAAGTTTAACCTTAATTTTGAGTTTCTTTGTGTCATCTGGGTCCCTGGGTCATGAGAAAGGTTGATGCTCAACTACTAACCTAAAAGTCGGTGGTTCAAACCCACCCAGTAGCAACGCAGAAGAAAGTCCTGGCGATTTGCTTCTGTAAAGATTACAGCCAAGAAAACCCTGTGGAGCAGTTCTACTCTGACACACTGGAGGTCGCCATGAGTCAGAATCGACTCAATGGCAATGGGTTTGGTGTTTTTGGGTTTTGCACCATTTTGGTCCCTGAGAGTTTTATAACATGGCTTTATTATACTTCTCCATTTTCAGCGGCGAGTTCACATTATTAGGGGTGGGAGGTTCATGGCTAAAGAAGAGCAAGAATTATAGGATAAACTGGAATCTAATGAGCATATCTGCCAATTTTTAGAGACGTGTGTATTTAACTTCCAATTACCTACAACACTAAAGAAGAGTTGTGTATCTAATAATGAATTGACATAATATAAAGAAAAAAACATTTTAAATAAACGCTGATGAAATCAGACTTCACCAATATGGGATTCCTGATAATCCAACTAGAGTTAATCTGAAACTTTATATTCTCTCTGAAAAATGTTATGCTCTTTCAAAAAGTCTTATACATTTATGAATGCACTTCTAGTTGACTCTTTGTAGTTGTTGATAGGAGTTATTATCATACGCAGGAAGGCATAAAGCTGTATTTCTGGAAACATGATCTATAATTCTGATGAAATGTCTTTATAGTTACTCTGAATTAGCAAGGGTTTCTTTTGTCTTTGAAATCATGATAGGATTTTCAGAGGCTGTGGGTTTATAATCCTGAATTTTCTTTGGCTTAGGCTAAATATTAAACTTATATGACCTCCCTGGAGTGTGTTAGGTGTGACCTGGACAAGGGACCCTAATAACCCTGCCATGGTTAATTATGCTATTTATGTCTTTAAATTGTTCTTGGGGTTTGTGTAAGTACCTAGAGTAATGCCAAGTTGCAATATTACTCTCAGGAAAGTCTATCATTTTAACTGACCAACCCACCTAATTAAGGAAAGAGGACTCAGGTCTTCTCTTTCTCTTTGCGAGAGTCTGAAATCATTTTAAGAGTCGTTCAGGAGTCCAGAGGTACCCTGTTTGATGTGGCTGAAGCAGCGAGTGTTAAAGCAGCTTTGTTCTCTTCAGCGTGACCTGGCTCTAGACACCCCATAGCAACAACCTAAACCCAGATTCCAGTTCCCTAAGCTCAATTCACGTTAGTCACTACTGAAAATGGCCTCATAGGCACTGGGTGGTATCGTTGTTGTCATTGTCGTTGTTGTTGTTGTTAGATGCGGACTCACTTTGACCCCTGGCACAGCAGAAGGAAATACTGCCTGGTCCTGCACCATCACCACAATTGGTTACAGATGGAACTGTTGTGATCCATAGAGTTTTCGTTGGCTAATTTTCAGAAGTAGGTTGCCAGGCCTTTCTCCCTAGTCCATATTAGTCTGGAAGCTCTGCTGAAACCCGTTCAGCATCCTAACAACACACAAGCCTCCAATAATGGATGGATAGTGACCGTGCATGAGATGCATTGACTGGGAATTAAACCCGAGTCTCCCACATGAAAGGCAGAATTCTACCACTGGACCACTATTGCCCCTGTGGTATCATTAAAAAACAGACAAAAGAAAAACAGTTTCTATCAAGTTGATTCTGACTCACGGAGACACCACGTTTGTCAGAGTAGAACCATGCTCCTTAGAATTTTCAATGGCTCATGCTTTGGAATTAGATCACCAGGCCTTTCTTCTGAAGCTCATCTGGGTGGACTTGAACCTCCAAGTTTCAAGTTCCTTTCAGTTAGCAGCCAAGCGCATTAACCATTTGCACCACCCAGGGACTCATTAACCCAGGTTAAAAAGCTCTTAGTGATGGGATAAAAATTAGAACCTAAGGTTCTGGAACTTTAGATGGTAATCTTTGCATATATTTGCCACCAGTTCTTTAGCCCCATGGTGATGTTTGGAGTTAGACAGGCCTAGCTTTGAACTGGGTAAACTGTTCAATCAGTCTAAGTCAGTCGTTCACAACAGGGTCAGATTTGCTCCCCAGGGGATATTTGCAAGTGTCTGAAGACACTATGGGAATCCTGGTGGCGTAGCGGTTAAGTGCTGTGGCTGCTAACCAGAAAGTCGGCAGTTTGAATCCACCAGGCGCTCCTTGGAAACTCTATGGGGCAGTTCTACTCTGTCCTACAGGGTCGCTATGAACTGGAATCGACTCGACGGCAGCGGGTTTCCTGAAGACACTGTTGGCATCTAGCAGGTAGAGGCCGGGATGCTGCTAAACATCCTACAACACGCAGGACAGGCTCCCATAATGAAGAATTATCCGGCCGAAAGTGTCAATAATACTGAGGTTCTAAGCCTGGGTTTCCTCTTCTGCAATATGGAAATAGTGATTCTTCCCTAATAAGCTTGTTGGGGAGGATTAAATGTGATAATGAAAGCAAAGTTTTTAGTGCAGTGCCTGGCACACAATGAGTGCTCAGTAATAAGCTAGTGTTTCAGCGGCAGAATTCTTGGCTTCCATGCGGGAGACCCGAGTTCACTTCCCAGCCAAGGCATCTCATGCACAGCCACCACCTGTCTGCGCGTGGAGGCTTGGTGTTGCTATGATGCCGAGCAGGTTTCAGCAGAGCTTCCAGACTAAGACAGACTAGAGGAAAGACCTGGCGATCTACTTCCGAAAAATCAGTCAATAAAAACCTTCTGGGTCACAATGATCTTTATCCCATCACTAAGAGCTTTTTATGGGGAGAGTGTTGGCACATCGTGGTGTTGGCAACCAACGTCACAAAACAATATATGTATTGTTTGATGAGAAACTAATTTACTCTGTAAACCTTCATTTAAAGGAAAATTTAAAAAAAAATTCATTTCATATTATCCAGAAGTCTCCTAAAGTTTTTTATTTTCAATATTTTTCCCTTCTTATTTTTCAGCGCTGCTACATATTTTTGTTTGTCTTTACATTTCCTTCATCGTTTTAATGAGTTCCTAGGAGGAGGTGAGCTACACACAGGAACTCAAATCTCCATCTTGAAACCAGAAGTCTGTCAAAGTGTGCAAACAGTGAAGAAAACTTCCTTCCTCTTTCTCCTCATAGCTCCTTCTCCTCTTTAAGCCACCACACTGCCCCCCAGCCCCCTCGTCCTTTCCTCCCAAATCATGACACATTTTCTCTTTCTTTCTCATTGCAGTCTGTGCTCTGCGCCTCTTTAAAAATATCTCCATTTCTCTGCTTTTTGGCAGTTAAATGCCAGCCATGTGTCTCCTCAAAGCCTGTCATTTTCCTTTTTATTCCACTCACTGACCCTACAAATGACATTTGATGTACTTACAAGAGCTGGAACAGTCATTAGCTTAAAATGTTTTTTTTTTCGAAAAAAATTCTCACAGCTCTGACTCACATCTTTAAAAAAAAAAAGAAAGAAAAGAAAGACACTCTGCAGAAAACTCTGTACACTTCCATGCCTGGTCCTGCTGGGTTTTGTTGCACAGAAAATCTGGAGTGCTCTGGTTAATGTGGCTATGTACACAGGTCAGGTAAGGACCCCAAAGTACCTGCTACCCTTATGGGGGGGCTCCTAGGATATACTTTGGTGTTCCTATAAAAATAATCTTAATCCTTTCTCTGAAATTTCAAAAACCAAACTTCTGTATCTTTCAGGTTTATTCAGTTTAAGCAGAATCCTCAGAGGAATTCAACACAAGGGCGCATCTAGTGGTAGCTGCACATCTGATGGCGAGAGCTGGCTGCATCTTGGAATTATCACTATCTAAATACAGTAAGAGAAGTCCCTGAGTAGTGCAAATAGTTAACACACTCAGCTGCTAACCAAAAAGTTGAAGGTTTGAGTTCACCCTTAGGCATCTCGGAAGAAAGGCCTGGCATTCTACTTCTGAAAAATCAGCCATTGAAAACCCTATGGAGCACAGTTCTACTCTGACACACATGGGGTCTTCATGAGTTGGAATTGATTTGACAACAACTGAGGTTTTGGGTTTTTTAAACATAGAAAGAAGGTCTCCCCTAGTCTGGGGCCAGACACACTTAGGTAAGTCCTTATCTTGCATGATGCTAAGGGATTAATAACAATATGACCAGATAAGCCCACTCCATGTTAGGGCCCATCTGGGTTGCTTCAACTTGCACATTGTATCAGGACATACAGTCTCTGCAAGCTAAAGTATCCTGAATGGAGCCCTACACAGAACAGGAACATCCAACCCCTTTGTCCATACTTGGGTACACTAACAGATCCCATTCCATTTCCAAATTTGGGTCCTTGAGCCCCACTCCCACCCCTTGAGATCCCAGAGGGCCCTTAGAATCTCTGAGGTCCTGGTATTGCTCTGGAGAAGACTTATATGCCAAGCAAACTGTAATCAACCTGCATGGCAACCCACACATGAGTGGCCCATGGTGTATGTGATGACCAGCTTATTGCGAAGAACTTAAAAGCAGGGAAATACAGAGCACACGACATCCCCCAGGTCCCGAGATTATTCCTTAGAGAGGCGTGCTAGGGCAGCAGACATGAATGTGCATTCCAACTGAGGAAGCATGCTTCACACCACTTAATATATTTATAAGTTGGATTAAGATGGGGTAGGGAATACCTGGAGTCCCTGGGCAGCACAAATGGTTAAGCATTCTACTACTAGCGGAAAGGTTGGTTGTTCGAACCCAACCAGAGGCACCTTGAAAGACAGGTCTGGCAATCTTCTTCTGAAAGGCCACAGCCTTGAAAATCCTATGGAGCACAGTTCTACTCTGCACTCATGGAGCGGCCATGAGTCAGCATCAGCTCAGCCACAACTAACACAACAATAACAGGGAATACCTAGTGTTCTTTGAAACGAAGGGATTTCCTGGCCCAGAAAGTAAGCTTGAAGAGTCTCAGGTGCTCAGCCAGGGATTTAAATATTGATGTTGCTGATAGGACTGGTTGTCCTTTCATGAACAGGTTCAGACATGGTGACCCAACTCACTTCCACCTCACCCCATGGCCACCAGAGACAAATGGTTTGTTTTTCCTCAATCTGCCCCTTGATCTTGGGGCCTCATTAAATATAAGCTTTCCCATTGGGGAAAATAATCAACAAGACTTTCAATGGAGCCTTCAAATTTGTTGACTTTCCCATGGTTCTGCCAGTCTTCTCATATATCTTTTATTATTTGCAGCTTGATAACCCATCATTTTTTGTTTTGTCAGACCCTCAATTCATAAGTCATAGTTATATATCTTTGTGGAGGATTCTTAATTATTCTCACCTTCTGGTATTCAAACACTTCTGTATTCCTCAATGTTGTGGACTGAATTGTATCCCCGGCAAAATACGTGTTGGAATCCTAACTCCTATATCTGTGGATGTGATCCTGTTTGGGAATAGGGTTTGCTTTATTATGTTAATGAGGTCATATCAGTATAGGATGTATCCTAACCCTAATCACTTCTGAGTTATAAAAAGAGCAGCTTAGACGCAAGAGAAAACACAAATGGGGGTGAGAGGTGGGGTCTGGGGGTTGGGGTCAGGGCAGATGCTATCTGATGACTATGAAGGCAGATGAATCTACAAGCCCAGGAACTGCAAGGATTGCTGGCTACTAGAAGCTGAAATAGACAAGGACCTCTCCCTATAGCAGGTACCCTGAATTCAGACTTCTATCCTCCTAAACTATGAGAAAATAAATTTGTCTTTTATAGCCACCTACTTGTAGTATTTGTGTCATAGCAGCACTAGATAACTAAGACACCCTCCTACATTGAATTTGTGCCTCTTTAAAAATAGAATTCAGAGGAAATGATAGTGTGTGACTTCCAAGCCTAGTCATAAAGTTATTGTGGCTTCTGACTTGCTCCCTCTCAGACTGCTTGTTCTGGAGGAAGCCAGTTGCCTGATGTAAGGGCATTCAAGTAGTCTTGTGGAGAGGCCCATTTAGAGAAGAAGCAGGGACTTGGACCATCATTTGACATCAAGTTGCTGGCCATACGAGTGAGCCACCTTAGAAGTGGATTCTTCAGCCTAGTCAAGTCTTCGAGTGACTACTTCCCTGGCCAATATCTGACTGCAACCTTATGAGAGACCCTGGGCCAGAACTGTCCAACGAAGCTGCTCCTGAATTCCTGAATCCAAGAAATAGTGACAGACAATAATGATTATTGTTTTAAATTACTAAATTTTGGAGTAGTTTGTTATGCTGCAGTAGATAACTAACAGGAAAGATGACAAGAGCACAGGGGAAAGGTTGAAGAGCCATGTGATTCACTCCGAATAAGTAAGACTGAGCCAAAATCAAGGAACTGGCAACATTTGCTCAGCTGGATTTCAGAATTGCTATGGACCAGTGACTCCTGTGTGCCTCCCATCTTCCTCCCTTAGTGGAAAAGTTGTTATTCTGTCTGTCCCACCATTATGTGTTGGGTGAGTTGGGGCAGAACATTTTTCTCTTTAGTTCACAGGTCTTCAGATCAAAAGAAGCTATACTCAAGGAACCACACCTGAGGAGTCTCAGCCACACTAGATATGATTTTAAGATGGATGATGAATCTGAGCCTGATTCTTTAATAACTGAAACTTGTGTGTGTGTGTTGGGGCAGGGCGGTCTTGCAAGCTCAGATCACATAGAAGAGTCACATGTAGATTTTCTGGCTAACAGCCCCAGCTGAGGTCCCAGCTAACAGCCAGCAGCAATTCCAGACATACGAGTGAGGGCACTTTCAGATGTTTCTATCTCCAGCCTTTGAGCTCTCCCACCTGATGCCAGATGAAGCAGAAACTGATCTACCCTCACTGAGCCCTTCTCAAATTGTAAATTTGTGAGCAAAATTTGCCATTGTTTTAAGCCACTAAATGGAGGGGTCATCTGTTACACAGCCATAGAAACTTGAACAGGGTCTTCTGTCCTTTCTTCCTTTGTTCCCTATGTTTTCCATCCTGAACACATTCTGGTAGCCCCTTTTCATCATTTTTCCTTTGAAGTAGGAAATATCAGCCCAACCCCTGGCCAAAGGAGCAAATGTAAGGCTGTCGGCCATTTGGCGAGGGCATATGTATATTAAATCATCTTGCATTCTCTGCATCAAAGGCATATGTCAAGTATTCTCCTTAGTTGTCCCAAGTAGTCATATAACCATGCTGACTTGGCAACCATCTGAGAGTGGCAACAGCCTCGGTGAGGTAATCTAGTTTCTATTTATAGTATCAGAGATACCTTAATGGAGGTATGTATTCCCAAGTCCATCAAATTCTTGATCAAGAATTGGACAGCAATAGCCTCCCCCTGCATTATTAATCAGCACAGGTAATTGATACTCTCTCCAATGATCAGATGCTATTTTCCCTATTTCTTGTCATGCAACTTCATTCAATAAAACTAATGTCGTCCCCTCTTTTTGCAAAAGAACATTCCAAGCCTCTAAAGACCCATCTGGATGCAGATGATAGCACTTCTGGAGGGACCTAGCTCTCATTCGATATACTATGGTCCTCCTCTCAGTGCTGGTCCCCCTCTGGTACCTGTACAATGTGCCATATGATAACTGTTTTCAAACTACCTTGATAGCTGCAATAGCAGACATTCTTTCCTTTCTGGAAGAGTCCCCCCTGTTTCTGAAGTGGCCAAATGACTGTCCTGTTGGCTACACTGGAGGTGGTGGAGGGAGGACCTTGCACTTCTCACCTCCAGGGCAAGTGACTGGCTCCAGTGGCTGCCCTGTATACAATGAGAGGCTCATTCTTGTTTTCCCTTCCTCCTTCTCCTTAGAATTCAAAAATACCTTCAAACACAGAGGAACCAGAGTAGTAATTTATGAACCACATCCTGTCCCTTCGTAGCATTCTCACAGCACTTCCACCTTTATGCTATGATCCTTGGCACCATCTGGTCACCAACCATCCAACCTCAGCCAGGTGACCCACTACTGCTCCCAGGAGGGATGTCTCCTACTCCTGGCCAGTTAAACTCTATCCCTGCCTGCAAAAAACCATAATACCAGGTCAACTGGCACCAGCAGGGACCCAACAGTAAGTGCCAAAAATCATGTAGGGTACATGGTGACCTACACCACAATGCATAAATGGTGTAAACAATAATAATATTTCTTGAGAACAATTTTACAGCAGGGAGGAAGCAGAGTACACAAGGGTGAGGTGTGTTTGGGCCAGTAAAAGTGGAGGTGCTGAGAAGAGCACCCCAGTGGAGGAAACCTTCCCTGAACTGCTTTATTCATGTATGGACTGTGTTAAGAGGGGTAGGGAATACCTACTTTTCAGTATAAGAAAGGAGTTTTCTGTTAGGAGCCTAGAGCTCAGCTATATCAATGCTACTGATATCAGATGGAGGCTTTGTTGGGAGAGGGAAGGAGGAATGGGAGTCCGTATGGATATCAGGCACCAAAGGATAGTCTCTTCTCACAGGTAGGTAATTGGGACTCTTGAAGCATTGGCACCTCTCATGTTGGGACTGACCGCACAGTGGTCAAAGGATTGCTTAAACTACAGGCTCGGTGAGAGTTTTATTTACATAGTGAAGGCTCCCCTGGCTAGCCAACCCAGGACATCTCCCAGGATCTCTAAAACTGCTCCTAAGATCTCTCTTTTTTCTCTCTACTCACCAAGATGGGGCTCAGTGTTCTAACCCCTTTGTATTTCGGTTTAGATGATTCCTATTGACCTATCTTCAAGTTTACTGATTCTTTCCTCAGCTGTGTTGAGTCTACTGATGAGCACAAAAAGGCGTATTTTGAAATCTCATTGTGTTCTTAATTTCTAGCATTTCCATTGGATTCTTCATTATAGTTTTCATCTCTCTACTGAAATTATCCATCAGATCATATATCTTGTCCACCTTTTCCACGAGATTGTTTAACATACTAATTGTGATTATTTTAAAATCCCTATCTGATAGTTCTAACATCTGTATCATAGTGTCATATCTGAATCTACTATTGATTGATTTGTCTCTTAATAGTGTGTTTTTTCTTTCATTCTTTCTTTTTGTATGCCATGTGATCTTTTTGTTGAAAGTCAAATGTCTTGTGTAGGAAAGTGGTTGTTGTTGTTAGGTGCCATCGAGTTGGTTCCAACTCTTAGCAACCCTATGTACAACAGAACGAAACACTGCTCAGTCCTGCACCATCCTCACAACTGTTGTTATGCTTGAGCCTATTGTTGCAGCCACTGTGTCAATCCACTTCAATGGGGGTCTTCCTTTTTTTGATGACCTTCTACTTTACCAAGTGTGATGTCCTTCTCCAGGGACTGATCTCTCCTGTAACATGTCCAAAGTACGTGAGATGAAGCCTTGCCATCCTCACTTCCAAGGAGCATTCTGGTTGTATTTCTTCCAAAACAGATGTGTTCATTCTTCTGACAGTCCATGTGTATATTCAATATTCTTCACCAACACCATAATTCAAAGGCATCAGTTCTTCTTTGGTCTTCTTTATTCATTGTCCAGCTTTCACATGCATAGGAGGTGACTGAAAATATCCTGGCTTGGGTCAGGCACACCTCAGTCCTCAAAGTGACATTTTTGTTTTTTAACACTTTAAAGAGGTCTTTTGCAGTAGATTTTCCCAATGCAATGTGTCATCTCATTTCTTGACTGCTGCTACCATGGGCATTGATTGTTAATCCAAGTAAAATGAAATCCTTGGCAACTTCAATCTTTTCTCCATTTCTCATGATCTTGCTTACTGGTCCAGTTGTGATGATTTTTGTTTTCTTTATGTTAAGGTGTAATCCATACTGAAGGCTGCAGTCTTTGGTCTTCATCAGTAAGTGCTTCTAGTCCTCTTCCCTTTCAGCAAGCAAAGTTGTGTCATCTGCATATTGCAGATTGTTAGTGAGTCTTCCACCAATCCTGATGCCACATTCTTCTTCATATAGTCCAGGTTCTGGGATTATTTTCTCAGCATACAGATTGAATAAGTATGGTGAAAAGATACAACCCTGACACACAACTTTCCTGTCCACTTGTTCTGTTCGAATGACTGTCTCCTGGACTACGCATAGGTTCTGCATGAGCACAACTAAGTGTTCTGGAATTCCCATTCTTCGAAATGTTATCCATATTTTGTTATGATCCACACAGTCGAATGCCTTTGCGTAGTCAATAAAACACAGGTTAACATCTTTCTGATATTCTCCACTTTCAGCCAAGATCCATCTGACATCAGCAATGATATCCTCACTCCACATCATCTTCTGAATCTGGCTTGAATTTCTGGCAGTTTCCTGTCAATGTACTGCTGCAACTGTTTTTGAATTATCTTCAGCAAAATTTTACTTGTGTGTGATATTAGTGATATTGTTTGATAATTTCTACAGTCTGTTGGATCACTTTTCTTTGGAATGGGCACAAATATGGATCTCTTCCAATCCATTGGCCAGGTAGCTGTCTTCCAAATTTCTTGGCATATATGAGTGAGCACCTCCAAAGCTATATCCATTTGTTGAAACATCTCCATTGGTATTCTGTCACTTCCTGGAGCCTTGTTTTTTGCCAGTGTCTTCAGTGTAGCTTGGATTTTCTCCTCTAATACCATTGGTTCTTGATTATATGCTACCTCCTGAAATGACTGGACATCAACCAAGTCTTTTTGGTACAGTGACTCTGTGTATTCCTTTAATCTTCTTTTGATGTTTTCTAGCTTGTTCATTGTTTTGCCCATAGAATCCTTCAAAATTGCAACTCGAGGCTTGAAATTTTTCTTCAGTTTTTTCAGCTTGAGAAATGCTGAGCATGTTCTTCCCCTTTGGTTTTGTAACTCCAGGTAAAGACACATTTCATTTCATTATAATATTTTATAATGCAATATAAAATGTAAGTATGAAACACAATTATAGGAAAGTAGAGACTGAGGTAAATAGTTCTTATGCTTGGAAATAAGCACACCTTTCCTTCTGCTAGACGTTTAACAGTTGGAATCTAGTCAGGAGTTAAACTGGGTTTGGGATTTGTTGTTGCTATGGTTATCCTCACTGCACCACAGACTTCAAATTCCTCCAGTGCTAACTTGTGTTTAGTGAAGGAGATGGTTTGTTGGAAGGTTTTCTCTGATGTCCCCTCTACCCTCAACTTTGGGTCTTTCCTTGGCACTGAGCCTCAGGGAGGATCTCTCTCCATATTCCTGCCTCTCTCCAAGCAGCAAATGACTGGTAAACAAAAAAAAAGAAAATCCATTGCTGTTGAGTCGATTTCAACTCATGGCAACCCTTGTGCGTCAGAGTAGAACTGCTTCATAGGGTTTTCTTGGCTATAATCTTTATGGAAGCAGATTGTCAGGCCTTTCTTCCAAAATGCTGCTGAGTGTGTTTGAACTGCCACCCTTTAGGTTAGTAGTCAATCACAAACCATTTGCACCCACCAAGGACCTAAGAGGTGACTGTTACTAGCAGTAAATTATTGAACACATGTTGACCTGGTTGGCAGCCCGGAGGGGAAAGGGTGGCCATATTCTGTGGTGTTCTTGGGTCTTGGGAGTGGGGCCTTCTTAGTGATCCTTCCCTGCTCCCATCTATTTGTCTTCACTCAGCACCCATTTCCACTGCTCCCCACAGGTAGAGATTTTCTCTGTTCCCATCAATGGGTTTTTACCAATGCTGCCTTTCCCCCAGTGGTTAAGCCTTCTGCTCCATAGGAGAGATAGAGGAGAAGGATCCAAGGGAGGCTTCATATCCTTTCCCCTGTGGCTATTGTTCTCACAGAGATGCTCTATTAGAACTCTTGTCTTGCTTCCCATCTTTTTTTGTGAGCAGCCAGTGAGATGTGTGACAACGCTGCAGGTAGGTGCAAATTCCTCTAATGCCTGTACCACAGACATAAGAACAGAGGTTCTCTCTGTAGCCTGCATTCAGTCTTTAATAAAAATGTTAGCTACATTCTTCTTACTGGTGTCTGCCAATGTCTACCACTGGTATAAAGTGATGCTCACACCCTGTCTCTCCTAAAAGGCGCCTGTGTTTCCTTAGAAATAGAAAACCTAAAATCTAAGGTTCTGTGCCCTGAAATCATCTTTGCTGTTAAGAGATCATGGCTACCCAGAGAGCTAGAATCCCTGTGTCATATAATCCTGAGGAAATTACATCCTTGGCATTTCCCCTTTGGGCATAATTATGTTATGAATCAGTGTTGGTCTCCAGCTGAAGGAGAAGTAAAAATGAAATCTTATAATACACTTTAAAGGAAAACATTATTTTAAATAATGTGATTCTTTTTTCTGATTACGAAAGTAGTATAATTTATTTTTGAAATGTAAAATATCCAAAAGTTAGGAAAAAAATCTAAATAATATTTTAAAAATAGAATAATGAAGTCCAATTTTGCAGTCTTAATGAATGTATTTTTTCTAGTCATATAGATATATATCCATACATAAATAATAATAATCTTCTTAGAATCATACCTATACACATATTTATCATACTGTATACACTTTTCTCGTCTGCTTTTTTTACTTGCATTGCATCTGAAGTATTTTCCCATGTCACCAAAAGCTCTTCATACATATTTTTAATGACTTAATACTACTCTGTTTTATAGTTGTGCCATAATTGGATATAAGCCTTTTGTGTAGTAAGGTTGTTTCTGGTGTTCTCTTATTGAAAATAATGCCATGATAAACTTGTTTATATATAAATCTTTGTCTCCATTTTGGATTACTTCCTTAGGATCCATTCATAGAAGTAAAATCACTGATTCAAACAGAATGAAATTTTTTATAACTTGTGGCAGATATTTACAAATCATGTTCTAGAAGGCTTTAACAAATTACATTGCTACCCGTAGTTGATGAGGATGTATGTCTTACGGGGCCCTCACAACTGTCATGTAGTGTTATTTTTTAAATCCTTGTCAGTGGTGGAGTGTGAATAATAGTATCTCTCTGATATTTCACTTTTCATGTCTTTGCTTGATACTGGGCCTGCACTTTCCTCCACTTGCTTAGGTGTCCTTTGCGTTGTTTTTTATGAACTGATTACTCATGTCATTCTTCCATTTTTCTTTCACACCATTAGTGTTATTGTTATTGATTTCTAAGAATTCATAATGAATGAAGGAGCCTTTACAACATATTTTTCTTTTCTCCTTTCTACTTGGTTGTAATTTTTGGTTTTCCAAAGTGGCCATACCACTTTGTTTTCCTAACAGGAATGTACGAGAGTTCCAGTTGTTATTGATCCTTGCCAGTGCTTGATAGTGTCAGGTTTTTTAAATTTATTTTAGACATTCTAAAGAGTGTATAGTGGCATTTTGTTGTTTTTAATTTGCATTTCCCTAATGACAAATAATGTTGACTATTTTTTCCGTGTTTATTTTTCAGCTATATCTTTTTGTTGAAATGTCTGTTCGAATCTTCTGTACATTTTTATTGTGCGGTTATTTGCTTATTATTGAATTTTTTTTTTACCATTATGGATACAAGTTGTTTCATAAATACGTGACTTGCAAATATTTTCTCCCAGTTTGAGGCATGCATTATCATTCTCTTAACAGTGTGCTTTGCAGAGCAGAAGTTTTAATTTTGAAGAATTCTGATTTATCACTTTTTTCTTTGAAGGCCCATGCCTTTGATGTTGTGTCTAAGAATGCTTTGACTGATACAATGTCACAGTGATTATCTTTTATTTTTTTCTTATAGAATTTTTAGAGGTGTAGGTTGTATATTTAAGTCTATAATCCATTTTGAGTCAATTTTCTATTAGATATAAAGTATAGAGTGAGATTAATTTTTTTGCATATGGATATCCACTTGTTCCAAAAACATTTGAAAACATTATCTGTACTCCATTGAATGGCCTTTGTGCTTTTGTCAAAAATCAGTTGGCCATAGTTGTGTGGGTCTACTTCTGAAATCTACTGTTTTTTGATCTGTGCATCTAACCTTTTACCAATACCACACTGCATGATTACTATAGCTTTACAGTAGTCTTAAAATTGGGTGATGTGAGTTTTCCAGCTTTGTTCTTCTTTTTCAAAATTGTTTCAGCTATTCTAGTCCTTTTGCCTTTCCATGTAAATGATAGAATCAGCTTGAAGTATCTACATAAATCCTGCTGGGTTTTGATAGGGATTGCATTGACACTACAGATCGATTTGAGGATAATTGATACCTTAAACAATATTATGTCTTCTAATCTTCTAATCCATGAACATGGTATGTCTCTCCATTTAGTTAGATCTTCTTTTTAT
Source organism: Trichechus manatus latirostris (assembly GCF_000243295.1). Taxonomy (NCBI): domain Eukaryota; kingdom Metazoa; phylum Chordata; class Mammalia; order Sirenia; family Trichechidae; genus Trichechus; species Trichechus manatus. Next base: position 22,716,454 of record NW_004443955.1, read on the forward strand.
TTCTTTTATCACTGTTGTATAGCTTTCCACATACAGCTCCTGCACACACTTTGTTAGAAACAGCTGCAAACATTCATTAAATTGGAACACGTAATACACAAAGTATGAATCTAGGAAAATTAGAGGTCCTTAAAAATAAAATGGAATGCATAAACATAGATATCTTAGGCATTAGTGAGCTTAAATGGACTGATATTGACCATTTTTAATCAGACAATCATATGTTCTACTATGTTAAGAACGACAAATTGAAGAGGAACGGCATCAGGTTCATCATCAAAAAGAACATTTCAAGATCGATCCTGAAGTACAACACTGTCAGTGATAGGATAATATCCATACACCTGCAAGGAAGAGCAGTTAATTCAACTGCTATTCAAATTTACGCACCAATCACTAATGCCAAAGATGAGGAAATAGAAGATTTTACCAACTTCTGCAGTCTGAAATTGATCAAATATGCAATCAATATGCATTGATAATTACTGGTGATCGAAATGTGAAAGTTGGAAACAAAGAAGAAGGATCAGTAGCTGGAAAATATGGCCTTGGTGATAGAAATGACACCAGAGATCACACAAAAGAATTTTACAAGACCAATGACTTCTTCATTGCAAATACCTTTTTTCAACAACATGAACAGCAACTATACCCATGGATCTCACTGGAAATATAGGAATCAAATTGACTACATTTGTGGAAAGAGACTATGGAAAAACTCCATATCATCAGTCAGAAAAAGGCCAGGGCCCAGATGGCTTCACTGGAGAATTCTACCAAACATTCAGTGAAAAGCTTACAGCAGCACTACTCAAAATATTTCAGAACATAGAAAACGAAAGGATACTTCTGAATTCATTCTATGAAGCCGGCATAACCCTGATACCAAAAGCAGGCAAAGACACTACAAAAAAACAAAATTACAGACCAATATCTCTCATGAATATAGATGCAAAAATTCTCAACAAAATTCTAGCCAATAGAATTCAGCATCTGACAAAGTCCAACAACAATTCCTCATAAAAAGTCAATAAAATAGCTATAGAAGATAAATTCCTCAACATAATAAAGGCCATCTATACAAAACCAACAGTCAACATCATTCTTAATGGAGAGAGGCTGACAACATTCCCCTTGAGAACAGGAACAAGACAAGCAAGCCCTTTATCACCACTCCTATTTAACAGCGTGCTGGAAGTCCTAGCTAGAGCAATAAGGCAAGAAAAAGAAATAAAGGGCATCAAATTGGTATTTTCAGATGATATGGTACTATATAGAGAAAACCCAAAAGACTCCACGAGAAAACTACTGGAACTAATAGAAAGACTCAGTACAGTAGCAGCATAGAAGATAAACACACAAAAATCAGTTGGATTCCTATACACCAATAAAGACAATGACGGAAAAGAAATCAGGAAAACAGTACCATTTTCAATAGCCCCCAAAAAAACAAAATACTAAGGTATAAATCTAACCAGGGATGTAAAAGACCTATACAAAGAAAATTACAAAATACTACTGCAAGAAACCAAAAGAGATCTACCAAAATGGAAAAGCATACCATGCTCATGAATAGGTAGACTCAACATTGTGAAAATGCCAGTTTTACTCTACCCAAAGTAATCTACAAATACAATGTAATCCTGATCCAAATACCAACAGCAATCTTTTTTTTTTTTTACTGTACTTTAGATGAAGGTTTACAGAACAATTAGATTCTCATTAAACTGTACACATATTGTTTTATGATATTGTTTAACAACCCCATGACATGCCCAAACTCTCCCTTCTCAACCTTGGGTTCCCTATTACCAGCTCTCCTGTCCGCTTCTGCCTTCTACTTCTTGTCCCTGGACTGTTGTGCCCAACTAGTCTTGTTTTGCTTGATGGGGCTGTCTAATCTTTGGCTGAACGGTGAACCTCGGGAGTGACTTCATTACTGAGTTAAAAGGACGTCTGGGAGCCGTACTCTTGGGGTTTCTCCAGCCTCTCTCAGGCCAGTAAGTCTGGTCTTTTTCTGTGAGTTAGAATTTTTTTTTTTTTAAAGGGAGAATTTTTTTTTTTTTTTATTGTACTTCAGGTGAATGTTTACAGAACAAATAGTGTCTCATGAAACAATAGTACACATATTGTTTTATGACATTGGTTAACAACCCCACGACATGTCAACCGTCTCCCTTCTCAACCTTTTTTTTTGGAGTGAAAATATACGTAGCCAAAGATACACCATTTCAAAAATTCCTACATGCACAGTTCAGTGACATCGACTACGCTCTTCCAATTGTGCTGCTATTCTCACTTTAGATGAAGGTTTACAGAACAAAATAGTTTCTCATTAAACAGTTAGTACACATGTTGCCCTATGACAATGGTTAACAACCTCACAACACATCAACACTATACTTACTCAACCTTGGGTTCCCTATCACCAGCTTTCCTGTCCCCTTATGCCTTCCAGTCCTTGTCTCTGGACTGCTATATCTCACTAGTCCCATTTGGTTTCACAGGGCTGTCCACTCCCCGGCTGAACAGTGAACCTCAGAAGTGACTTCACCACTGAGCTAAAAGGGTGTCTGGGGGCCATAGTCTCTGGGTTTCTCCGGTCTCCTTCAGGCCAGTAAATCTGGTCTTTTTTGTGTGTGTTAGAATTTTGTTCTACATCCTTCTCCAGCTCTGTCCAGAACCCTCTGTTGTGATCCCGGTCAGAGCAGTCAGTGGTGGTAGCGGGGCACCATCTAGCTGTACTGGACTCAGTCTGGTGGAGGCCTTGGTAGCTGTGGTCCATTAGTCCTTCGGACTAATCTTTTCCTTGTATCCTGTTCTCTTCACTCTCCCTTGCTCCCGAAGGGATGAGACCAGTGGAGTATCTTAGATGGCTGCTCACAGGCTTTTAAGACCCCAGACACTACTCACCAAGACAGAATGTAGAACATTTTCTTTATAAACTATGTTATGCCAATTGAGCTAGATCCAACAGCATTCTTTAAAGAGATGGAAAAACTAATCATTAACTTTATATGGAAAGGGAAGAGGCCTCGGATAAGTAAAGCACTATAGAAGAAGAACACTAAAGTAGGAGGACTCGCACTACCTGATCTCAGAACCTACTACGCAGCTATGGTAGTCAAAACAGCCTGGTACCAGTACAATGACAGATACATTGACCAATGGAACAGAATTGAGAACCCAGATGTAAATCTATCTGCCCAAGGTTACCTGATCTTCAACAAGGGCCCAAAGTCCATCAAATGGGGACAAGACAGTCTTCTTAACAAATAGCACTGGCATAACTGGATGTCCATCTGCAAAAAAATGAAACAAAACCCATACCTCACACCATACACAAAAACTAATTCAAAATGGATCAAAGACCTAAATATAAAACCAAAAATTATAAAGATCAAAAAGAAAACACAGGATCAACACTACAGGCCCTAATACACGGCATTAACAGGACACAAACCATAACTAACAACACACAAACTCCAGAAGCTAGATAACTGGGATCTTCAAAAAATTAAATACTTATCCTCATGAAAAGACCTCGCCAAAAGAGAAAAAAGAGAACCTACATACTGGAAAAAATTTTTGGCTATGACAAATCCAACAAAGTTCTAACCTCTAAAAACTATAGGAAAATCCAATACCTCTGCAACAAAAAGACAAATAATCCAGCTAAAAAATGGACAAAGGAAATGAACAGACACTTCTCCAAAGAAGACATTCAGTGGCTAACAGACACATGAGGAAAAGCTCGTGATCACTAGCCATTAGAGAAATGTAAATCAAACCACAATGAGATACAATCTCACCCCGGCAATACCAGCACAAATCAAAAAGAAAATAACAAATGTTGGAGAAGCTGCAGGGAGATTGGAATGCTTATGCAGTGCTGGTGGGAATGCAAAATGGTAAAACCATTTTGGAAAATGATACGGTGCTTCCTTAGAAAGCTAGAAATAGAAATACCAGATGATCCAGCAATCCCACTCCTAGGAATATAGCCTAGAGAAATAAGAGCCGTCACACGAATAGACATATGCACACCCATGTTTATTACAGCATTGTTCACAATAGCAAAAAAGATGGAAATAACCTAGATGCCCATCAACAGAAGAATGGATAAACAAACTATGGTACATACACACGATGGTGTACTATGAAACGATAAAGAACAATGATGAATCTACAAAGCATCTCACAACATGGATGAATCTGGAGGGCATTATGCTGAGTGAAATAAGTCAATCACAAAAGGACAAATATTGTATGAGACCACTACTATAAAAACTCATGAAAATGTTTATACACAAAAGAAACAATTTTTGACGGTTATGAGGAAGAAGAGGGGTGGGGATGGAAAAACACTAAATAGACAATAGGTAAGTGGTAACTTTGGTGAAAGGTAAGACAGTACACAATACGAGGGAAACCAGCACAACTTGTCCAAGGCAAGGCCATGGAAGCTCCATAAACATATCCAAACTCCCTGAGGGACCAAATTACTAGGCCGAGGGCTGTAGGGACTAGAGTCTCAGAGAACATCTAGCTCAATTGGCATAACATAGTTTATAAAGAAAATTTTCTACGTTCTACTTTGATGAATAGCGTCTGGGGTCTTAAAAGCTTGTGAGCAGCTATCTCAGATACTCCACTGGTCTCACCCCATGGGGAGCAAGGAAGAATGAAGAAAACCAGCACATGTTATGGACTGAACTGTGTCCCCCCAAAATGTGTGGCAATTTGGCTAGGCCATGACTCCTAGTATTGTGTGATTGCCCTCCATTTTGTGATCTGATGTAATTACCCTATTCTTTGAAACTCCAAACTCTATGATGCCAATGAGGCAAGATTAGAAACAGTTATGTTAATGAGGCAGGTCACAATCTACAGGATGAGGTTGTATCTCGAGTCTATCTCTTCTTTTTTTTATTGTGCTTTCAGTGAAAGTTTGTAGTTCAAGTTAGTTTCTCATACAAAAATTTATACACACATTGTTATGTGATCCTAGTTGCTCTCCCTATACTGTGACAGCACACTTTTCCTTTCCACCCCTGATTTCCCGTGTCCATTCAACCAGTTCCTGTCCCATTCTGCCTTCTCATCTCACCTCCAGGCGGGAGCTGCCCATTTAGTCTCATGTATCTACTTGAGCTAAGAAACACACTCTTCACGAGTATTATTTTATATCTTATAGTCCCATCTAATCTTTGTCTGAAGAGTTAGCGTCAGGAATGGTTTTAGTTTTGGGCTAACAGAGAGTCCGGAGGCCATGTTGTCTGGGGCTCCTCCCATTCTCAGTCAGACCATTAAGTCTGGTCTTTTTACTTGAATTTGAGTTCTGCACCCTACTTTTCTCCTGCTCCATCAGGGACTCTCTGTTGTGTTTCCTGTCAGGGCGGTTACTGGTGGTAGCTGGGCGTCATCTAGTTCTTCTGGTCTCAGGCTGATGGAGTCACTGGTTTATGTGGCCCTTTCTGTCTTTTAGGCTCATATTTTCCTTGTGTCTTTGGTGTTCCTCATTCTCCTTTGCTCCAGGTGTTTTGGGGCCACTTGATGCATCTTAGATGGCCGCTTGCTAGCTTTTAAGACCCCCAGACACACTCACCAATGTGGGATGCAGAACATTTTCTTAAACTTTATTATGCCAATTGACCTAGATGTCCCCTGAAACCATGGTCCCCAGAACCCTGCCCCTGTTACTCTGTTCCTCAAAGTGTTTGGTTGTATTCAGGAAACTTCTTAGCTTTTGGTTTAGTCCGGTTGTGCTTGAGTCAATCTCTTTCGAGATATAAAAGAGAGAAGCAAGCAGACAGGAGTGGGACCTCATACCACCAAGAAAGGAGCACCAGGAGTGGAGCACATCCTTTGGACCCAGGGTCCCTGTGCTGAGAAGCTCCTAGTCCAAGGGAAGATTGATGATAACGACCTTCCCCCAGAACCAAGAGAGACAGAAAGCCTTATCCTGGAGTTGGCACCCTGACTTCAGACTTCTAGCCTCCTAGACTGTGAGAGAATAAATTTCTGTTTCTTAAAACCATTCACTTGTGGTATTTCTGTTATAGCAGCACTAGATAACTAAGACAGCACCTAACAGCAGCAAATATATATTTTTTATCTGTATACCAAAAAACCCCAAACCTATTGCTGTCGAGTCGATTCTGACTCATAGCAACCCTACAGGACAGAGTAGAACGGCCCCATAGAGTTTCCAAGTAGCGGCTGGTGGATTCAAACTGCCAATCTTTTTGATTAGCATCTGAACTCTTAACCACTGAGCCAGCAAGAAATATATATGTTTTTCCTTTCCAATCCTTTGCCTTAAATTTCTTTTCTTTTTTCACTTTATTGTACTGACCAGGAATTCCAGTGCAATGTTGAGTAGGAGTATTGAGAGTGAATGTCCTTACATTGTTGATAAATCTTAGAAGAAAGGCATTAAATCTTTCACCAATTAGTATGATGTCTGCTGTATTTTTTAAAATTGTATTTATTTTATTGTTGTTGAGAATATACACAGCAAAGTATACACCAATTCAACAGTTTCTACAGGCACAATTCAGTGACATTGATTATATTCCTCGAGTTGTGCAACCATTCTCATCTTTCTTTTCTGAGTTGTTCCTCCTGCATTAACATAAACACACTGCATTCTAAGCTTCTTATCTAATCTTTCAAGTTGTTGTTGTCAGTTTGATCCCATATAGCTAGTTCTCGAAAGAGCATATTGTTCAAGGCAGACATTTTTTACTAGTTAAGCTAAACTACTATTTGGTTTTAAGAAGGTTTCAGGGGATATTTTTGGTTTAAGATTATCTCAGGGCAATAGTTTCAGGCTTTCTTCCAGCCTTCAGCTTCCAGAAAGTCTTGATTCCATGAAAATTTGAAAAAGTGTTCTACATTTCCTCCCTTTTTGTAGATGCACTTTATCAGGTTAAGAAAGTTCCCTTCTTCTATTCTCAGTATGCTAAGATTTTTTTAAAACATAAATGGATTTTGAATTTTGTCAAATTCTTTTACTGCATCTGTTATATGACCATATGGTTTATCTTCTTTAGCTACTGATATGGTGAATTACATTGACTGATTTTTGAATGGTAAATCAATCTTGCATTCCTAGACTAAGTCACACTTGAATGAGAGATATCTTTTTTATATATTGCTGGAATTGAATTACTAATATTTTCTTGTGGATTCCTGTGTGTATTCTCTTGAGCAATATTGGCCTGAAATTTTTTTCCTTGTACTGTCTCTGGTTTTTGTAGCATGGTAATGCTGGCTTCATAAAATGCATTGGGAAGTGTTCTTTTCTCACCTATTTTCCGCAATAGATTGTGTAAGAATTGGTATTATTTTTTCCTTACGTATTTGGTAGAATTTACCAGTGAAGTCATGTAGACCTAAAGTTTACTTTGTTAGAATGTTTTTAATAAATTCATTTTCATAATATACTCATAATGTTGTTGTTTTTGTTAGGTGGTGTCAAATTGGTACCAACTCTTAGCAACCCTATGTACAACAGAGGGAAACACTGCCCAGTCCTGCACCTTGCTCACAATTGTTATTCTTGGGCCCATTGTTGCAGCCACTGGGTCAGTCCATCTGTGTAGGCTGGGTTCTCTAGAGAAGAATGGCTCACATGGTTGTAGAGGCTGGAACCTACCAAGTCTGTGTGTCAGGATACAGGCTTCTCCTGATTCACATAGCTTCAGGGGCTGGCTAACCCAGGATGGGCAGGTCAGAGAACAAGGCTCTTGTTCATAGGCTGTGAAGATCGATGAATCCCAAGATCAGCAGCTAGGTAAGCAGCTAGCTCAAGTCCCAAGAACCGGAGGTCGGAAGAACAGATGCCAGCTACAGGATCCAGAGCAAGCAAAAGCCCATGAGCCTTGCCAGAATGTCCACTTATATTCGATGCAGGCCACACACCCAAGGAAACTCCCTTTCAACTGATTGGCTACTCCCAGCCAATCCCATTATGGAGTTGATCACATTATATCAAATATCATCATGGAAGTATCACAACATTATACAACTATTAAACTACATCATAACTGCCAAACCACTGAAAATCATGGCCCAGCCAAGTTGACACACAACCTTAACCATCACACCATCTCACTGAGGATCTCCCTCATTTTTGCTGGTCCTCGACTTTACCAAGCATGATGGCCTTCTCCAGAAAGTGGTCCCTCCTGATAACATGTCCAAAGTACGTGAGACCAAGTCCCGCCATCCTCGCTTCTAAGGCGCATACTGGCTGTACTTATTCCAACACAAATTTGTTTGTTCTTCTGGCAGTCAATATTCAATATTCTTTGCCAACATCATAATTCAAAGGCATAAATTCTTCTTCAGTCTTCTTTTTTCATTGTCCAGCTTTTGCTTCATATGAGGTGATTGAAAATACTGTGGCTTGGGTCTGGCATAACTTAGTCCTCAAAGTGACATCTTCACTTTTTAATACTTTAAGGAGGTCTCTTGCAGCCGATTTGCCCAACGCAATACGTCATTTGATTTCTTGACTGCTGCATCCATGGACATTGATTGTGGATCCAAGTAAAATGAAATCCTTGACAACTTCAATTTTTTCTCCATTTATCATTATGATGCGTATTGGCCCAGTTGTGAGGATTTTTGTTTTCTTTATGTTGAGGTGTAATCCATACTGAAGGCTGTAGTTTTTGATCCTCATCAGTAAATGCTTCAGGTCCTCTTCTCTTCCAGCAAGCAAGGTTGTGTCATCTGCATACTGCAAGTTGTTAATGAGTCTTCCACCAATCCTGATGCCATGTTCTTCTTCATTATATGAAGAAGTCCAGTTTCTTGGACCATTTGCTCAGCATACAGATTGAATAAGTATGGTGAAAGGATACAACCATGACACACACCTTTCCTGACTTTTTACCATGCAGTATCCCCTGAATGACTGTCTCTTGGTCTATGTACACATTTCTCATGAGCACGATTAAGTGTTGTGAAATTCCCATTCTTCACAATGTTATTGATAATTTGTTATGATCCACGCAGTCAAATGTCTTTTTGTAGTAAATAAAACACAGGTAAACATCTTTCTGGTATTCTCTGCTTTCAGCCAAGATCCATCTGACATCAGCAATGATATCTCTTGTTCCACATCCTCTTCTGAATCCAGCTTGAATTTCTGGCTGCTCCTGTTAGTGTACTGCTGCAACTGCTTTTGAGTGATCTTCAGCAAAATTTTACTTGCATGTGATATTAATGATATTGTTTGATAATTTCTGCACTCTGCTGGATTACCTCTCTTTGGAATGGGCACAAATATGGATCTTTTCCAGTCAGTTGACCACGTGGCTCTCTTCCAAATTTCTTGGCATAAATGAGTGAGCATCTCCAGCGCTCTATCTGTTTGTTCAAACATCTTCATTTGTATTACAACAATTCCTGGAGCCTTGTTTTTCGCCAATGCCTCCAGTGTAGCTTGGATATCTACCTTCGCTACCATGGGTTCTTGATCATATGCTACCTCCTGAAATGGTTGAAAGTTGACCAATTCTTTTTGGCACAGTGATTCTGTGTATTCCTTCTATCTTCTTTTGATGCTTCTTGCGTCCTTCAATATTTTGCCCATTGAATCCTTCAATATTGCAAATTGAGGCTGAATTTTTCTTCAGTTCTTTCAGCTTGAGAAATGCCAAGTGTTTTTCCCTTTTGGTTTCTAACTCCAGGTCTTTGCACATTTCATTATAATACTTTATCTTGTCTTCTCGAGCTGCCCTTTGAAATTTTCTGTTCAGCTCTTTTACTTCATCATTTCTTCCATTCGCTGTAGTTTGTTCAAGAGCAAGTTTCAGAGTCTCTTCTGACATTCATTTTGGTGTTTTCTTTCTTTCCTTTCTTTTCAATGACCTTTTGCTTTCTTCATGAGTGATGTCCTTGATGTCATTCCACCACTTGTCTGTCAGTTTGTTGTACTGTGGTGGCTTGCTTGCATGTTGCTATGATGTTGGAAGCTATGCCACTGGTATTTCAAACATCAGTATAGTCACCCATGTTGGACAGGTTTCAGCAGAGCTTCCTCACTAAGAAAGACTAGGAAGAAGGACCTGGTGGTCTACTTCTGAAAAAATTGTCCAGTGAAAACCTTATGAATAGCAGCGGAACATTGTCTGATATAGTGCCAGAAGATGAGCTCCTCAGATTGGAAAGCACTCAAAATACGACTAGTGAAGAGCTGCCTCCTCAAAGTGGTGTCAACCTTAATGACATGGATGGAGTAAAGCTTTCAAGACCTTTATTCACTGATGTGGCATGGCTCAAAATGAGAAGAAACAGCTGCAAACATCCATTAATAATGGGAATGTGGAATGTAGGAAGTATGAATCTAGGAAAATTGGAAGTCGTCAAAAATGAAATGGAATCCATAACGATCAATATCCTAGGCATTAGTGAGCTGAAATGGACTAGTATTGGACATTTTGAATCGGACAATCATACGGTCTACTATGCCAAGAATGACAAATTGAAGAGGAATGGCATCACATTCATCATCAAAAAGAACATTTCAAGATCTATACTGAAGTACAATGTTGTCAGTGTTAGAATAATATCCATACCCTTACAGAAAGACCAGTTAATAGGACTACTATTCAAATTTATGCATCAACCACTAATTACAAAGATGAGAAAACTGAAGATTTTTACCAACTTCTGCAGTCGGAAATTGATCAAACTTGCAATCAAGATGTGTTGATAATTACTGGTGATTGGAATGCAAAAGTTGGAAGCAAAGAAGAAGGATTTGTAGTTGGAAAATATGGCCTTGGTAATTGTGATCATTAAGGTTGTGTGTGAACTTGGCTCACCAGGATTCTCAGTGGTTTGATAGTTATGATGTAGTTTGTTTGGCCATCATATAATGGTGTAATAACTTCCATGATGAGATCAGATATAATGTGATCACCTCCATGATGGGATCTTCTGTAAGTAGCCAATCAGTTGAAAGGAAATTTCCTTGGGCATGTGACCTTCATCCAATACAGGTAGACTTTCTGGCAAGACTCGTGGGCTTTTGCTTGTTCTGGATCTTGCAGCTGGCTCCTGTTCATCTGACCTCTGGCTTTTGAGACTTGAGCTAGCAGTTTACCTGTCATCTTGCCTGCCAATCTTGGGATTCATCAGTCTCCACAGCCTGTGAGCCAGAAGGTTGCTGTCTGACCTGTCAGTCTTGAGTTCACCAGCCCCTGCAGCTATGTGAGTAAGGAGAAGCCTCCAGACTGACCTATGGACTTGATACTTTCCAGTCTCTCCAACCGTGTGAGCCATTTCCTTGATATAAATCTCTCTACATATATATTAATACACTTTACTGGTTTTTCTTTTCTAGATAACCCAGCCTAAGATAGTGATAGAAATGTTGCCAGAGACTGCATGATAGAATTTTTCAAGACTTCCTTATTGCCACAACTTTTTTATTTCAAGTATCTTCTTTATGGCAAATACCTTTTTTCAACAGCATAAACGGAGACTATACACATGGACCTCACCAGATAGAATACATAGGAATCCATTTGACGACATCTGTGGAAAGAGACGATGGAAAAGCTCAATATCATCAGTCAGAACAAAGCCAGGGGCTGACTGCAGAACATTCCATCAATTGTTCATATGCAAGTTCAAGTTGAAGCTGAAGAAAATTAGAGCAAGTCTACAAGAGCCAAAATATGACCTTGAGTATATCCCACCTGAATTTAGAGACAACCTCAAGAATAGATTTGATGCATATTAATAATAGATATATCTATTTCATACAGATATAATACTATTGAGAATATCTATTTTTTCTTGAATAAGTTTTGGTAGTTTGTGTCTTTCAAAAAATTGGTCATTTTCATTTAAATTGTCAAGTTATAGGCATAGAGTTGTTCATAGTATTGTCTTATTATCCTTTTAATGTTTATAGTGTCTGTAGTAATGTCCCCTCTTTCATTCCTAATATTGACAATTTGTTTTCTTTCGTTTTCTTATTTAGTCTAAGGGTTAATTAATTATGATTTTATTGATTTCCTTTATTTTTTTAATTAATAATTTCATTTGATTTCTACTCTTACCTTTATTATTTTCATCTTTCTACTTGTTTTGGTTTTTTTTTCCCTAAATGCTTAAGAATGGAAGTTTATATTATGGTTTTGAGATTTTTTTTTTAAAATAATACAAGGAAGTAATGCTTATATTGTTTTAGCTGCATCCCCTAAACATTGTTTTAGCTGCATCCCACAAATTTTCATGTTGTATTTTTATTTTCATTCAGTTCAAAATATTTTCTAATTTCCTTTGAGGATTCCTATTCACCCATGAGGTGTTTAGAGGTGTGTTGTTTTAATTCCAAGTATTTGGCAATTTTCCAGATACCTTTCTGTTATTGAATTCTAATTTAATTTTGTTTTTGCCAAAGAACATACTTTACAAGATTTCAGTTATTTTACATTTGATAAGATTTGTTTTATAGCCAAGGATATAGTATATTTACATGGAAGTTCCATGTGCACACCAAGAATATGTATTTTTCCTGTTGTTGCCTGGGATGTTCTATCCATCCGTCAGATCAAGACAGTTGATAGTGTTGTTCACATCTTCTATGTCATTGCCAATTTCTATTTGTTTCATTGATCACTGAAAGAGGTGTGTTGAAGTATTTAAGTATAATTACGTATTTCTATATCTCTCCTTTCAGTTCTATAAGTTTTTGCTTTATGAATTTTTGAAACTCTTTTGTTAGGTACACTTGTATATTGCTGGTGTCAACAGAAAATAGTACAACTGCTCTGGGAAAAAAAAAAAATTGGAAATTTCTTGATCTATTAAACATGCAACTACCATACAACCCAGCAATTGCACTCACAGGAATTTATCCCAGAGAACTGAAAACTTATGTTCTCACAAAGACCTGTGCATGAGTTTTTAGAGAAGCTTTATTCATAATACCCCAAAACTGGAAACTACTCAGAGTACTTCAATACATGAACTGTTAAACAAATTGAAGTGCATCTGTACCATGGAATATCACTCAATGACAAAAAGGAATGGACTACTGATACACACAACAACCTCGATGAATCTCCAGAGAATTATGCTAAGTGAAAAAAGAATCCCAAGAAGTTACATAGTGTATGGTTCTATTTATATAACATTCTTGAGATGACAAAATTATAGGTGTCATTACAGATTAGTAATAATAATAGCAGATTAGTGGTTTCCGGGAGTTAAGGAGGGGATCAGGGTGGAAAGGAAGTGGCTGTGGCTATAAAAAGGGCAACAAGTGGGATCCTTATGGTGATGGAAATGTTCTGTATTTTGACTGTATTGGTGTACATATCCTGGTTGCGGTATTGTACCATAGTTTTGCAAGATGCTACAATTGGGGCAAACTGAGTAAAGGATACACACAATCTCTCTGTATTATTTCGTACAACTGCATGCAAATCTACAATTATTTCTAAAATAAAAAGCATATTTTATTTTTTTGAAAGAATGCAGCCTGAAAATGTGTATTATCTTTTAAAAAAGATTTCCAACAATGTTGTTGACATTAAAAGGGAATTTGAGGTTATTTGAGAAATGGCTAACTATAATGATTCACTTCTTAAGGTCTCTTGAGAACCTAAATTTTTTTGTTTTGTTTTGTTTTAATGCGCTGAGAATAAAAGTATTTTGCAGCAGTCAGAGCTCTGGATGGTTTAGGAACACTGTTGTTATTAGAAACTAGTCACCTCAGAAGATAATATGAAGAATCTGTCTAGTAGAGGGTGTGATGTCCTTGTCCAAGGCAGGGAACCGGAAGTTCTAGCCTGGCAGCATTATCTAAATGGCCATGAGCAGGTTGGGACCTTGCTTGTACTCATAGGAGCATCTGTACTGGTATGACCCTGAGAGCTCATTCCTCCTTCATTTGTGAGCCCCAGGTCTCTTACCTCATCCTATCCCTGGCTATGCTCCCAGCCTTAAGAAGCTGTGTGACCTGACAAATCAGCTTCTCAGCTGAAAACTAAATGAGTGATACAAGACTATTGCTAGAGTTCTAGTTCTAAGATTAATAATAATAGCTACTTGGTTTCAGTTTCTGTGTTAGCATTAGGCATTTTACCAGTTAACATATTTAATCTTCACTATGTTTAGTGCACTCAGCTGTTAACTGAAAGGGTAGAGGCTTGGGTCCACCCAGAAGCATCTCAGAAGACAGGCCTGGCAACCTACTTCTGAAAAATCAGGCATCGAAAACCCTGTGGAGCACAGTCTACTCTCACACACACAAGGTTGCCATGAGTCGGAATCGACCTCACGGCAACTGGACTGGACTGGACAAACATTTGAGGAGCATACGATTATCATCTTCTTTTCAAAAATTAAGAAAACCTAGTGTCAGAAAGGGAAGAGATTGACCAGTCATCTTTGTTTGTCCAGGACTGAAAGATTTCCAAGGATAGAGACTTTCAGTGCAAAACTGGGAAAGTCCTGGGCAAAACAGGACGAGTTCGTCCCCCTCGATGGGAGACTAATCCTAAATGCATACGATTCTAGAGTCTGTATTCCAGGCACTGTATTCTCTCAGCTACAGCACGATACTTCTCGGTTTCTTAGAGACCTGTGGGGATTGTAACTATTAGAGAAAGTGAGACAAATCATGCTTTTTCAAGGGGAAGTGGGAATAAATACATTACCTGGAGGAACAGGAGAAAGTGATGCTCAAGGAAACCCATATTTATATTGTATATTGTTTAGTTTCAAAAATAATTGGTGAATAGAAAGAAGGCAGACAAGCAATTAAATGTGAAACATATTAAAATGAGAAAACAAGAGAGATAAGAATGCAATGTATATATATATTGAATGTCTTATAGAAGTTTTAATAAATAATATATGCTCCTCAGGATGAAAAAATGCTAATAAAATAAATCTGGGAGGATGCGGGCGGTGGGATTTGAGATCAACAGATGCGGAGCATTAATCCAAAGATTGACAGAGTTAATGGCCCCACACGTAAGAGGCTTGCTTTCTCAGAATTGCAGTTTGCACAGATTTAACCTCCCTTTTCTCTCTCACTCTGCCTTTTGAATAAGTGTTCCTTTGCTGAAAAATTGTGATGTGTTCCTCGGGGAGCAGAGCAGCCCATCAGGCAAAACGCAAAAGAGGCAACAGCTTGGAGGATGCCAAACCCAGTGACCGCTGGAGCAGAGTTGGGTAGCAGATGTTGGGTTGCCATGGCAACCGCTGGGCGGCTCCAAATGAAGAAGGGACTCAATTTCCAAGGACTGAGACCTGAGAGAGACTTTGATCCTACCTTTCTGTAGAGCTCGCTGGCTTTGCAAATGTCGGAGGCAAAGGAGGGAATACAGGAAAAGCAATGTGTTTTCTTCCCTCAGTGTTATTGTACTGTCGGTAAAGGAGAAAGACACAGGTTTCTTTCCTTATATAAACCTTTGACTGGAAACATCCTGCCAGCTGTGAATTAATGAGTTGCTTTGCCTCCAGGAGGCTTGATAATCCCGCTCCCAGTTGAACGGGCGGCTTCTCCCACACCTTCCTCTGCTTTTCTGTGCTTCTCCCAGTTACTGTTGTTGGTGAGTGCCGACTGCTGCTGGCAAAAAGGAGGCTCTACAGGCCACTTTCCCGCCTCTCTCTCTGGCTCTTAGGCTTTGCCATGAGGCACGGGCATCCACTGGGCCATCCTGGCAGAAGCCCGAGGGGCCCTTTTTGTGGCTTGCACACTTACAGAGGACCTCAACTGCCATCAACCGTCCAGGTGATACACATACTCACTGAGGCTCAAGGACTCGGACCAGAGAGCTGTTAATACCCACCCTTCAAACTGTTCTCCATTTCCACACCACATGGCCTTGGCATGCTCTGAATTAATTGTTTCTCCAGAAGCTATAATTATCTGGTGAATAGCATCATTGTACTGCATTCTGCTTTTTTACATTAAAAGTCTTAGCTTTTAAAATGTAAACAATTAAAATCTTTCCTGATACTTTAACCCAGTTTTGACATTTCTTTGTTTTTCAATCCATTGTGAGTGTCAAAATAGAGCAGGTGGCCCCTGGCCTCCCTCGACCTCCCAGAGGCGCTACAATCTGCAGACTGTGGTAGAAAGGGCCAAGGCTCTGTAAGCAGGCGGGCTCTGCACCCATTCTGAGCGGCTTCTGGCCCAGGGTTTCCATAAACAACCCTCTGGGTCGCAGGAAGAAAACGTTTAAATGTCTGCTGATTTTTCATTTCATCCTATGAAAGTCTAGTATCTATAGTTTTTAACTTCCAGTCTGTTTTATAGTATACACAGTATATTAATGCAATCGTGTGTGTGTCTGTGTGTATAAGTTTTAAAGTAGTAAACATTTAAAGGGTTGTGCCCTGAGATTTTTTGAAGTTTTGTTGAGATATAATTCACATACTATACAATTTGCTTATTTAAAGGATACAATTCAATGGGGCTTTTACTATGTCCACAAAGCTGTGCATCTATCACCAAAATCAATTTTAGAACATTTTTGTCACCTCCAAAATAAATCCCACACCCATTAGCTGTCGCCCCAAATCCCCAGTCCACCAGCCATAGGCAACCATCAATCTCCTTTCTGTCTCTATGGATTTGCCTCTTCTGGTCATTTCATATACTTGGAATCATCCACTATATGGTCTTTTGTGTCTAGCTTCTTTTATTTAGCGTAGTGCTCTCAAGGTTCATCCGTGCTATAGCGTGTGTTAGTACTTCATTCCTTTTAATGGCTGAATAATAGTCCACTGTACAGATATACCACATTTTGTTTACTCATTCATCACTACTCTCAGAGGTGAGCAACCTAACTTTGTTGTAGACCTCTGATCTTTATAATGGGATACTAAGCATCAAGGATATGATTCAAAACATTCAGCAAGGCAGTCAGACCCAACACTGTTAGCACTAGAGCTGTGTCATGCCCTGTGTACACCTTTTATTTGCTGGGGCCTAGTAAGTGGGGGACAGGGCACTCAAGGGGCTCAGGCAGAGGCTATTTACCAACTGTCACAGAAGCATTTCAATGTTTGAACAACTGGTACAGCCATCTGTGTGCATGCTAGCTGCAAGCTCTGCTCGGAACGTCTCCCTGGCAGATGTGCTGTGGGGGCTAAATGAGATCAGGAGCAGGGAAGGGTCTCTTGGTTCTTGTTCAGAAGCATGGGACACCTGATCACGTGTAGCAGGCACAACTGTCAGCCTAAAGTCCCTCCTCCTCATTCCCTTCTGTCTAGGCCCGCTCCCTGCAGCTGAGAGAGTCCCTTCCCTAGAAGGCTGTTTCGTTACTCATCTAGAGGGAGTCGTAAGGTCTATAGCATGCTGGGATATCAAAGGGAAAATCTCTTACATGGTCCCCATGGTCCCTTCCCTGGGAAAGGAGGAGGACAAACCTGGCTGGAGTCTAATCGAGTAGCCTAGATATGGTGCCACCGAGATACAGGTAGAAAAATAGTCCAACCAGACACTCCCTTTCAATTACTGCATGCCTCGCCTTGGCCTGAATCCCCAGAATATTCCTGATTCAGTCTATAGATGAATGCTTCTACGTTTTTTGAACCCTTCTATTACATTTTTGCCATTGAATCACAGAATTAAAGAGGAAACTGAGGCCCAGGTAGGGTCAGTTACTTGCCCATGGGTAGATAACTAGCTAGCAAAAAAGCTGACATGAGAACAGAGGCTTCTTGATTCACATGCCAGGGCTTCTTCCCATACATCAGCCCTGCAAGATGACCATCCCAACGTCATTGACTGAAATGGCTGCTGAGTTCAGTACAACAAATGATAAGTTTAATCAAGCTCCTTCTCATTTCAGTCACATCACTTTGCAGCACTCACCAGTTTCCACTCACAAAGGGCTTTCGCCTGCTCAGGCCGTTATAGACCTCATTGCAACAGTGTGCAGCAGAAGGCGTTTTCATTATAAAGGATCTCAGTCACTGGGAGATCTGGACTGGATCCAAGTGATAGCTAAATCCACCTCCAGTCTGTCAGTTTGTTGTACTTGGGTGGCTTGCGTGTTTCTACGATGCTGGAAGCTATGCCACCACTATTTCAAATACTGTACCAGCGTGATGACCCATGGTAGACAGGTTTCAGCAGAGCTTCCAGACTAAGACAGACTAGGAAGAAAGGCCTGGTGATCTACTTCCCAAAACTAGCCAATGAAAACCTTATGGATCACAACAGAACATTGTCTGATATAGTGCTAAAAGATGAGCCCCAGGCTGGAAGGTATTCAAAATACACAGTGACCGCAACAATGGACTCGAGCATACCAATGATCGTGAAGATGGCTCAGGACCAAGCAACATTTTGTTCTATTGTACGTGGGGTCACCATGAGTTGGAGCCAACGTGATGGCAATTAACAATAACAATAGTTAAACAGAAAATAGTACTTAAATGAGAACAGAGTAAAAGGTTTAGTCTGAAGAAGACAAAGATGAAGAGACACATTGATGGTGACTTTGGATATTTGAGAAAACAAAGATTTACTACAAAGGGCAGAGACGGAAGCTGCCCATTGCCCCAAGATGGGGGACAAGAGAACACATCTGGCTCAGCATGAATGTAAGTGAAAGTGTGACCATTGCAAATGACATTTCATGAACCTGGGTGTGATATTGCTGGATTAAGACCTACCTTCCCAAAAAGGGTTGTCACAACCCTGTTGGGTTATTTGAATGCACCAACCTGTTTGGCAGTGTTCTCCTGAAAGGAGAGTCAGAAGATGGAAGCCAGACAACAGATTAACTGAACCGTGTGTCATCTGCTTCAATCATCCATGTCTATATGGTTACCTTGCATCATGGCAGGGTTCTCATCAGGCGAGCCTGAGCTCTTATGGGACTCCTTACAGAATTCAGGATCAGTAGGAGTGTTGAGCTGCAGGTAACAGAAAACCCCAGCTAGGGCTGACATAGCCAATAAGAACAGGTATTATCTCCTATAACTGGAAACGGAGAGACAGGTCAGGGTCTAGGCATGGAAAAATGAAGTGCTCATCAGCATGATCAAGGCCCCAGGCTCTTCCTCTATCCATGTTGGAATTTCAGCATTGCCTTCATCCTAAGACTCCTTCCTGATAGCTGTATGGTGGCAGCCAGGAGGAACTGGGGCGACACTCTTATTCATAGGAAAGAGAGAAAATGGATTCCACTTCCCCAGTCATGACATACCTATTGCTGTCAAGTTGATTCCAACTCATAGTGACCCTATAGGATAGAGTAGAACTGTCCCACAGAGTTTCCAAGGCTATAAATCTTTATGGAAGCAGACTGCCACATCTTTCTCCCATGGAGAGGCTGGTAGGTTCAAACCGTCGACCTTTCTGTTAGCAGCCAAGCATTTAACCACTGTGCCACCAGGGCTCCTTTAATCAGGGCGTAAAAGTCCTATATTAGGTCACACATGCATACTTGGGCCAAAATCAATCACCAGGGACATACTGCAAGCCAATTGGCTCTTAGCTCTTAGACCAATACGGTGTGGGATGGAAGGTTGGGTATTAACTACCATGTCCACTACACTTCCATTTCACTGGGACAAATCTGCCAGCACACACACCTGCCTGTGTGACAAATGAGGCTGAGGTTCTGGCTCTTGAAGTTATTGCCTGAGGATGTGGGCATTTCCGAATCCATGTTCCTTCCTCTTCCTACTACCATTTCTGCCACTCAAGTAACACTTCCACGTTCTTTTTTTGCAACATCAGCACACCATCTGCAGCATTACTTACTTTTTTTAAAAAATAAGCTCACTTCTTCAGAAATTTATTTAAAAACAAAACTTTAATCACCACTGGAAATCGAAAACCTGTATCTCTTGCCAAAATTATAAGGTTGTCATAAAAACAAATATGCTAAACAATGTTAATTTTTTCTAGACACTGTTGCCTACAAAAGGTTCTGATTCTAAGACAGGTTCTTAATTTAAAAGGGGAAGATTATCCAGTATTTGAGAAGTGTTAAAGACACACCAGCACCAGACACTCTCTCTGTAACATAAGCAGATGAACCAAAAGAAATTTGAAAATGGAATAGCTTTCTCACTGTATGGCTCAATGTTATTTAATGACATAACCACGTTCCACATGTTCAGCAACCGATATGACTAACTAATAACCAAAGTAAATAGTCAATGCTATTTAATCATTCTATCTGGGTAGTGCTAGACCTAACCCCACCTCACGTGCCATTAGTGATCTACATCCTACTCTTTGAGAAATGCTCTATGACATATGCTGCTTCCTTCAATTTTCATAGGTCCTCTTCAACACTAAGGTAGTGAAAGCAATTGTGAGGGTATTGACATTGTTTGCTAGACATGGGCCCATTTATCAGGGATCAAACTATATATAAGCATTTATTGATAACTTACTATGAATACAGAGGATGTGAGTCAGAGGCCCTACCTTAGGTACTTGTAATCTAGGTGAAGAAAGAAGGCATACAGAGGAAAGTTCAAATGGCAATGGAGAATGCAGTAAACCTTGATGCCAAATTAAATATGAGTGCTGGTCTGGGTGCTTGTCATTGTTGTTGTTGTTGTTAAGTGCCATCGAATTGGTTCTGACTCATAGTGACCCCTATGTACAATAGAATGAAACACTGCCCAGTCCTCCACCATCCTCACAATCATTGCTATCTTTGAGCCCATTGTTGCAGCCACTGTGTCAATCCATTTCGTTGACGGTCTTCCTCATTTTTGCTGACCCTCTGCTTTACCAAGCATGATGTCCTTCTCCAGGGACTGGTACCTCCTGGTAACATGTCCAAAGTACATGAGGCAAAGTCTCACCATCCTTGCTTCTAAGGAGCATTCTGGCTGTATTTCTTCCAAGACAGATTTGTTCATTCTTCTGGCAGTCCATGGTATATTCTAAATCCTTCACCAACATCATTAACTGAAAGGCATGAACTCCTCTTCTGCCTTCCTTATTTATTGTCCAGCTTTCGCATGCATATGAGGAGATTGAAAATACCATGGCTTGGGTCAGGTCCACCTTAGTCCTCAAAGTGACATTTTTGCTTTTTAACACTTTAAATAGGTCTTTTGCTGCAGATACACTGTTTGATTTCTTGACTGTTGCTTCTGTGAATGTTGATTCTGGGTCTAAGTAAAATGAAATCCTTGACAACTTCATTATTTTCTCTGTTTATCATGATGTTGCTTGTGAATATTTTTGGGATGCTGGTTACACAGAGCATAGTGGTTAAGAGCTACCACTGGTAACAAAAGGTCGACAGTTTGAATCCACCAGCTGCTTCTTGGAAACTCAATGAGGCAGTTAGTTCTAGTCTGTCCTACGGGTCATTATGAGTCTTAATAGACTCAATGGCAACCGGTTTTTGATTAGTTACACAGGCACATTCAATTTGGGAAAATTCTTTGAGTTGTATGCTTATGATATGTGTACTTTTCTGTACGTATGTTATACTTTAATTTTTTTTTCCTTTTAAGAGAGTGCTGTAAGAATTCAGAAAAGAACCAAAACAAAAACACCAAACCCATTGCCATCAAGTCGATTCTGACTCATAGCGACCCTATAGGACAGAGATGAACTGCCCCATAGGGTTTCCAAGGAGCAGCTGGTGGATTCGAACTGCCAGGTTTTTGGTTAGCAGCATGACTCTCGACTACTGTGCCACCAGCTCCCCCAGAAAAGCAAGAGTTACTGGCTATTTAAGGGTCTATAGGAAGGGTGGGAACAAACTCGGCCTTGAGGGTTTATAAGATGTAGTTGGTGAAAAGGTGGAAAAAGACCAATCCAGGGACCACTCGAGCAAAGGTGAAGAGGCAGGAAGGAGAGCAGCAGGATTAGGGGGCACAGTGCAGAGCAGTTTGGGTAAGGATGAACCTGGGATGACCTGCTGAAGAACGCAACTCAGGAATTTGGCTCTTGAACTGGGAGACACCAAATGCAAGCAGAGCTTTAGGAAATAAATCAGGCAGAGATGGTCAAAGGAGATGGAGAAGGGGTCTGAGGCACTGAGCAGGTGGAGGAGAGGCCATTGTTCCTTTCTTCCTTCGAACATCCCAGAGGCCCATCTGTGGCAGACATGAGTGTTGTCTACCAGAGAGCCACTCCCTACTTTATTCTCTCTGATAGAAGTGAGGCATTGGGTAGTGTCTTAGTTATCTAGTGCTGCCTTAAAAGAAATACCACAATTGGATGGCTTTAACAAACAGAAATCTGTTCTCTCACAGTCTAGTAAACTAGGCGTCCGAATTCAGGGCTCCAGCTCCAGGGGCAGGCTTTCTCTCTCTGTCAGCTCTGGAGGAAGGTCCTTGTCATCAATCTTTCCATGATCTAGCAGCTTCTCTGAGCAGGGATCCTGGGTCCAAACGACACACTCTGCTCCTGGCACTGCTGTCTTGGTGGTATGAAGTCCCGCTGTCTCTCTGCTAACTTCTTTCTTTTATATTTCAAAAGAGATTGACTCAAGACACAATCCAGTCTAAGTGTAGATTGAGTCCTGCCTGCCTCATTAACATAATTGCCTCTAATCTTGCCTCATTAACATCATAGAGGTAGGATTTACAACACATAAGAAAATCACATCAGATGACAAAGTAGTGAACAATTACACAATACTGGGAATCATGGCCTCCCCAAGTTGACATACATTTTGGGGGGACACAATTCAATCCATAACAGGTAGCCATGTGCTTAGGAAAGGGAGGGTCAGCTAGGAATGGTCTTCACTCAGATCATCTTATCCTCCTTGATTTAGAGGAGGCCATGTGACCCACGTGTGGTCAGTGAGATATGAGGGAAGATGTGGTGGAAGGTGGGGAAGGCTTTTCCTCCTGATTACATAAAAAGGAGTACATGTATGGAGGTTCTGCCTCCATTATACCTCCCTGGAGCCCTGGTGGCGTAGTGGTTAAGAGTTCCACTGCTAACCAAAAGGTTGGCAGTTGCAATCCACCAGCCGCTCCTCGGAAACCCTATGGGGCAGTTCTACTCTGTCTTGTAGGGTCGCTATGAGTCAGAATCAACTCAACAGCAATGGGTTTGATTTTTTTTTTTTTTTGTGAAGGTGGTTAGCTGGAGGGTGTGGAGCTTGGAGATGCTGCACCATATTTGGACCACGAGGAGAGGCAGAGAGGAAGAATGAGAGAAAGTGAAGTCCTTGATGTAAGGGTTGAGCTCTCTCACCAAGGCTGCGTCTGCAAGCTTGTATGTGACCTCTTGTATGTGACTTCTTGATAGGTGATGCTGTGGATTAAATTGTGTCTTCCAAAAAAGATATGTTGAAGTCCTAACCCCTGTACCTATAAATGTGATCTTGCTTGGAAATAGGGTTTTTCTTTGCAGATATTATCAGTTAAGGTTGTTGTTGGTAGTTGTTGTGGAGTTGGCTCCGATCATGGCAACCTTATGTATAATACAACAAAATCTTGTGAAGCCATACTTTTTTTTTGAGATATAAAAGAGAGAAGCAAGCAGAGAGATGGGGGATTTCACACCACCAAGAAAGCAGCACCAAGAACAGAGCACATCCTTTGGACTTAGGGTTCCTGGGCTGAGAAGCTCCCAGGCCAGGTGAAGATTGATGACAAGGAACTTCCTATAGAGCCAACAGAGAAAGAAACCCTTCCCCTAGAGGTGATGCCCGCAATTCGGACTTCTAGCCTACTAGATTGTGAGAGAATAAATTTCCATTTGTTAAAGCCATCTACTTATGGTATTTATGTTACAGCCACTCTAGATAACTAAGATGAAATTGTGCTTTTCCTCTTTATACACAAGGCTTGGTATGTGCATGACTCCCCAGATTCCTTGCCTGTGATTCTCATGAGAATCAAAGCCCCCAGGTTGAGAACGACCAGTTTAAAGGAGTTTGGGAAGCTGTGCCCTAATCGTGTTCATCTGTACAAGCTGGAAGCCCCAGAGCAAGTGCCTGACCTACTCATGGTCCTCCAGGGATGTCAGGAGAGCCTTATGTGAGGAGGGTGTCCTAACTCCAGACAGTATCCCAACAACTAGATGATACCTCAGTCTTCTGCACTTTCAGGGATTTTGGTCACTCCAATCTGACAGGCTAATTCTCTCTTTTAAAAACCTCTTTTCCTGTGTGAAGAGAGGAATAGGATAATTAACTTCTAGTAAGCCCATGGAGTCACTGGGTGGTGCAAATGGTTAATGCACTCAGCTGCTAACCCAAAGATTGGAGGTTCAAGGCCACCCAGAGTCACCTTGGAAGAAAGGCCTTATGATTTACTTCCAAAAATTCAACCATTGAAAACGCTATGGAGCACAGCTCTACTCTAACACATATGGGGTCATCATGAGTCAGAGTTGACTTGATGGCCAGTGGTTATTAAACACATAGTATGTGCCAGGCACTGAGCTTAGAACTTGGCAGTATTTGCAGTGGCATCACTAGGGTTGGTGTCACCCAGTGTCGTACCTCGCAGTGTCACCCTGTGATAGTTAAGGTTTTGTGTCAACTTGGCTGGGCCATGATTCTCAGTGGTTTGGCAGTTATGATGTAGTTTGGCAGTCATATAATGATGTAATCACTTCCATGATGAAATCTGCTATAATGCAATTACCTCCATGATGGCATCTGCTGTGACTAGCCAATCAACTGAAAGAAAGTTTCCTTGGGGGTGTGGCCTGCATCCACTATAGGTGGGCTTTCTGGCAAGGCTCATGGGCTTTTGCTGTCTCTGGATTCTGCAGCTGGCTCCTGTTCATCTGACCTCCGGTTCGTGGGACTTGAGCTAGCAACTTACCTGCTGATCTTGGGGTTCGTCAGCCTCCACAGTCTGTGATCCAGCCACCTGCCAGCTTACCTGCTGATCTTGGGATTTGTTGGCCTCTGCAGCCTGTGAGCCAGAGACCTTTTATCTGACCTGCTGATCTTCACCAGCCCCTGCAGCTACAGAGAGTGAGGAGAAGCCTACAGCCTGACCCACAGACTTGGGACTTTCAGCCTCTACAACGGGGTGAGCCATTTCCTTGACATAAATCTCTCTCTCTATATATACATATATATGTATACATATAGACTCTTCACTAGTTTTTCTTCTCTAGAGAACCCAGCCTAAGACACACCCCCCATACTAATTATCATGATATTTTAGCTAAAACACTGAAAATTTGACAATATCAACAACTATAAAAACATCGGCAGCAATGAAAATAACAGCACATTTGTAGTGTGTGCAGATGAAACCACATGATTTGAAGCGTCATTGTAATTGGATAATAATGACAACTCTGGAGCACGTTAGAAGGTTCAAAAAGTAAATTAGCATAGAGTTTTAGCCTTTTAGGTATACTGATGTAAGCTGGGCTTATAAAAATTTTTTTGTTGTTGTAACTAACTACAGGGATTTTTTTTTTAAAGTAATAAATTTCTGCTAAAACACTTCACAAAAATGTTATAGACAGTCATTTTGGTGTCATCCCTTGTGGCAGTGTCACCCAGTGTGGTCCACATCCCCTGTATCCCCCTAGTGATGCCACCGAGTGTTTGAACCTCACAGCCACCCTGATTCCTAACTTACAGACTGAAGGAAGCTTGGGCTTTGAAGTCAGACCTGGCATCAAGACCTAGCTCCACCACTTGGTAGCTGTTTAGCGTTGGGTTAGTTAACTGACTTCCCTGAACCTCAGTATCTTCATCTGTAGAGTGGATTCACTAATAATGACTTCATAGAACTATTGTGAGTATAATAAATGAGATGAGTCCCACAGTACCAGAGTACAGTATGCATCAGATACTGCCTTCTTTTTCTCATTCCTAATGTTTCCTCAAGTTCTGCTAGCTGGAAAAAAAATTTAAATAACCATCTCTTCTGCAAGACATTGTGGTGGGGGCATGTTTGAGAAGTATAAGAAAGAAACAAAAAATTCACATGCCTTTCTCAAGTGGCATTGTCCGGTCCCTTTCTTTGTGTCTTTGTTTAGGACAGATGCAGAAACGTCCCTGGGGCCAAAGTTTAAGCCCAACAATTAGAATGAAGAAGGAGAAACGTGAGTGGGATCGCAAGAGTGTCCTCACCTTCTCCTCATGCAGTTTGGAGGCAGCCTGAGGTGCTGGAGACACTTCAGTCCCTGGTTGGTGACCAGACAGGCTGGGGGCAGGGCCTAGGTCATTGCTAGGCTCCTTGATCTGCTGTGGGTTTCACACCCTGGTGAAGGCATCATGGAGAGCCCACATTGTTTGTTCCTCTTCCCACCCTCACTGGGACACCAACAGGGCACTGAGCACAGCGATGCTGGCTTGCCTTCCAGAAATATCTTTAATGACCAGCATAGCTAGGGGATTTAATCTAGTAAGAGTCTCATGTTGAAGTCTCCCTCAGCAGTTCAGGGAGACTGGATTTCAGAGGGGCTCAGCCAGGCCCTGGTTGCAGGAGTAAAAAGGCAGCAGATGGCTACTGCATTGGTGGGGGTCAGCCTCCTGCTCCCCCTGGCCTAGGGCACCGTCCTGTGCATGGAGGATGCAGTTGCTTAGAAGAGGCTTCCCCTGGAGAGTTCCGTTTGCTTAGTTGGAGAAGATTCCCCAGCTGGTGCCTGAGCTCAGTGGATTCGTTTGTCCTGGCATTGGTTAGGAGCACTGAGGGAGGCCATTCGAGGAGGCAGGCAGAGGAGGAGAGGACCAGTAAATGTTTATTTACCTTGCCCTGAATGACTTCTTGTGTCTGGCTTTTCCAGTGAGTTATTCCTCTGTGACATCATCAAGGACACTGTTTCCCCTTCATCTTAACACTGTTCATCCACTGTCTTCCAGGCTTATGGTAAGCTGGCCCCAGTCATACACAGGCCCCACCCAGATCAACTTATAGACCACTGATTAGATCCTACAGAATATGCTCCTTCCTCCCACAGAGGTCCATGGCCAAGTTTCCCTCTCTTAGTCACTGTCTCACTGCCTTTACACTCCCTCTGTCTTCATTTAAGAAGTCCCTTGGTGGCACATACCGTTAAGTGTTGGACTACTAACTGAAAGGTTGGTGACTGGAAACCACCCAGAGACACCTCAGAAGAAAGACCTGGCAAACAGCTCTGGGATGAGAGTGTGGATGAAAGAGTCCTGATCTGCAGTGTTTCCCAGTTACAGGGGTGTAAATACTCCTATTATGGCCAGTTTCAAGGTACTAATGATTTAACAGAGTCCCTGGGTGTTGTAAATGGTTCGCACGCTCAGCTGCTAACCAAAAGTTTGGAGGTTTGAGTCCACACAGAGGTGCCTTGGAAAAATCAGCCATTGAAAACCTTACAGAATACATTTCTACTCTGAAACAGATGGGGTCTCCACGAATCGGAGTTGACCTGACGGCGACTGGCAAGAATTTAGCAATCAGCTCACCAAATTTAGCCAATCAGCTCACCACTGCACAATCCATCTTGTGAGGAGTACTCTTGGAGGGCACTGTGGTCCTGCTGATCTACCCAGCATTGAAGACAAAGGTCTTCTTGCTTTCACAATCCAGAAACATATCTGGGATTTTTCCATCTGCTCAGGCTCAGCACAGTGAGCAGGGCATGGACCCACTTCCTCAGGGCCCGCAAGGGTCTATGCTATTTTGTATTACTTCTTCTCTGACCTCTTCTTCTCCCATCCTGGAGAACATTTTTCTATTTGGTAGATAGCTTTGAGATGGAGGTCAATGACTTCTATGACTCTCCCAACTCTCAAGCTTGAGTGACTTCCATTGCTGTCTTAATTTCCTAGTGCTGCCATAACAGAAATAACATGAGTGGGTGGCTGAAAAAAAAAACCCAAAGCCATTGCTATCAAGTTGATTCTACTCATAGCGACCCTATAGGACAGAGAGAACTACCCCATAAGATTTTCAAGGCTGTAATCTTTACAGAAGCCAATTGCCACATCTTTCTCCCAAGAGGTGGCTGGTGGGTTCGAAACGCCAACCTTTTGGTTAGCAGCTGAGCGCTTAACCATTGCGCCACCAGAGTGGCTTTAAAGAACAGAAATTTATTTTCTCACAGTTCTGGAAAATAAAAGTCCAAATCAGGGTCTTGGCCATATTGGTTCCTTCTTTGTCGATAGTTCCAGGTGTTTCTTGGTTCCTTGGCTTGTAGATAATCCTCATATGGCATCTGTCTTCCCCTGTACATGTATGTACTTCTGTGTCTAGTCTTCCCTTTTTGTAACTCAGAAGTGATTAGATTTAAAACCCATCCTACTCTGGTACGATCTAATCAACACAACAAAGAAAATCCTATTTCCAAATAGGATTACATCTATAGGTATAGGGGTCAGTATTCTAACACAAATTTTGGGCGACACAATACAATCCACAACAATTGTCAAAGATCTTGGCTTTTGGAATAGCTCTTTTCACTGCTCTGTATTGTCACTTCCTCACCCTAAACAACTAACACAAAATGGCCTTACCTAACTGAAAGGAGAGGAGGGCCAAGAGAGAAAAGCAACTGCCAAAAGAAAAATTCATTAATATTTCAAAAGCATTATTCTATCACAGAGGTGTCTTCATAGGCTGTTGGGAAGAATAAACGAGAAAAGATACATGAACAGCTTGAGACAAGGTATGACATAGAGAAGGCACTCCATGACATGAGTCATCCTTGTCTTTCTCCAGCAGGTCCACCCCTTGTCTGTCAGTTTGTCATACTGTGGTGGTTTGCATGTTGCTATGATGTTGGAAGCCATGCCATCAGTATTTCAAATACCAGCAGGGTCACCCATGGTGGACAGGTTTCAGTGGAGTCTCCAGACTAGGACAGACTGGTAAGAAAGGCCTGGAGATCTGCTTTTTAAAATTAGCCAGTGAAAACCTCATGGATCACAACAGAACGTTGTTTGACTCTCTTTCTTCGGACATGTCATCAGGAGGGATCAACCGCTGGAGAAGGACGTTATGTGTGGTGAAGTAGAGGGCCAGCAAAGGCGAAGGAGACTGTCAGTGAGATGGATTGGCACAGTAGCTACAACACTGGACTGGAACATGGCAGCAGTGGGAGGATGATGCAGCACTAGGCAACATTTCATTCTGTTGTATGTGGGGTCACCATGAGTCAGAGTTGACTCTATGGAAGCTATTTATCTATGTATCTAATGACTGTAGTTAGCAATTTCCGTTGTTTGCATTGTATTGAATCCAGTATTGCTCCCGTGGTACACTGTCTGTCCCCTCTTCTTCCCCTCCTTCACAGTGAGAATTTGGCACCATTATGGAATCACAATTGACATTTTTTGTACCATTCCACTAAGAAATCAAAAATAATCTCCCAATCTTACAAAGAGTTTATAGATCTTGTAAAATTTTAGCTAAAAAGTTAAAGAGAAAATGACAATGCAGGAAGGTTAAAGATGCTTATATTGTTTGAGGCCCACTGTACCCGTCACTGAATCCCTAGGGTGAAAGGTATATTAAAGATGATACCATCATTTTAAAGGCTTTGGCATACTTATGCTTCATGTTATACTTGACTGTGTTTTTGACCCCAGCCTCCTCGTTGAATGCACAACCCTTGAGGACAACCCTAGTCCAGAAACTCAAACGGATGCTGAATTATATTCTTGATTTCCTGGTTTCATTATGGCTTTTCCTCTATAAAAAGCTACACACCCTGGAAGGAGTTGGAAAATGTATATTTCCTCAGTATTGCACTGTTTGATTCTAGGCTTCTAGGTCTACCTGCACCTATCATGTCTACTGGTTCTAGTCTAAATGACCTTCTACAGCTAGACGTTGAAAAGTCACTCAGGGAATGCTAATTGCGCCTTCTCTAGGGGAGGAAATGGAACTTGCAGAACTTGCAGTCTTCAGCTATGATGGTGTCTTTCCATTTCCATAGGATGTGGCTGCATTTAGAAAGACAAATGGTCCTCAGAAGCCAGCAGGGGCTTATTTTCCCCTGGCACAGAAAGGAGGGGGAGGTCACTGAAATCCTGATGTTTGTTTCATCTTCAAAGCACATACCTCAGCATGGTTCCTTTGCTCTTGAGGAGATGGTAGTAAGGAGGAAAACTGAGCAGAGGGAATCAGACAATTAATTGACAATGAACCCCTCCACATCAACGTTCACATTGCATTGCAGTGAGTGTCTGACTGCACCCTAGGTAAGTCCTTGAGGCAAACAAAATGGCCAGGCTCCAGCCTGCAAATCAGATCAACTCCAAGGCCAGATCCTTGGCATTGCAAAATAATGAAGGAGACTTTTTATATATATATATATTTGAAGAACAGATGAGTGGATATTTTTTCAGCCACAACATACCTGGAACGGGAGAAGGAGGCTCTTTTGTTTCACTGCCTACTCCCTCTGATCTTTGGGTGCCCTTCTCCATGCCTGTGGAGGCATGGAATATTTTGCTGCATTGACCAATACATTTAAATTTCTAGTTATTTACTTTTTTCTTTTTTTTAACCTTTAGTCCTTTTCTATTCAGACTAGCCTTTGAGGTATCTATTGATCTATTGCCTCAGTAAAGGGTTGGTAAAGTAGAAAAGCAGAGAAAAGAGTTTAAAACCTTGGACATTTAAGTATCAAAATCCAAGGCCTTGGTGGGTGGTGATTGATAGGAAAGCAGACCCTCCCCCCTAAAAAAATTAAAAATGACATTAAAATCCCATAAAATGGAGAAGGAAGAGGAGAGAATCAGAGGACATAGAGGTAAACTCTGGTGTGTGTCCTGAGAAGGTGCTTTAAGGCCCGCCCATCCTTCCTGGGTTGGGGAACCTAATGATGGAAGCCCAGGTAGGTTAGAGGATAATCCAAGTGCAGCTGTTTTCTGTATCTTCCTGCTCAGTTGGAGCCTGGGGTGGGGTAGGGGGTTGGCAAACTTGGTAGGCTCCACCTGAGGCCATCATGGCATGGAGAAGAATAGGTTAGAAATGGCTGAGGTAGAGCCAGCTCTGGAGAGTCCCAATGGTGGGGATATAGGGTTGCTATGATGACCTTATTCTAGTCTTGAAATCTGGCAGTAGATGTGTTTTTCTAGGAGAAGGGAAAGTGATCTTGGTTGCAATTTTTTGAGGAACCAGACTAGTACTTGCCCAGGGACACTTTCCAGCCCTTTGACTTGGAGCCTCTGCAAGAGAAGAAGGTCGTATCTCCCAGCTTCTTCATCCTCAAGTGGATCAAGTGGAGTGTAGAGTGATGTTCTTGGTCTGTGCTGTCCCATATAGTAGCCACTAGACACCTGTGACTATTTAAGTTATTAAAACAAAATTAAGTATAAAAATTCCATTTCTCTGTCACACAGCCACATTTCAAGTGCTCATAGTCACATGTGGCTAGTGGTGGCCATACTGAATAGCCCAGTATAGAGCATTTCCATCACTACAAGAAGTTCTACTGGACAGTGCTGTGGCCTTTGCAGCTACTCATCTGCTGGAAAAATGGGAACAATAACCATTTTCTCCTCCTGTGACACACACACACACACACACACACACACATACACACATACAGGGCTGGGCTGGCTGAGTTCAGAAAGTTATGCCACCAGCTTCTGAGCTAGTATTTCCCTGAAGGTGGTCATGTTCGATTAGTGGTATTTTTCTGACACCTCCTAGTCTCCACGCTGTCCTTACCACCACCACCATTTTTGGCACTTTGATAGAGAGTGTAAGTGAGCAGGTGTCATGAAACCTCTGGGTGGGCATCAAAAAAGGGATTTGCCTTCTCCTCTAGCAGCTGTCTCAGATGTTATGATTTCTATGAAGTCTGAATTGCTGTATGAAATGGGCATCCAGGGACTAACAGGGGATCCTATGCCCAGCAGAGTCCACAGAGTGTTAAGTGACATGATGGCTTGTGTGGGCGATGTTAACAGACTCTCATAGAGGTGGGTTATTTCAGCCATACGGGAGTAGAAAGTTTTCCATGAAGAGCTTGTTATGGATTGAATTAAGTCCCTCAAAAATATGTGTTGTAAATCCTATCCTCTGTGCTTGTGGTTATAATCCCATTAGGGAATGGGTTTCTTTGTTATGTTAATGAAGCAAGATTAGTGTAGGGTGTATTTTGAGTCAATCTCTTTTGAGATATAAAAGAGATTAAACAAGTAAGCAAGAGAAGCAGAAACGGGGGAAGAGAAATGCCAAACCACATGAAGACTGGCCAAGTGCAGAAGCTCAGAAGAGACATGGACCTTCCTTCAGAGCTGACAGAGAAACAGAGAGCCTTCCCCTAGAGATGGCACTCTGGATTTGGACTTCTAGCCTCCTAAACTGTGAAAAAATAAGTTTCTGTTTGTTAAAGCCACCCACTTGTGGTATTTCTGTTATACCAGCACTAGATAACTAAGATGGAATCTAGTACCAGGAGTGGGGTGCAGCTCTAACGGATACCTAAAATGTGGAAGCAGTTTTGGAATTGGGTAATGGGTAGAGGCTGGAAGAATTTTAAGCTGCCTGATAGTAAAAGCCTAGATTGCCTGGAAGAAACTCTTGAGCCTAAACAACTTTGATCCTCAGTCCCCACCATTCCGGTCAGCACCATCCAGAAATGTCATTCTTCCAACCCAGACTAAAAAAGGAAAGGCCAGCACCTCTAGTGGAGACAGGAGTCTGAAGATTGGGCTTGGAGCCAAGCTCCACCAGTTCTTAGCTGGGACTTTGGGTAGGTAACATACCCCTCGGAACATCTGTTTCCCGAAAAATGAAAATAATAGTAGCTACCTTATAAAATTGTGGTGATAAATAAGAAACACCTAGAAAAGTGACTGCCACATAATAGGGACTCAATAAGTAACAGCTGCTGTTTTTCTTTTTCAGCTGGCCTCTGGGATAACCTGCATGTTTAGGGTAGAGCAGGAGGAGCGAAGGAAAACAGCAGTGGCTCCCTGCACTGCAGGTCACTCAGCCGTGCCATCTGGCATAATGAGAAATCGTCCTGCTTATTTTGTAAAAAGAGCCTCAGACCTCAGGCTGCATCTAGTTTGCTCTGGTGGATGTTCAGTTTTCTCTTTTAGGTGGGGCTGTGGTTTCATGTGCCTGTCAGAAGGGGAGTTCAGGAGCAAGGGGTCTGCCTTGAGGAGCTTTGGGAGAAGGAAGCCCACATCTTTTCTCAGAAAAGTTAAAATACAGTAGGGTTAGGGTCCACCTGACTCAAGCCTTGGTCTTTTCAATTGCCTCATATGCGTATGAAAGCTGGACAATGAAAAAAGGAGGCCAGAAGAATTGATGCATTTGAAGTGAGGTTTTGCTGAAGAATATTGAATATACCATGGATTGCCAGAAGAAGGAGCAAAACGGTTTTAGAGGAAATAAAACTGAAATGCTCCTTAGAAGCAAGGATGGTAAACCTTCATCTTGCTTACTTTGGACACTTCATCTTGCTTACTTCGGACACTTCATTGGGAGAGAGCAATCCCTAGAAAAGGACATACCGTTTGGTAAAGTTGAGAGTCAGTGAAAATGAGGGAAATTCTCAGTGAGATGGGTTGATACAATAGCCACAACAATGGGCTCAAACACATAAAAAATCATGAAGATTTCATAGGACAAGGCAATGTTTCTGTTATACATAGGCCACCATGAGTTGGAGCCAACTCCACGGCAACTAACAACAAAAAAAATATAAGGTAAACTGACCTCCACCCCTCCGTGCTGGCCAATGTCCAGCAAGACCGCTGGAGGAGAGGAGTGTGCAGTTTCCCAGGCTCAGAGTGTTCCAGGTAGGATGACCTTAATTCCTATAAATGGGCCTTGGCAGCATCACAGGAGAGAAGACTTTTGACCTTACTCTTCTAGAAGAAGAGTGATCCATTCTGTAGCGTTTTCACTGGAAATATTCAGAGAATGTTTATGTAATTAAGGCTATACTCAGTATCCTGGGAGACTACAGACCTTAGAAAGGGGTATCAAGGGAACTGGACGATGATGCCAGAGGACCAACAGTCTCCCAACCTGAAGTTCAGGATGCCCTTGAACTACAGGGAGTTTGGAGGAGTACCCTGGGTTGTTGCTAGAGTCAATGATGTAGCCAGCAGAGGCCTAAGTTGTTCTCTTTGGTCTGCTGAGAAGCATGCATTCCCCCTTCCAGAACTCAGAGAAGACTGATAACCCCAAAAGACCGCCCAGGCCCTGCCTGCCACAGTCCTCCCAGACACAAGGATTCCTCTCTAGCTAGATAGATAAGCCATAATCGTCTCCCGGGAGGATGGACTGAGAGATCATACAATGTCCACCATTTCTCTAGGGGCTATGAAATCTCATGTGGCTCCCTGGGCCACAGTCAGAAGTGACACAATCCTATCTACTTGAGAATGAAATCATGGTAGCCCTAAGCATGGATTGGATTCTGTTCCTGTGTCATTTCCACGTGTACCTCAGATCAGAAATTGACTCCTGATTTGATGCGAAGACAAAAATAGTTTGGTGGAGGTAAAGCACTCAAATCTTTTAATCCTGGTTCTGCCATTTATTAGCCAAGTGATCTTGAGTAAGCCACTTAAGCCCTAGAGCCCTCACTATTTTTCTGGTTTGTTGGAGAATTAAGAACAATCACAATGGAGTGTACAAAATCGTGGGTACTCTAAAGTCCTATATAGGCATAAAGGATTTTAAGTCCAGATATAACTGGCTAAAGGGAGAAGGAAAATAAGAAGACACTTAAGTTTTGTTCTTCCTCCCTGTGTTCTTAGGAGAGATCCAACCAATCATGGCATATGGGCATGGTTAGTATGGGTCTAGACGTCAGTCTCTCACCCTGGCCATATTAGCTACCATTTTAGGCTCTTAGACAGAAAATCCACTTAAGACATTAAAAAATCTTTAATGTACTTTCATATTGATAATTGTTATCTTAAGCAGTGTTGGAGTTAGAGAATTAAACAAGTCACAAATCTGGACTGTAAGGAGTCTATACTCAATAAGGGAAATATATGGATTTAAACATGATTAAACAAAGAGTAGAAGTGCTGTGAGAACAAAGGATTGTGGAATACAGTAGGAAGCTATCCCTCCTGGTGAATGGGCATTGGGGGAGAATGTGGAGTCAGTGGAATCTTGGCTGAGCTTGCTGGAGCATTTAAGACTTTCCCAGCTCAACTTCTTCCCATAAGGCCCCAGTGGAGGGACTAACCTGGGTTTGAAAGATGCTTCAATAGGATCATCTTGGGGATAACTGGGATAGGTAAGACATCACATGGGGACTCTTATGTGAATAAGGTATTGAGTCATTGGCAAAAAAAAAAAAAAAAAAAAAAAATCCACTCCTAGAGAATATCATGGTTCTCTATAACATTTGAGCTGGATATTGAAGAATGAGTGGGATTTAGACCAAGGGAGGCAGTGGCATTATAACAGGGATGTCAGGTAGAAGAAAGTGAAGCTATGTACCCAGCTGTAATCTATGTGTAGGTCGATGGGGAAAGGATTGGAGGGTGGCCAGAAAGTGAGTTCCTAATCACCAAGGATCCATGAAGACTCAAATCCTGTCATGCAAGGCACTCTCCACTTGCTGCCCCCACCACTTTACTTAGGTAGATGATGAGGAATGTAATTTCTGGATCATAATGTGTGAGCATTAAAAAATGTAATAGACATTACCAAATTGTCTTCTAGAATGATTACATCAATTTACACTTCCTCCAGCTGTATACGAACCCGCCAGTTACCCTGCATCCTAACTGTCATAAGATTTTATCAAACTAAAATTTTTACCAAACTGGGAGGTCAAAATGGTCTCTCCCTTTTTTTTTTTTTTTGACACAATGACAAACACCTATTTATTGTATTAAACATAAGCCTGAAATGTTAAGTAGGTATTACGGATCCCAAGAAATTACATTTCAGATTCCCAAAATGTCTTGGTTGGTGTTTTGACAACTAAAGTAAGGCCTCAAAAGTTTTTAACAACATCATAAAAAAGCAACATTTTGGGGATATAAAATAAGTAAAATCCAAAACTTAGAAGTTTATTCAAAATTCTTTTGAAACTGTATGCTGGTTCTAATTTTTTTTTAATTCATATTTTCTTGATTACTAGTGAGTTTGAACATTTATAGGACATTTGTGTTTCCTCTTTTGTGAACTGCTCATTCATGTTATTTGCTCAGCTTTCTACTGAATTTGCAGAGATGAAGATGGAAATGGCAGCCCCATCGTGTTGTGTGATGCAACTGCTCTGGTTGTTTCTCTTTTTTCTTGTTGATTTGTAGGAGCTCTTTATATGTTCTGACAGTAGCTCTTTGTCATTTACATATATTTCAAAGTCTTTTCTCATTTGATTTTGTATATGCTGTTTTAGAGGGTACAAACATTTTAACTTTGAAATAGGCAAATTTATCAATCTTCTTATTTATGAATTTTTGTATTTTGAGTCTTTTTTAGAAATTCCAAGGCCATAATTGTATTTTACTACTTTTCCTAAATCTTTATAGTTTTAAAAATACTTTTAGACATGTAAACCATATAGGATTTATACTTTTCAATGGTGAGGGGTAATGAATCCAATGTGTTTGTTTCCAAACTGTCTCCTAAAATCATTAATTGAATAGTATAATGTTTTCTCAACGATCTGAAATACATTTAATAGATTCTAAGTCCCCACATACATGTCTACTTATGGGCACTATTCTGAGTCTTTGATTTATTTGTCTGGTCTAGTATGAATGCCATGCCTTTTTAAGTAGTAGAGCCTTGTTAGCATGTTTGATTTTTGAGAACATTATTCCTCATTCATTGTTATTTTTTATTTTTATTTTAAGAATTATCATGGCTATTCTTGAGCACCTACTTCCATATAAATTTTGCAGTCAGCTTGTGAATTTCCCTAGAAACTCCTGTTGGGGTTTATTGGAGATTGCATTGAAATTATAGATTCATTTGGGAATAAACAGCATCTCTCTCATAATGCACCTTCCTGTTAGGTTTATTCTTAGGCATTTTTATAGGTTATGTGTGCTATCATAAATGAGAGAGCATCATCATCATTGCTGTTGTCATGATTATTATTATGTAAGTATAAAATATAAAAGCCTTTGTAAATGAACTGGCCTGAGTTTGGTCCTTTCTGTAGCTATTACTTTGCATTTGCCTTTTTAGAAATTTGTAAGCTAATAACATGGACCATATTTCCCACACAACAGGACCGTGTTTTTACACTCAGTCTGCCCCAGGCAGAAGTTGTGCAGAGTTGTACAAATAAGGGGATGACCACAAATCTGAGCCTACACCAGCTGAGAAGTGGTGAATAGCAACTCACCATATTACTAATTTATACACGCAACTATTCATGGTCTACCGGGGATAGTGGTGGTTCAGTGGTAGAATTCTCATCTCCCATGCTGGAGATCAGGGTTTGATTCCTGGCCAGTGCTCCTCAAGCGCAATTACCACCCATCTGTCCCTGAGGGCTTGCAAATTGCTATGAGGCTGAAGAGGTTTCAGCAGAACTTTCAGACTAAGACAGACTAGGAAGAAAGGCCTGATGATCTACTTCCAAAAATCAGCCAATGAAACCCCTATGGATCACAACGGTCTTATCTGCAGCTGATCATGGAGATGGCACTGAGTTGGTGATTGACTTGATGGACATTAACATCACCACCGAAGGTCTGATGAGCAAGATGAGCCATCCATTTACACTAGTCTTTAGGCAAGATGATCTTATTTTAAAAAAAGAAGCAGATGAAGAACAAGACAATACAAGAATCTTTCTAGTACCAAATGTTTTATTTTCTGCTAAATATTCAGAAAGATCATTAAATGATCTTCCAAACAGTTGAAGATGGTAGCAATTTGGTTGTACTTCAGCTTTGATGTTATTGAGTTAGATAATTAATGAACATGGTTTGGTATGAGTGTACATTTCAATGCAGCTTGAAATTCTCAAAGCTAACCATGGTCTACACTCTGAGTGTATTTTCAAGTGTTTGTGCTGTGGATATTGAATGTCCCTCATTTTTACTTCTGCATACCTTTGTATAAAATTTTATTTTCATGTGTGAAAATGTGGAAGTGATTAAAATGCTCTTCCAGACCAGTAACAAACAGCTTGTGGCCTTCTCTGGTGGCCATGTTGGGATTCAATAACCAGAAGGTTCTATTTTCCTCTGTGACAAAAGTGTAAGTAAGCACTATTGGGAAACACATCTTTCCTCTTCTGGATTTTTCCGGTGGTAAAATAAAGTTTTATACCTTTCTTATCTCCTCCTCACAGAAGTATTTCAAGCACCTAAGAAGTACACCAATGTAGACTGCTACTGGAACTCATAATTGAAGAGCTGCATAAAAATTCGTGTAAATAACAAATACCAATTATCTGGAGCCTTTTGGAGTGGTAAACAGTAGAAAAGATTCTGAAAATGAAAACTTAGACTCGTGCTCATAACTGTAAGAACAATGAGAGTATTGAACATCACCAAAAGGAAAATGAAAGTGCTTTATCATTCAGGGTCCATAAATTTGGACTCCACTAATAATTACTACTTTGTTGTGGGATTGATGAGAAATTGATTATTTTTTTAGCTTTTTTTGAGCCAAATCTGCATATAGCCATTATGTACTTGTAGAATGTAAGGACGGAAATTATTTAGATTTGTAAAGAGTGGTCAAATTATATCACAGTCTTCGCCCACTTTTTAAAATATAATTTTCAAACCAGGAGACATATTATCCAGTTAAAATATTTATTGAATTGTTTTTACTACAAAATACTATTTATATTATATATCTACTTTTATACAAAGATCAAAAGAATATGTGTGTGTGCATGCGCACATGTGGTTTATAAAACCAACGTAGCCATAGCTTCTCAGAGGTACGTGGTATTTATGAGGGTTGCATGCACACTGACTTCAGGGAAGGTATTAATACATAATTTAAATTCAGAGTACAAGTGTTTAAAAAATATGATCCAGCTTAGAAAATCGTATGTGAAATACCTCTGGGGAATAAATTTCTTTTATTAATCCAATCAGCCATTGGATGTCATTCTTCCAATTTAATTACATTTATCTGCCAATGGGTGACTCTGCTTCTTATGCATGTAATTTCTGTGGGTGCAAATGGTGATGGCAAATAATTGTCCTCAGGGAGATAATTGCTATTATAATTATTTACCCATGCATGTTAACTCCGTTAGAAATTTAACCCTCTGTCAGATGACCTGAAATGTAAGAGAACAGGTTTCCTATGTACTTGAGTAAAGGAGGGGCCCTTTTATTTCTTGGACATTTTCTAGGTGCCAGGCACAGTGCTCAGTGCTTTTACATATATGTTCCCACTGACTCCTCATAACCCCCTACAAAATGAGTATAATCACCTTCACCTTTTTGATGAGGAAACCACGGTCATATAGACAGCAAGTAGCAGAACCCAGATTCAAACCTATGCTGATAGGCTGATATGAAATGAGTGTGTTTGCAAAGATTAAATGAGGCAGCATTTGTAAAGCATTTGGTCCAATGTTTGGTAGGTTGTCATTGTTATCCTAGTGTCTTTTCATAGAGATTTTACTTCCGCAACCACTGCCTCACCTCCTTTCGAAAGCCAATTCCTAAGGGCAGTACAAAGCATCCTACCTGAAACCTAGCTAAGAGAGTTTCCCTTTGAGGCCTTTGCACAAACCCCTTTCTTGAGAATGTTTCATCTGCCTACTCTAATTCTTAGGGCTTTCTCTCCCCTCTGAAGTCTCATCAGTCTCCTGTCTTTGTTGCTCAATAAGAGCACTTGAGTCTATAGTGTATCTCGGAGGTCTTTTTTTTATTACATGGAGACTTGTGTTCCTTAATCCAGGCTATGAATTACAGGACTTCCTCTGATCTCTCCACAGGGCCCCATAGGGTACAGGGCTCCATACAGGCCCTGGATCAGTATCTTTGATTAAGTCTGAAACCTACAAATAATGAACTACCTGAAAGTTAGAAGTTACCTGAGGGTTCAGGCACAAGGTAATTGTTCCGCCTCCCTTTGAGGACATGTCCTCTATCATCGTTGCCCCTTGTTGGCTGGCGGTCCTTTTTTGATGATATTAGCATAATGTGGTGGTGTGACATACTGGGAGAGATCTTCTCAGTTTTTCCCTTTTCAGCAAAACTGGCATCACCAACCCCACCATTCCCCCCACCCCTACATACACAAAGGGCTGAAGAAGGGGGTGAGAGGTCACTTTCTTGGGGACAAGTGATAACGCTCATGAAGAGAGGCATTGACTAGTTTCCTTCCCCAAAACTGAGGAAAGCGGGTTCCCAAAGCAATTGTTTGTAAAATTTGGGGGTTTATTGAGAAGGGGAGGTGACATGCTGCACACCAGTTAGATGTCCTTCCAACCCATGGGCTTGC
Organism: Trichechus manatus latirostris; assembly: GCF_000243295.1. Lineage (NCBI taxonomy): Eukaryota > Metazoa > Chordata > Mammalia > Sirenia > Trichechidae > Trichechus > Trichechus manatus. The sequence goes on from NW_004443955.1 coordinate 22,756,735, forward strand.
TGTCATCCAGTTGCTATGAGATGAGGAGAGATGTGGAAAGTACACTGGACAGATGGGCTGTGGTATGGCCAGGGCGGGGAGACAAGGACAGCCCTCGGGAAGAATGGCTGTGCTCATACCCAGAACTCAGGCCAGGAGGGAAGATGAGGTTGGGGGTTCACCCAATGTGGTGAAACAGGTGTTTACTGCAGGTGAATGAAGTCTATGGCTGGCAACTGAGTGACAGAAATTGGAGCTGTCTTCTGAGAGGGAGCCCCAAAGTCGAGGGGAGCTCCTTTGGAGTCAAATACTTCTTCGAAGATCTGGGCTTAGTGGGTCCAGCCTGCTTCCATGCCAGGACTTTACAGTAGGGGCTAGATCAGCCGTGATGACCAGTGGCAGCAGCGAGCTCAGCCACCAGCAGTCTGGTAAGGAAACAGGGCTTCTCTATTCAGCTTCCGCACATCCATTAGGAGAGGAATCCTGGCAGGGAGGAGGAAGGTGGGAGAGAGCAGACCACACTTCCCTCCACTCCAGGCTACAGTCTGGCCTGCCCTTACAGGGTGGGGTGTGTGCTCTGAATGGAATCGGAGACTGAAGTTCTCACATGGTCAGAACTGGGTTTTAATAAGTGAAGCGAAGCTGATTTAATAAATAAAAATGACTCAAAAATTAAGGAATCGACTGAGAAGTCATTAAGAGAGTAGCTCCACAGCAGGAAAGAAGGTTTCCAAAGAGCACTGCAGTAGCAAATATTGGAAAACAGAAGCTGTTTTATATTTTTCACCGCCAAAGATGAGACTTCACAATCAAACTCATTACTTTTTGAGCCCCACCAGGGACTGATGCTCGGCTGTACTTCTTGCAACGTCTCTGCAAAGCAGGCAGTAATCGTCCCATTTTATAGCCACATAAAGACTGAGGGTCAGAAGTGACCCGACTTGCATAACCTGACAAGGCTAGTGAGCAGCTTAGCTGAGTTGCAAACAGTTAGCCACCCTTTCCACTAAACCGTCCTGCCTCTCCATTGTTTCCCTTTGTGGGGCATCTACTGCGTGCTAAGGATGCTGCAGAGTCCTTTATGTACTAACTCATTAAAAACTGCGGCTTTGCTTTAAACCTGACATACGCCAGTTTAAAATCTGAAATGAAATGAATCACCTTCTCCAGGGCTCATACTCACTGGGACCATAGGAAGACAAGAGTCCCTGGGTGGCACGAATGGTTAAGTGCTTGACTACTAACCAAAAGGTTGTCGGTTCAAACCCACCCAGAGGCACCTTGGAAGAAAGGCCTGGTGATTTCTTTGGAAAGGTCACAACCATTGAAAACCCTATGGAGCACAGTTCTACTCTGACACACATGGGGTCTCCATGAATTGGAACTGACTCCCCAGCAACTGGTACTGGTCACCCCAGCATGGGGTTCTGAGTTCTGAAAATCTCCTCCCCAGTAACTTGGTGTTTTTGTCAGATTTGATCTGCTGATACCAACTGAAGAAATGACTGATGATGATCTGATCTTTCAAAGGTCACATTCCTAGGCACAACTGCAGTTTAATTAAAATTTGATCTTCAATGTTCAAGACATATGTCTTCTTTTCTAGCATTGTATTATAATGCCTCATCATCGGCATACGACCTGAAGCACTAGGCAACAATTATTTTAGAAACAACAGAAGGAACTGCTGATTTTGGGGGGCTATTTTCTTTTTTACCTTATATCAAGCACTGGTTTTACTATGAAAATAGAATTGCCTCAACACAGAGTAACTTCCCGAAGAAAGTGAAGGGTAGGAACAAGGTGGGTTAAGCATCTGGGGTAAGAAAAGAGCCAGCTGCTAAACTGGAGGTGTAAGGCTTGGGGATAGAAGGCTTTCCATTCCCATTTCACTGGGAATATGGTTCTGTGGCACATGCGTGTTACAAGGAAGGTTCTTGGTGACATATAATGCAAGGAAGCCTCATAGGAAAAGGTGTCGCCTTCAAAGAAGACCAGTGGCTTTGGTCATATCAGATTCAAGTCCCTGAGGCAGTTTTCTATAATCCTAGTCAAACAAACATGTGCACTTGTCACCCCCTTTGTTTTCCTGTCCTAATTGCCTTCTTCATTTCACTCCTTAATTTCCTTATTAGGAACAGAGAAGCAGATCGCCCATTGAAACACTCAAAGATCTGAGAAGACCTCCCTTGGGGATCTGATAAATACATGTTCGTACATTTCATAGCTGCGAACAGTAGAACTCAGGAAGGTTAAGACACTTCTTAAGTGCTTTCTGAAAAGCAAGCCAGCCTCTGCCCTGTGCATTAACTACAGACATTTCTCTGCAGAGTTATGGAGGCAGTTCTACAGCAGTTCCGTAAGTAGCAAAGCCTTTAGAAAAAAAGAAGGGGCAGCTCTTTATAAAACGGATGTGCTAGTCGTTCTGAGTTCACATTCAAGACCACGGAAAGAGCCTGTTTTTATTTGGGTTGTGCCAAACCCTTGGGTGCATGACTAACCCTTTCACAAAGACTGAGAAAGAGGTCAAGTTGGATTTTTGGATCTGGATGGAGATGGGTTGAATGAGTATATGGTTCAAGGTCCTGTTAACCCATAATAGCTAATACAACTTTGGGAAGAGATGGCATTTGGGGTTTAATCTAAGTCCCCTATTTTCCTTGAGTTGGTTGAACACGTAGGAACAAATTTCTCATGTTGTCATTGTTGTTGTGAGCTGCCATTGAGTTGGCCCTTGACTTAGGGTGACCCTATGCACAACAGAACAAAATGTTTCCCTGTCCCGCGCCACCCTCATGATTGGTTGTGAATTGAACTTTTATGATCCATAGGTTTTTTATTGGCTGATTTTTCAGAAGTAGATTGCTACGCCTTTCTTCTGAGGTGCCTCTAGGTGGATTTGAACCTCCAACCTTTAAGTTAGCAGCCTAGTGAGTGAACCATTTGCACCACCCAGTGACTCCAGATCTCTCATAAAAAATAAGCAGACAAATCAAATCTTTTGCTGTTGATTCTGACTCATGATGACCCCATGTGTTATACAGTAGAACTGCTCCGTAAGATTTTCTTGGACTGTAATCTTTACAGAAGCAGATGGTCAAGGCTTTCTTCCGTGGTGCCGCTGGGTGGGTAAGTTAGTAAATCAAGCACAAAACCATTTGCACCACCCAGGGACCTAGATCTCTCACGCTGTTGTTGCTGTGTGCCCTAGAGTTGATTCCGACTCATAGTGACCACATGTGAAAGAGTAGAACTGCCCCATGGTTTTCTAGGCTATCATCTTTACAGAAGCAGATCGCCAGGTCTTTTCTCCCACAGAGCCACTGGTGGGTTCAAACTGCTGACCTTTTGGTTAACAGCTGAGCGCTTAACCACTGCACCATCAGGGATCCTTAGATCTCTCATAGATCTGCTTAAATATGGAAGGATGAACTCTTGACTTCCAATAAGTGTATATATATCTTTGTGAGGTTAAGATAAATTAATGGGTGAGTGACTTTTCCACAATCTTACCACCTTTGTGCAGGAAAAGTTCACAAGGGAGAAGGAACTGGGGTGTCAATGGAAAACAAATGTGAAATGTTGGACCGGAAGCACTGATGCTTTTACCAATAATCCTTCCCTGCTTCCCTTCTTCTGCCTCCGACTGAATTTCCAGAGCTAACAAATCCCAGCTCCCAGGAGGAACCACTAACCAATGTTTAAGCCACTTCAGCATTTTTTCACATCAGGACGGAGAATGTTGAAATTGCATTTTCTTGGGATTTTTATCCCAGAGAGAATAAATCATGCTGTTTTGCAAAAAATAAACAATCACATAAGTAACAGGGCCAGGCTAAAAAAGAGCCCCCAAGGCATCAACAAGCTGGATTACAGGGCCTTAGAGGAGGTAACTTGCCTGAGCACACTCTTTCCAGACTCAGATCCCAGAGTGAAAAGACAACTCAGGGCTGGTGGGGGCAGAGTCTTCAAGTTCTATTGGTTTGGAAAGCTTGGATTTCAAGGCAGCTCAACTGCAAAGCATGATGGGGCTGTAGAGAGCAAGATCTAGGATGTATAGGGATATGAAGAAGGTGGTTCAGTTACCAGGGTTGGTGCGATAAGCAGAGTGAGGCCATCCTAGGTCTTTTGCCCAAAGGACAAGCAAGCACAGACAAGATTTGGACAAGCATCAGTTCCTGGATCTCCAGTCTGGTCAGACTTAGATCTGTATCAAGATGGTTCTGTAAGAGGTTTAAGGACCATGATAGCTGGTGGGATGCTGGGGAGAGATGGCTTTGGGAGGTTAATCTAAACCATCTATTTTCCCTGAGCTGGCTGAACATGAGTGAACAGATGTCTCATAGAGAGATGAATCTCTTGACTTCGAACAAGGCATACTTGGCACTGGTGGTGCAGTGGTTAAGAGTTTGGCTGCTAACTAAAAGGTTGGCAGTTTGAGTCCACCAGGCACTCCTTGGAAACCCTATGGGGCAATTCTACTCTGTCCTATAGGGGTCGCTATGAGTCGGAATGGACTCGATGGCAACAGGTTTTTTTTTTTTTTAATTTGATTTGTAAGGAGGAAGTGGAGACTCCAACATGTGTGCCAGTGTTAACTACTAGCCCGAGCAACCTGTCCATATGTGGTAGGAGTACAGCCAGTGAACTAAGGATGTGGACTAGAAGCTGGTCAAATAGGAGGAGGCCTGGCAAGAGTGGGATAGGCTATTGAAGCTCCATCCAGCGGTTGAGGCTTATGGGTGGATCCATAGGCCTAGAGAAGGACAGACAAGTGCTGTTGCTGCAGATGAGGAGTGGGACTAAATGCAAAGCCCCACAGGCTGATGGGTCTGAGGCTCTTTGTTCATCATTCATTCATTCAACAATTGTATGCTGAGCAGCTGTCAACTGTCACGCACCACGGTAGGCAGTGGGAACATCATGGTGAATGAGCTGATGCCATTCCCTGCCCTACCAGGGTTTACAGACAGTGGGAGGATCAGAAAGGAAGACAAGTGACAGCCCAAGGCCATTAAATGTGGCTTTGGTGGTACAGTGGTTAAGCACACAGCTGTTAACTGAAAGGATGGAGGTTTAGACCCACCAGCCACTCCATGGAAGAAAGATGTGGCAATATGGTTCTATAAAGAGTTACAGTCCTAGAAACCCATGATGGGGGCAGTTCTACCCTGTCCTATGGGGTTACTATGACTTGGAATTAACTTGACAGCAGTGGGTTATCAGTGACTTAGGAGCGTCTAATTCCAGCTAGCGGTTGGGGTAGCAATGAACAATCACCACTGATTAGGTGCCCATTCTGTGCTAGGTACTATGCTCAGCACCTTTCAACTTGCACTCATTTAAATCTTAGCCCAACTCTACAAAGCAGGTGTTAATATTCCCATTTTATGGATAATGAAATTGGGGCTCAGAGAGTCAGATCACTTGCTCAAAGTCCCACTGGTAGTAAATGCTAGGGTAAGGATTCGAACGCAGCTCTGTCTTGGCCCCAACGCCCGCACTCTTTTGAACATCTCAAAGCCCGTACGTATAGAACACACACAGCCAGAAACACGCTCCTGAAGATCCCGCTAGGATCATTCTACCAGACAACACAAGAAAGAAAGATAGCAGAGATTACAGCACAAGACAGACAAAGAATTAAAATAGTGCTTTTAATATAATTTTCAGCAAACTATACTTTACATCACGTATTTCTAAACTGCTTATCTGGAAAATATAAGCTGCAAAAATACAGAATACCACACTCAAAAATCTATTGAGTATGTGCTTTTTTTTTTCTCTGTTTAGTGGAAAGGATGATTTTTACCCCACCTGTTAAAATCCAACCTCGGCTGATTTCGGAAGAACTGTCGGAGCCCTGGGTCAGAGAAGCATTTCAGGGAGGGGGTTTTCTAAAGCCTGTCTGCAAGCCACCCCCCAGGAGCCAAAGGAGGGGAGGGCAGGAGGGAATTTGCACATCAGGTCAACACTGCTCTTTAGTGTCCCAGGACAAATGCCTGCTCTGAGGGTTGTTTGGAGGACTCCTGACCACAAGTCACCTGGGGAGTCCTCATGATGGGCCTGGGCGTGGGCTCAGAGCACCACACACAGGCCGATAATCCACACGGGAGACCCCTGGGTTCTTGGGCAGGGCAGAGCAGCTAAGTAGGCCAGCGAGGTCTGTGGGCGGTGGTGGGCTGTTCTCTGCAGGAAGAGGAGGGGGCCAGGCCCTCAGCTTCTCATAAAGGAGTCTTCTGAAGGTGAGTGTGACTTGGGGCAGGTTTTCTCGGTCTCAATGTCTTGGTACTCTGTGCCTAAAGGGGGAGGAGGGAAGAAGAGCCAAGAGGAAAAAGAGATCGGTCTTTTCTGCTTTTCCTATTTATTTCTTAGGCTTATCTAACAGCATCCACTTCTGGGTGGAGTGGACAAGAGCAGGGGTTTAGGTCAATCAAGTGCTGCTTTTCCCTCCATGCAACCCCAAGGGAGGGGTCCCTGGGTGGTGCAGACTGTTTGTGCTCAGCTATTAACCTAAACGTTGGTGATTCAAATCCACCCAGTGGCACCACGGAAGAAAGGCCTGGCGATCTGCTTCTATAAACATCACAGCCAAGTAAACCCTATGTAGCACAATTCTACTATGCACCACATGGGGTCACCATGGGTCAGAATTGGCTTGACAGCAAAGGGTTTGGTTTGGTTTGGGAACACCAAGGGACCAGACTCCAAGCCCCAAGGATCTCTTTGATGGCCCAATCTCTCTGAGCAGCATAAAGATCTAGATGTCCACACCAACACCCCAAGTGGGTATTTCTTCTATGGGGACAAATAAAAAGTACCCCAGTCATTAACTTATCCTTATCCCATGTAAATCGCCCGTGACAGAGCTGATGTTCTCCGGCTCTCAGTGTCACTGTGCACTGTCATTGAAGAGGTGGCTTCATGCCAGAGAAAACCACCCAGCATCATGATGCCGTGTTTTCTCCCCCAGCATTTTGGATCTGTTTGTTATTCATGCAGCCACAGATATTCCCCACGCGCTGAGTGAAACAATCGCCTTATTGGAGCTAGGTTTTTGAGCCAATGCCACACTTTCAAAATAGATGCTGTGACTTCATTTAAAAAGCATTACGAATCCAGCTCGGTCCCTGGGATTATTTACAGGCCATGCCAGTCTCATTGGCCATAACATGAAGTTTTCCTGTTTAATGGTGGGCACGGTGGGGCCATAAAGTCCCAGTTCATTTATTTCTCTTTACACGTTGACCCGATGGTACAAAAGGTGACAGCGTTCAGAAACGTCACTCCTTTCCTCAGGATTTTGCAGCTGAGCTTGAGCCTATAGAAGCAGCAGCACATATGTTCTGCGTATTTGAAGCATTCTTTCTCAACTTTCACAAGGCTCAAGTTCTTGTAGTCTTGCGGGTTCTGCTGGGAGCTTTGGGGGCAGGGAGCAGCCGCAAGAGAGCTGGGGTTGGTTCTTGCTCTGAATATAAGAGGTTAATGAGCGGTTGGGTGGCACAAATGGTTAATTGCTCTACCACTAGTTGAAAGGTTGGCGGTTCGACTCACCCAGAGGCGCCCTGGAAGACAGGCCTGGCAATCTGCTTCCAAAAAGTCACAGCCTGGAAAACCCCATGGAGCAGTTCTACTCTGCATGCGTGGGGTCACCGTGAGTCGGAATCCACCACAACGAGTGGCTAGAAAACCTGTGCTGATGTGGTTATGGCTGAAGAAGGAAGGAAGGGTGTTTCTGAAGGGGCTCCAATGTATGATCATTACAGTGAAAGTTTTCCTGAGCTTAGATTCCTTCTGAGGGAGGGGGAGTTCCCGATAGTACGTGCCCTGTTGGCTTCAGAGAGGCCTCTCCAACAGCTGGCTCTGTGTTCTCCCTTTGGTGATCGTCAATATGGTGGCCAGAGCATTGGTTGCGAGCCAGTCAGACCCGGACATTGGCTCCTGGAGACTTTTCTAACTAGCTGTGAGACCCTGGGTCACTTAGTTTTGCTGAGCCTTAGTTTTCTGATCTGTAAAGAGGGAATACTAATTCTTACCTTATAGGGCTGGGGTGAGAGGTCTGCAGGGAGTACTACCTGGGATCATGTGTTTATGGCACTGGGCAAGTGGTAGGTTCTCAATACACATGAGCTCCTCTTTCTGTTAGAACTAGTCAATTTATGACCATGAAGCGATGGTGACTATGATAAAGATAACAACCATCACCTAGACATCAGTGAGCACTTATCAGACTTGGGTACCATCAAAGTCAACCTCGTATGTCTGGAAGTTAACTGGAAATTATTACATGACTGCTAGGTGGCACAAATGGTTTGCCCTTGGCTACTGAGTGAAAGATTGGCAGTTTGAACCCATCCATCATCACTGTGGAAGAAAGGGCCTGGCAATATGCTTCTGTAGATTACAGCCAAGAAAACCCTAGGGAGCAGTTCTACTCTGTCACACATAGGGTCACCATGAGTTGGAATCGACTCAACAGCAACGGGTTTGGTTTTGGTGAGCTCTTAGAGAAGACTGTGTCTTCAACGTTCCACCAGCTCCGTCTAAAGAGTGTGTGGTAGAGTTGCTTTATTTTAGAGAAGGAGTCTTAAGACCCTGATGTTTATCTTTCTGTAACACACCCAAGGTTTTATCTTTGTGGTTACTCATATCATTCAAGCGTTGGCTGGTTTTCAAAACAAAAACAAAAACAAAAACAAAAACAAAAACAAAACAACTCCTAGCTCCTTCCCACTTGTAAAGTGCTGGGACTACAGTATACTTTGTATGTCCGTTAGGGTCCTCTTGTAATGAAACTTTCTACGTTGCACACTTTCAATTCATTTTGTAGCCTTAGATTATACAGTCAAACAGTCTTGACAAATATCTCCATGAGGGCCATCTTCTGTTAGGTTCATATGAATTTAAGAAAAACACTATTTGGGGGGATTTAATGGAAGAGCAAAATCTAAACCTTCAGAATGTTAAACCTCTAGAAAACACTATGTTGTTTCATCTGTCTATAGTCAAAGAACATAGTCACTTCTACCTTATGGAAAAATATTCAAAACTTCTGATAACCACAGAGTATTGACTGTTGGCCTGAGTCTTTATTACAAAATGTCAAGAAATTCTGTTCCTAAAAGCTTAGCATCTGAGAACAGAGTAGACTTATATCCAACCAACGACCAGCTTTGGTGTGTTTGAAGCCCGTGGGCCAGGGCAGAGCTCCCTCTGGGATTGGTGGTGTGGATGGCAGTGGCGCTGGGTTCAAGAGCAGTCTGGGGTTTGCCCTCCGGAGCTGACAGGCAACACAGAGAAATGGTTCCCTGAGAAATGCTTCCCTAGCATCTCGGCGCTTTGAAGGTGCATTTCAGTATGGATTCAAGTGGGTGAATCTCCTGCTTCCTCTTATCTCTCCACTTCTGGTAGAACACCTCATATAAATGGATCACTAGGCTGACGGCTCAGGGCTAAGACCAGGAAGGACACAGGAAGAAAGGATTTCCCCAGAATACAGCTACTGTGGTATCCTGGACCTGTTATATCAGGGGGCATGTGAGAATGTGCAGGGTCCCAGAGCCCACTGGGTCCAGAGTCTTCCTGATGACACAGTCCCTATGGATGGGGAGGGGTGTCCCTTCCATTTTGCCCAGTTGGGAGGGAGTACCCACAATGGCTAAGAATATGGGCTTTGGATTCTTAGACCTGTGTTTGAATCTCAGCTCTGTCACTCCTAGCTTTGTGACCTGAGCCAGTTATAGAAGCCTTTCGAGTCTCATTTTCCTCATCTGCAAATTGGAGCTAATAACCATTCTTACCGCACAGGGTTATTGAGATTAAATGAGCTGATAAATATAATATGCTTGTCCCAGCAGTTCAAAGTTTAAGTACTTGATAAATACTAGCTATGATTACTATTTTTATTATTTTTTCGTATTTCAATTACAACTCATGGTGACCCTATGTGTTATAGGGTAGAACTTCACTCCACAGGGTTTTCTTGGCTGTGACCTTTCTTCTAAAGCACCTCTGGGTGGGTTTGAACCTCCAAACTTTTGCTTAGTAGTCAAACACTTAACTGTTTGTGCCACTCAGGGACTCTATAGCTCTTATTCATGCTTAACCATTATTGTACCTGACACATCTGTTAGCTTTTTAGTGACAGTGTTTTGTGTTAGTGGGAGGAAGGGAAGGGATTTGGATTATTATTCAGCATCTGTATTCACTCTCTTTTTCCTAGTTCCTACACTCCCCTCTCCCTCCCCATGCCCAATTCCATCATTTAAGAAAAAACAGATAATTACTTTGGTAGAACTGCCCAAGTGTCAGGGACTGTAAAGATCATATATTGTCTTCAGTTACGACAACACAAGGGCACTTACCTCATTCTTGGAAAACCAGATATCTGAATTAGATTCTCATGGTCAGGAAGGTCAGGCTGACGGACACCTAGCCGAGGCACCGTTCAACACGATTCAGCCTACGCTATAGCACAAGTTTTTGGGTGCTGAGGTCTGCCTCACCTATGCTTAGCTGGTAGCACCCCCCTCAATCCTGCAGCACTGCTCTAGGTCTCTGAGCCTGTGTTCTAGAACAGGGATCGGCACACTATGGCCCTCAGGCCAAACTTAGCCACTGCCTATCTCCAGAAATAAAGTTTAACTGGAATACAGCCATGCCCATTCATTTATGCATTGTCCGTGGCTGTTTTCCAGCACTATATTGGACAATGTTTGCTGTAATCCATTTGTTTTCACTGGCAAATGTTCAGATGTAGATCAACAGGCCTTTCTTCCTAGTCTTAGCCTGGAAGTCTCCTATGTTGGAAGGCACTCAAAACACACAGTGGTCGCCGCAATGGACTCCAGCACACCAATGAGTAAGAAGATGGTGAAGACTGGGCGGTGTTTCGTTGTGTTGTACCTGGGGTCACCATGAATTGGGGGCCTACTTGATGGCAACTAACAACATGGCTGCTTTCCCGCTACAACCACAGAGGCGACTAGTGGTGACAGAGACCACATGGCCCACAAAGCCTAAAATACTTTACTCTCTGGCCCTTACAGAAAAAGTTTGCTGGCCTTGTTCTAGAGGCCCTCTCTAGAAGGATTCCTCTAGCCCTGCTCATCCTATCTCCACTGGCAGACACCCACTGCTCTTTGGTTCTGGGCTCCTGGACCACCTTCTCTCTGAAGCCTTCCTCACTCTTGTCTCCTACCAGGCAGAATGTACCACTACCATGAATCAGCCCTCGTTGCACCCAGACATACAGACATTCTCCCTTAATATATTCTGTTGTGTGTGCTTGTGTTCAGGTCTGTCCGACTCACTAAACTGTGAGCTCTTCGTGGGTGGGGAGCATGTCTTTTTTACCTTTGTATCTGGTCCAGGGCCTGGCACATACACACATTTTAAAATGAAGAATTGAAGGAATTAATGTTTGGAAAATACAAAGCTCATACAATGCACACTGAAATTAAATTAACCCTACAATGTCTTGCTACAACGTGGATGGCCTCTGAGAAGTGAGGTATGTCCCCGAGTCCACAGCTATCAGGGATTTCAGAGGTACAGGAGAAGCTGTGCTCTTCTGAAATTCCCATTTTAGGATTTTTAATCCATGTCCTCCCTGCTGTGATGACCAAGAGCTCTGGGTTGTTGAAGTCACTGACGAATGTGAGGCAGGGATGGGTGGCTGTGTGAATTTAGAGTGGATGTCACGTGCTATCCTAGGCAGCAGGTCCCATAACTGAACAAAAATATCTCCCTCACATATTCCACCAATCAGATTCTTCTGCCTTTCCAGTTGACTCTTGAGCAAAGATAACACCGCTGTGCGTGACAGAGTCCATAGCCTGTCAAAAGGCCAGTTGCTCTGAGCGACTGGGTTCTCGCAGCTGGTCAGGGTGGGAGCTTGGGATGAGTTGGCAGAGATGGGGAGTAATGAATGAGGAGAAAAGGGAAGAAGAGGAGGATAAAGACTATATTTGGGTCCCAAACTATTTTCCAGGCTGAATTTCACTGGTGCCCTCTCTTGGAAAACTTGGGCCTTCTTAAGTATTTTCCTACATTTTTTTCCTCAATGAGTGGCTTCCTTCAGAAGGTGTGGCTGATATCCATTAGCAACCATAGGAGTGTCTTTTTCCTGAGAAAATTCCTCAGGAGAAGTGTGGCTCTCATAACCAGGGGCCTGCTGGTTGCCCTGTGTGGAACATGGCTGTGGGTTACCTCAGGCTGTGGGTTACCTCAGGCTGTGGGCTTTCTGACAGGAAGAGCTGGGAAATCTTGTCACGTCTGTGTGAGGAGAAGCTTTAGGTCATTATTTGAGACAAGAGACGTGGACTCAGGGGACTTGAATATACAGACATCGTATAACCAAACTTTAAAATCATCATTAGAGTTCCACTGTTAAGGTGGTGAAAAATAAGCTATTTTTATGGAGAAGCACATTGCTTCCTTCTTGGAAGATATTAGGAACTCTTTCAAATCAAGTCTTAGCTGTCGGTTTCTCCTTATTATTTCATCTGTTCAGCGCAAACTCCTGAGGGACGGTGAGAGGAGGCTTCTCTGGCTCCTTCATTAGCTGTGAGGAGCTGCGAGGAGCACCCTCATGCTGTGGCCTTCTGGAGCTACAGTGTCCCAAGGGTGCCTTGGTGTCTCACTGCCTTCCTTCTGTGGAGGCATGGAGAGGGGACAAGACTGCGGTCGTCCCTGACTGCACAGCTGAGCTTAAGAAAGACAGCAAACCCTGTTCCCTGGAGACAAGACACTTTTACAAGATGTGTTTACCACAGACGCAGGAATAATATTGGTAAAAATGTCTTGGTTTATGTAGGAGTTAAAAAGATCTGTCAAAAATTGCAGCCAAGAGAGATTTTTTAATCCATTCCTGGGCTTGTTCAACTACATGGTGGAGGAGTTTGCAGCAGAAGAGAGAGAATTCTAACATTCACTTTCTAGGTTTATTCCATCCCTCACATTTTTGTTTTCTCTAAGTTCAAAGGAGAGCTTACCAGAAAAATCTTTCCATTCAAAATACCATTCAGAACCAAATAACCAAGGGGCTGGATCTAATAGCATTATATGTACAATGGTTCTTTGTAGCACAAAAGAAAAATTAAAACTAGAGTGGGTTTTCTGTTCTTTAGTATGAGAGAGAAATTAACATTTTAAAGGTGGCACAATACACTTCAAAGCCATCTTGAAATAGAGGAGTTTAAAATTTATGTCCAATTGCTGATAAAACTTAGCCCTGGAGTTGTTTTCCTTTGTCATTCGAACATCTTATTCTCACTCATCCTAGAATCTTAGGGAAAAAAAAAAATCCAAAATACGAAGAGTTTTACAGAAAATGTTCTTTTTTAAAGCAAATAGCCCCATAAAACGCGAGGTCTTAGGGCCTTAATGTGTGTGCACTGAGTCTGGAGAGCTACGCAATAATATATAAGAGGGCAGTGATCTATTAGCAATACATTTTCAAAACCAAACCAAGACATTTACAGAATGTTATCAAAGTCTTAGAAGCGACAGAGCATACATATTTTACGAACCTGTGGGAGCACCGGCCCCCTTTCAGTTGTTAACATATTGATGAGTGCCCCCATTTTCATAAACAAAGACAGGGTAACACTAAAGAGATGAAAGCCTTGTTTCAGAAGCATCCTGTCCCAGGCAGCTGATCACGGTGGCACGGCACCACGACACATGCTTCTTTTTCGATCGTCCTTGCTTGGTGTTTTCTCAAGTTTTAGGCTGTCTCTCAAATCTCCCCGCTTGCAGTGTTTGTAAAAATTTGGCACAATGCCCTCCCCCTTCTCTTCCCTGATTCTGTTGTTGTTGTGTGGGTGTACTGCAAATTTATGTCTGAGGTGCAAAAACCAGCCAACCAACCATCCTTCAGGTCTTTTCCAGGGCCAGCAGTGTGGTATGGATGGAGGTCACTGAAGAAGCATAAAAGCAAACAAACCAAAAAACAAACCAGTTGCCATCCAGCTGACTCTAACTTATGGCGACTCTAGGTGTCAGAGTAGAACTGTGTTCCATAGGGTTTTCACTGGCTGATCTTTTGGAAGTAGATTGCCAGGCCTTTCTTCCAAGGTGCCTCTGGCTGAACTTGAACCTCCTACCTGTAGGTTAGCAGTCGAGCGTGTTAACTGTTTGTGCCACCCAGGGACTATCAAAGAAGCGTGAAGGGCAAATTAACTGGGCTTTCTGTCAGAGTGTGTGTGTATGTGTGTCTGTGCGCATGACGCGCACACTTAAGCTCTGTCTCCTTATGGAAACAGCGTTTTTATAAGGCTTTGTCTGCTGGCTGCAAAAGGTTTTCCCACATGATTCTTATCCCAAACAATGACAGGTTTATTCTCTAGCTGTTCAAGATTCAGCCACTTTCAAAACACAGAGACAAAGGCTCGTTAGTCCAAGATTGACCCTGAAAACATCATTGACGTTTTCACGCACGGGACATGTGGGAGCTTCCAGGAGCTTGTCGGTCTATTCATCACCACAGACTGCTCAACAGCTGGGGCAGGGAACCATTCTCTCTCTCTTTTCTATCCCCAGAATCACCACACCGAGTCTGAAACCATACACACAATCCCACAACCAAGTGTGTCTCCCCCACCAGCTGGAAAGCACGCCTCTCAGAATGTGCAGTGTGAATATAAAAGGCCTTCCCATGACAGTGATCACTGAATCACGGGGAATAAAGCGAGAAGGCAAATTTGCAATTCATCACATTATCCCCTGATGTCTCAAATGTGATTCTTTTAAAGGCAGGCTGCATATCCACTCTCTTTTTGAAGCATACCCCCCACCCACCCCTTCTTGTAACATTGTATTTTCTTACTGTTTTTGTAGAGTATCTGAATGAGGATAAAATGATAAAAATTACAATAGATTAACTGCATCCCTTGAATCACATTATATTTTTTGGTGCATTAAAAAAGGAGAAAAGTAAAAGCAACCAGCGTAGTAAATTCGGCCTAGAGAACTGTGTTAGTGACGGAAGGGTTAACACAGATTTTAGAAGTAGTAAAAATTGTATTAGAGGATAATACATACAACAGTTTGAAATTCATATGCGTTGTTTTCTTTTTAAAAAATGGCAAAATGTTTGGCAAACGTAAGCAAATGTCTTGGACTAGGTTGGGTCTCAACGGCTCTGAGCGGAGTCAGTCATAGCCAGGTGAGGCCCTGTGCTTCCTGAGGTCACTCTGTGGGGCTGGGGGGAGTGGGTGCCCACCACTGGGGGTGCTGCAGGGGGGAGGTTGGGTGCTCGCCCCCCACACTCGGCTCCCCCCGAGACCCTCAGTCTTGAACATGGAAATGGAGCTGGTGAGAGGTGCCAATTACAGACTCCAGCACGGATCACCCATTAGCATCGCTGAGAGAACTCTGGGGCCTTGAACCACATGCAGACCGGGTGAGTCGTCTACACAGTGACCCATATTGCAGAAGTTAGAGGGAGGAATGGGGCTCCCACTCCTCGGCGGGTGGGCCTCCCCACCCCAGCGTGGAGGGAGAGGGGGAATGGGGTGTGTCACTAGTGCTTGTCCTGGCCATGCTGTCAACTTGTGTGTGGTTGTTTTGTTTTTTTTAGTAGACTTTTTCCTTAATGTTGGTTTTTTGTTTTGTATGTGTATGTATATCCGGAAATGTCCGTCCTCCAAACTGGCCACCACTGTTCCCTGAATTTGGCAGTGCCTGTTGCTTGCAGCTGTTGGCATCCTGAAAACCGAGAGGTGCCTTCCAAGAGTAGACTCTGGGCCCCAGCAGTGCGCACGTTCTCCGTGACCCCGGCCGCATGGCAAACACATGATCCCAGCCTCTCCTTATTCTGAATCCTGTCTGGCTCTGATTTTGAGAAAAAGGACAGAGGTCCTGTATGTGTATGTATGTGTGTGCATGTGGGTAAGAGCTTGTGTATGTCTGTACGAGTGTGTGTGGGTAAGGGCTTGTGTATGTCTGTACAAGTGTGTACGTGTGTGTGTGCATGTGTCTCTGTGTGTATTTTTTTTTAACGCTTTTTCTTTTTTTAAGAAAAATGACCCTCAGATTACTAGAACAGAGTCTAGCCCTCCTTAGTCACTATAAAACAGACTCCATGTTCTCACACCACTCGTGGTCTTCAAGATTATAGATAAATTTTGTCCTATGGGTCTGGTTTGTGGGCACAGGGTCCCTCCCCAGATTGTCTAGGGTCAGAGTAGAGGCAAAGAACTCACTGGTGCTCAGCCCGCCCTCGTGGTTTTTGATGTATCGTTTATAGTTTTTCCTCAGGCACTGCCACGTGGTGGTGTAGAGGATGAACGCGAAGGACTTCAGCGCGATGGCGATGCTGACGTACAGGTATCGGTAGACCACGTTGTCATAGAGGACGCAGGCGCCCTGCTCCCCACAGAAAGTGCTCCAGAAGAGGCAGGTGGAGTCGATGCCGGCCCCAAAGATGAGGGGTGGGGGGATGAAGCCTGTAGAGGGAAAAGGACATGTAATGTCCTGGCTCTGATGGTGAGCTTTATGAAGGGACTGCATGTTCAGCAGCTGTATACCGTACCATACCGTACGGTACCACACCATACCAGGTGCCATTGACTCTGACTCATGGCAACTCCATGTGTGTCAGAACAGAACTGTGCTCCATAGGGTTTTAAGGGCCGATTTTTCAGTAGGTCACCAGCCCTTTATTCCGAGGCACCTCTGGGTAGACTCAAACCTTCAACCTTTTTGTTAGAAGTCGAGTGTGTTAACCATTTGTAGCATCCAGGCACTCTGGCTGTACAGCACAGTGGTTAAAAGAGCTGCTCCGCACCAAACTGCTCTGCCACTTACTGTACAACTGTAGACAAGTTATTCAAGCCCTCTGTGCCTTCGTTTCTTCATCTGCACAATGAAGATAATAATAATACAGTCCTCATAAGATTGCTGTGGGGACTACTAAATTAACACATGAAAAACATTTAGAACAAGGCCTGGCACACAGTACACATACAATAAGTGACAGCTAGAATTATTATTATTATTACTGTCATCCTCTGAGAGCCTGAGAAGGAAAAGAGTCTTCCCTGAAGGGGGGGATCTCGGTGTCACTCAAAGAAGTACAACCTCATAGAGTGAACTGGTAAAAAGGCATTACACTGTGTGTCTCATTCTCTTGCAAAGGGGCTTTTAGAGCTGTATGCATTCTTGAGTGGGGGAACCAGAAGGTACAAGAAGTTGAATATGAGTACACTATACCTCATCAAACAATATATTTGGTTCGAGGATGAAAACGATCTGACAACTTCCCTGCCCCTCGATGTTATCACTGGATCAGAATATCTGAGCTGGGAACCAGGTCTAAACCTTCACAACAGAGCATTTTGGGCCACTATTACAACCAGTCACCAAAATGGCAGGTCAGATGAAAACTATTCGCCATCCTTAATTCAGTCCTGTGTTGTCAATCTCTGTGATTATTCCCTGTGTGTGTTTTCACTCCTGGCTGCATATTAGGATCGTGTGTGTGTGTAGCGGGGTGGGGGGGGACCCATCTCACAACAACTAACAGAATATTTAGGGTGGGACACAGTCATCAATATTTTTGAAATAAATTCCCAGATCATTCTGGCCTGCTGGAAAACAGTTCTTTCATCTGTGTTATGGGAAAGCAGTGGATAGGTCATTAATACAAATTAATTGCTAAAGAAAAAACAAAACAAAACAAAATGATGTCCCTCTGAAGCCAGAACATGGTGTCAACCACCTTCAGTGAGAGACCTCTGAAGCAGGAAGCAATCTTTGGAGCCAGGTGGCAACAACTCTATAAGATTCCATTGCCAATATACCTCTATCCAGAGTGTTCCTTCCAGGGCCAGCCCTAGAGTATCGGAACTTCATTTTTATTCAGGAAGGTCCCTCTGAGAATTTGATGAGACATAGACTCTTAGCCCACAAAATCAGACATGCATTTCAGGGGTTCACAGACCCGAAGTCCACTCATGATTGCCAGAGGAAGTCTGCCTGCGTTATACACAGCAGAGCCTCCTTTCTGAGGAGCCCTGTGAGGGCAGCCTGGGAGGGGGAAGGCAGGCTTAATGAAGGAAGCAGCACTTCTCCGGCTTAATGACAGGCCTGACACGGGGTGAGAGGGAGACTGCATTCTCCTATCAGTGCTAATGAGGCTGGCAGACCCTGGTTTTTTTAGCACTCTCCAGCTCCGTCACCTGTTAACATCAAAGAGAATCTTTTGAGAAGGAATTCTATTTGAAACCTCAATAAACCTTCCAAGCAGCTTGATTTAATAAATACACTCTGAGCTCAAAATCCCACCCATCCTGCTCCTCTTCCCTGTGCCAGGCCAGGATGGTCCTGCTGAATGGAACTCATTCCCAGCTTCCAATGCAGTTTGAAGGCTGCTCAGGTGTCTGACACCCTCCCCACCTGCCCCCGTGTGTTCTCCTTGCCCCTGGACAAATGCTTCTCTTCATTTCACTGAAACAGAACCACATGGGGGAAATTCCATGGCAACCACGTAAGAGGCAATGAGCCACAATCCACATCACGCAGGCAGATAAATTGAGATCTGAAACCAGTTTAAATTATGGGTAGATTTGAGGACAAAAGGGACTAATTTGGTCTGTTCCTATGGCACAGTGGGATAACTCAGATCAAACCACCTTTTATAAAATGTTGTGATTAGCTTCCAAATGCCCCTTCCTCCCCTTCCTTCTGCCTCTTGTGACCTGTCTTATGGTCATTCAGGGGTAGAATTCTCGCCTTCCATGCAGGAGACCTAGGTTCGATTCCCGGCCAAAGCACCTCATGTGCAGCCAACATCCGTCTGTGGAGGCTTGTGTGTTGATATGATGCTGAACAGGTTTCAGCGGGGCTTCCAGACTAAGATGGACTAGGAAGAAAGGCCTGGCAATCTACTTCTGAAAATCAGTCAGTGAAAACCCTATGGATCACAATGGTCTGATCTGCAACCCATCAGGCAGCGTTTCATTTTGCTGTGCACGGGGTCACCATGAGTTGGGGGTCGACCTGACGACAGCTAAAAACAACAGCAACAACAACGCCTTCGTATACCTGTTTCTGGGGGAGGACTTTCGTAATAGTGGGTTGTCTTTAAAGCAGAGCATACTTGTATGTACTGAAGATACAATTTTATCTGCTATTGCCATGTTCCACTACCAGATGACGATACCCTGGAGGGAGTCAGAAAAAGCCTGTACACAGTTACAAATTAGAAAGCTAGGTGGCTAGGAAAGTTTTTCAAGTTACCCTCAATATTTTGGAGAGCATTTGCATAGAGATGAAAGAGGCTTTAACTTAAGGAGTCGAAACCAAGTCACTTGATCTCTCTGTGCCTCAGTTTCTTCATCTTTAAAATGGAGCCAATACCACCTGCCCCTCTCAGGACTCAGGTGAGAACTGATACAAATGAAAGTGTTATGCAAGTATATGGTTGGACCACGTGGCCAGAACTTTTGCTACCTTATCCATGCTATAATGGAGACATGAGGTGATGTTTTAGAATAAACACTGGGTGGAGTATCTTAAGTATAACCCTTACGAGATTCTTTATATATTTCTGAATAGAAGAAATATTGGCTTTCTTTCCCACCAGATTCATCTTTACCTTTTTATTGACTTACAGTTCTTTCCCAAAGGCGAGCCCAAACCATCAGGTCTAAATTCCAGGTGTGCAAAGAATACCAGTGATGAAGAACTAACTGGATCTTTTTCATCAGAGGCCTTTGTCTTTCTGAAACTCACCGAAGGAGTCTCACCCCTATGACTAATTCTCCCAGAGAGTCACTTGTTCTTGTATTTTTAGCACTGAGGTGGACCAGATAAAAGTGCAGATACCCCCTGCAAGTTGCTGGGACCTCAGAGACCAATGGGAGACTTCTATAGTATGAAGACTAAAGTAACTATTGTTTACTGACCCTTCGTGCTGTACAGGGTGCCGCACATACATTATGAATCCTCCCTCTGCAGCCCCACGTTGTTGTTCGCTGCAATCGAGTAGGCCCCAACTCACGGCAACCTCATGCACAACGGAACGAAATGCTGCCCATTCCTACACCATGTCCACAATAGGTTACAGATCAACCGTTGTGATCTGTAGGGTTTTCACTGGCTGATTTTCAGAAGTAGATCACCAGGCCTTTCTTCCTAGTCTGTCTTAGTCTGGAAGCTCCCCTGAAGCCTGTGGAGCATTAAAGCAACAAGCAAGCCTCCACTAACAGATGGGTGGGTGGCTGCGCATGAGGTGCACTGGTCGGGAATCGAACCCAGGTCTCCCGCATGAAGGTGAGAATCTACCACTGAACCACCAGTGTCCCATACCCCGCTTATTTTACAGACAAAGAACCGAGGTTGAGAGATGTTCATCATTTGTTTGAAGTTTACTATTTCAAAACCTCAAACTCAATAATCCCCTTTGTTCTCAAGATTTCAGAGCTCTTATCAGGATTTCCAGGGCTACAGAAAGCACTCTACTACCCTTCTGCTAAACTCCTGGGAGCAGCTGGGGCGTGGAGGCCTGGTTTTGTGCGGAAGGTGAAATGCACGTGGGTTCTGATCTTTGCGAAGTGTGGCAGTGCTCCCTTCTCCTTGGCAGTTACTGCGCCGAGAAAGCTGGGAGACTGTTATTTTGTAAACAAACTCTCTCAGTATTTGGCAGAACACCTCATGCAGTAGTGACTGAAACTTGTCAGGGGGAGAGAGGCGGAGCTGCTGCTTTTTCCAGAGACCGAACGCGAGACCTGAGGTTGCTTGGTGGCAGGGAAGAAATGTGAGTTTTAGAACCAGAGATCGCTGCTGATTTTGGATTCAAATTCTGCCACCTGGGGACTATGGGACCCTGGGCAAGTGACTCAACTGTACTGGGCCTCAGTTTCATTGTTTATAAAATGGGCACAGTAATACCTCCTTGCAGAGTTTTTGTAAGGACTGAATGACACCCTGTGTGAAGCCCCCACACAGAGCGGGCTCTCAAATTTGGTTCCCTTCCTTTTTCTTTGGTTTTGTCCTATCTCCCTTTGGGTAAATGAAAATCCGTCCTCTTTTAAATTGCCACCTCTAGAGAAAGAGCTACAGAACATCTTTCAAGCACAGATTTAGGAAATAACCCCGACTGACAACGGTTCTTTGCGTCCAAAGAATGAGTCAGCGTTGGAGGATTGTCAGGTGCTTCCAGAAGGGAGGCCACGTGGGTG
The DNA here is from genome assembly GCF_000243295.1 of Trichechus manatus latirostris. NCBI lineage: Eukaryota > Metazoa > Chordata > Mammalia > Sirenia > Trichechidae > Trichechus > Trichechus manatus. The sequence continues at coordinate 22,777,902 of NW_004443955.1, forward strand.
AGGTGTAGTTTAGCCTATTCCTGCTTTGAGCATCTTCACTTCTGTTATGTCCTTAACCCACTGCCCACTGCCGCTGAGTCGACTCTGACTCAGCGACACTACAGGACAGAGGAGAACTGCCCCAAAGGGTTTCCAAGGCTGTGAATCTTTACAGAAGCAGACTGCCACATCTTTCTCCCGCACAGTGGCTAACGGGTTCGAACTGCCTACCTTTTGGTTGGCAGCCGAGCATTTAACCACTTCGCCACTAGGGCTCCTCTTAAGTTAAAAAAAAACCCTGTTGCCATCGAGTCGGCTCCAACTCATGGCGGCCCCATGTGGGTCAGAGTAGAACTGTGTTCCATGGCTCAGTGGCTGATTTTTCAGAAGTAGACTGCCAGGCTTTTCTTCTGAGTCCCCTCTGGGTGGACTCGAACTTTTAGCCTTTCGGTTAGCAGCCAAGCGCATTAACCGTTGACACCACTTAGGGACTCTATGCTCTTAGTTATGTAAGGATTAAGGAGGGAGGCAATGATGATGTAGTAATTGCTTTAGAAATTGTATATTATGGAAGAAGCCTCTCCTCCCTGGAGCTTGTGGGAGCAGTTCTCTCCCTTTTTCCTTCTCTCTTCCCTCAGTCTCCTGTGGAGAAATTCGCTAACCAAGTAGGCATTAACTAGAGTTCCCCCATAGGGGCGCTGACAAACCCCCGAATGCTGAGGAAGCTATCCAGAAGCTCACTGCTGTTACGTGCTATTACGGAGAATATTAAAAGGATTGAATCTTACTTTCTATTCCACTCTGGCCCAAATTGCAGCAATATATATTTCCATGCAGAAATTGCAGCACTGTTTAAGGAAATTATCTCCACTTCCCTGGAATCTATTAACAGAGATTAAGCCTTAGGGTCTCCTAGTTTGGCTATTTCACTCGTTTCCCTGGTTGAAAAGGCTGGGCTTCTTTACTCTCTTTGGTCTAAACTTAAAAGTGAATCGAAAGGCTTTTGTAAGAAAAATAAATTCACATTCCTTTGTGGGACAAAGTAGAAGTGGTCATTTACATTTAAAAGATATCTGTTTCTTACCAGCTTACCTGTCAAGACATGAATTCACCACAGAATCTCTATTCAACCTGTGGAACTGCTGTTAGGTCCAGCACAACCTAGACAGGGGGAGGTCGGAAAGCACATTTTCCTGCAGAAATGAGTGAGTTTCTTGCTCCAGCAATGCCAAGAAAGATATGAAACAGCTGAGACCTGCAAGTATCTTCCCTGGACACTTGACATTTAGTTTTCTGAAATCCAAGCAGTCTGGGGGAGCTACTGTGTTCTCATCTCATTCCTGGGCACCTTGTTACAGTAACTGAGGCTCAGTGAGGCTAAATAACCTGCCAAAGGCCACGTGGTTAGTAATGACAGAGCTGGATTCAAACCCAGCTGTGCCTGGCTGCAGAGGGGTTCATGGTAAACACGGGTGTCCCCTTAGCACAGGTCAGGAAGCAGATCCTGGGGGATGCAGATACATCAAGAGGCCGGGCACACTGATGAGACAGCCTGCCGCTTAAGAAATGTGTGCTGAATAAACACGCAATCCCTGCCATTGTATCTCACTCCTTTCCACCCCATGGCCGGGGTCCCAGAGCACCCTGTGGTGCCTTCTTCCAAAGCGCTTGTGTGACATGTGTATTTCTCCCACTTACCCGTAAACGTCTTTGTACTCAAGACTATGTGCACAGTAGGAGCTCAGTAAACATTTGATAAGCCACATCAGGAGTCTGAGATGCTCTTTCCCTGGAGTAACTCACCAATCACCCAAGACCATAGGCCATGTCTGCTCAGGATTGACACCTGCATAAGGAGGTGCACTCAATGCTTTTTGCTTAGCGAATGGCTCTGGAAAACCAGAAGCAAGCATTTGTGGGTGCAGAGTTTGAGATGGGGAGGCTGGCCCAGCACTCATAATACCCTTGAGACGCTTTATTAATTACTTCCGGTGTCTTATTCTTTAAACTGCTCCTCCACAGGCCCAGTCATAGGGCTCAGAACCTCCTCAGCTTTGTCTTGAGCTTTTGCTTTCATTTCCATAATCGGGTGGGGGGAGAGGGGTGGTTCCATAGATGTTGCCTCTACAATATTGCATGCCTTTGTCCTTGCCTTTCAATCACACTGCTCTGCCCCAAGTCACCTTCTTCTGACCTCAACAGGTTGTGGCTAACTGCCTTGCACTCTACCAACGACCTTGTACATTGCCCCCAGGCAAGTCTTCCTAAATCAGAATTCTGCAGGTACATTCACTCTCCTATCAAAAGCCATCATTGGCTTCATATTGACTACTACTTAGCCAAGTAAAATCTTTTCCCTTAGACATTCCAATTCCTTATAACTCTTCTAACCTTATACACCCCCCCCACACACACTTGCTTCTTTCTCCTACTAGAGGCTGTTGAAAGCAGGACACTGGCTCCTGTTTATTTTTATATTCTTTGCAGCACTTAGAACAGTGCCTTGGACATAGAATCCTGACAGATATTTGTTTCAGTGAAGGTTCCTACGTGGTGCAAGTGGTTTGCACTCCCCTGCTAACCTGAAGGTTAGTGGTTCAAATCTACCCGGTCACCCTGTGGCAGAAAGGCCTGGTGATCTGAATCTGTAAAGATGACAGCCAAGAAAACCCTATGGAGCAGTTCTACTCTGTAACACATGGGGCTGCCATGAGTTGGAATCAACTTGACAGCAATGGGTTTGGTTTTGGGGCTTTAACATCCACGGCATGCAGTCGCTCCAGGAGCAAGATTCTAAATCAGACCTGGGAGCAGATGATTTGCCCACACCTAGAAAGAAAAGCAGTGGCTGTGACCTTTAAAAAAGGCTGAAGAACGATGGGCTTGATAATACCAGGAATTCTGCTATGAGCAGATGGTTCAGTTGATTCTGAATTTACCGACTCTTTTCCAGCTCAGTATCGCCCTCCCCACCCCCTCCAACTTCTGCCACTGTCCTGGGAGACCTGCACTTCGCCACAGACACCTCATTCCACACCTGGCCTTTCTACAACTTGTCCTCCTTAGTAGCGAGGCTCTTCACCCACATTCCGCTCTGGTCTTTCTTCAGAACTGCTCCACCTCTGTCGTCTCAAATTCAGACAAGACATCTTTGACCACCACCTCCTATTCTCTTTTTCCATTATATTGTATTAATACATCCAGTTGTTGTTGTTAGCTGCCATCAAGTTGGCCCCCAACTCATGGCAACCCCCTGCACAACAGAAGGAAACACTGCCTGGTCCTGGGCCATCCCCATGATCAGCTGTGGATATGACCATTGTGATCCATAGGATTTTCACTGACTGATTTTCGGAAGTAGATTGCCAGGCCTTTCTTCCTAGTTCCTCTTAGTCTGGAAGCTCCCCTGAAACCTGTTCAGCATCACAGCAGCACTGACAGATGGTGGTGGCTGCACCCCAGGCACTGTGGTCAATCACTGTAGTAGCCCTTCGGCCATCGTGCTCAATTGCTTTGCTTCCATCGCACCTGCCCACAAACCCTCGTGCTCGGTTGATACCCCCAGCCGCTTCCTGCTTCTACTCCAGGGCTGCTGAGGGCAGCTGGGGAAGCTACTGGCACCACGCTGACTGGTGCCACCACAGTACCTGCCTCCACCCTTTCCACCAACTCCTTTCCATTGGTGTGTAAAGCAGCTCCTTTCCTCACCTCCAGGCGTTTTCCCTTTTCAGTCCCTCTGTCTAACATGTTCTCTCCTTCCTGGTCATCTGGATAACTCTTAGCTCTCAGCATAGACAGGATGTCTTTCCACACCCATGCCCCTGCCCTGTCATCCAAGGGCAAGGTTCAGTGGCCTTTCCACACATCCCACTGAGCCTGTGCTGACTCCATTATGAATCCTGTCACACTGAACTGTGATACTCCCAACATGGGGCCTAGCATAAAGGATGAACAAAACAATGTCATGAATCTGATTTCTTGCTTGGTCCCTCATTAACAATAATGGTGATTAATTTTATTGGGTGCTGCAGAAAAGGGAATTAGGTCATATGCAAGGACTTTTTGATAAGCTGCTTTCAATTAAAAGATGGAACTGTGTCAGAATCTTCTAGAGCAGGGTATTTCAAACTGTGATTTGTGACTCATAATGGGAGACAAAATCAATATAGTGGGCTGTGACTGACATTTTTAAAAAGCATGAAATAGAATAAGAGCGAATGGAAGAGAGAGAATAAAAGAAAATATCAGAGCACATCAAACCATTAAGGGTCATAGAGCAAACGGTTAATGTGCTCAGCTGCTAATTAAAAGGCTGGAGGTTTGAGTCCACCCAGAGGTGCCTTGGAAGAAAGGCCTGGCAAACTACTTTAAAAAAATCAGCCATTGAAAACTTTACGGAGCACAGTTCTACTCTGAACCCATGTGGTCGCCGTGAGTCGGAACTGACTCGACAGCAACTGTTTTTTTTTTCCATTTTTTCATGGAATTTTTGTTTCAGCTCTATGTATACACATGTTTGTACTGGGCCATAAGGTAAAATTTATCTCTTGCTATGGATTACAGTCACAGAAGTTTGAAAAACACTGTTCTAGATCATGCCTGGCTAATTATTCCTGGAGCAGACACACAAATACTGAAAAGGCTTTAGAGCAACATAGATGATCTTAGTATCAAACTGTGCATGGCTTATAATTCAGTTTTCCCTTTAATCATCCTACAGTTTTCATTAACTTTTCAGAAATAGCTTGCAAAAGTTTTTTCAACTTGCACTATCAAAACTATTCTGAAGGCCTTTCAGCCAAACAACAGACAGGCCCATAAAATAAGACGGTAACACCCTACAGCATCAGCTCCTTAGAACAATCAATTACATGAGATCAAAAGGATAACATCTGCCAAAAGCAAAGATGAGAAGGCAGAAGGAGTGAAAAATCTGGACAAAAGGTAACAGGGAACTCAGGGTGGAAACGGGGAGAGTGCTGACACATTGTGCAGAATGTAGCCAATGTCATGGAACACTTTCCGTACAAACTATCAGATGGGAAACTAATTTGCTCTGTAAACTTTCACCTAAAGAGCAATAAAAAATTAAAAAACACAAACAAACAAACAAAAACCCCATTCTGAAAGGTAAATATTTCTTTCCAACTGTATTGAGACTTAGCATCCGTTTAGAGATGCACAGACCTCCACAGTAACTCTACAGATGGGGCTCCCACCTTCCCCCGTCAGCCCTGGAAGGACTCTTAGGGACAGGGCCATACTCACTCACCTCTGTATGCTCCACGGAGCTTGGAACACGCTAGATGCTCAGCAAATGTCAACTTGTAGCATGAACTATATGTGGGATGGTTTCACCATTTTCAGAAATCAGGGTCCCCAACTTCCTAGCCAATATTACACATCCTTCCACCTACCAGTCCATCCCACCATCTGGGATGGCAGTGGGGGGCATGGTGACACATTCCTTATTCATTCTACTCTCGTAAATATAAGAAAAACAATCAGCGTAATTATAACTCCGTATGATTGGCAGATTTCTGCAGGCTTGTGCAGCTTCCTAGGAAGGCTCTTATTTTTATTCTCTATTTTGTCTTACTTTTATATGAACTCTGAACTTGTTTTAGCTGAGGCATCTTTACAGACCTAGGGCATTTCTATTTTCCATGAAATAGAAATAAGACAGAGACGCCATTAAAAATTTCATATGTGTATCAACGTAACATGGATTGACAGTGGTTAAGAAGGATTCTGAGGCCTTGTCGCAGGCACAGCAGGAATGATCACAATGATTGACTGGAAATTACTGGCTACAGGCACAGGAGAAAGGTCAGGAGGGGCGTATACCACATTTCCCCCAGGTAGGAATGTAACTTTATTAACAGATCTAACGGGAAATACCTTTCTTTTTCCATATATCAATTGTATAAGAATTAATATCATTATGTAAGTAATATATATATCTAGGTATTCACTTTAAAATGCTATTGATACAATATCATTTACAGTGAAACCTGAGAAGCCAGAACTCAATGGGACTGTCTTGTTTTTCTGGGTCTCTCAAGCCTTCTGCTTTGACAGGATGCAGTCTTAGCACTTACCTATTGGTCTCTGTTAGTGGAAAATGTTTGCGTTTTCCTTCTTTGATAGGTTCCTACCTTGCACAGGTTCTGGCTTTCGCAGGTTTTACCATATAGCTTCATAACTCAAAGATAATCACTGTTAACATTTAGATGTCTAGTTTTCTAATATTTTTCCATGTTTATATATACTTTAAAAACATCTGATATCTATTACATTATATACCTCTTTTTTCCTCTCCACATACCACGTGGCCCTTTCCAAGTCTGTATATATTTTTCTTTACAGAGTTTTAAAGGGGAACATAAAATCTACTGGAATCATAAACCATAATTTATTTAAATGACTCTAAGCCATTGGACTTTTGGGTTGTTGCCAATTTTTCACATTTATAAGCATTTTTATAAATATTTTTGTAGCTAAGTTTATGTGCTTATCCATGAGTATATACTTGGAAAGAGGAATTTAATTTTTACTCTGAAAATACAAGCCACAGTTATTTCCCATTGCACATTAATTTACAATTTAAAGTCCATTAAAGAAAATCACTTCCCTATTATTCAAGAAAAAAATATAGTTACCCTGTCTTGACTTCGGCCTTGACAAAGGGATGTTCATAAAGCAACAGCGTGATCCAGGGGAAAGGGCAGGGCCCCGCTGAGAGTCAGGCTCTCTGGGTGGCCATCCCAGCTTCCCCGGAGCCAGTCCACAAGGCCCTGGGTGAATCATTGACTATTCACATTCTCTGTTTTCCCATCTTAACAAAGACAGGGTTAGACTTTATTCCTTTTATCCATACGAAACATTAGAAAGTAGCTCAACAGCATGAAGGTCACATTTGTCCCATCCCAGAAACGCAAGGTAAATACATGAAATCAGTTTGCAAAAATTTAAAGGGTGCAAAGTATTTCCATCTGCGAGGCAATGTGAGAACGCCTCTCTCTCTCGCCCAGCTGGCAGCCCTAGAAATGAAGCATTTCACAAGCTGCTCATGGGTGGCTTGATGAGGATGCCAAATTATACTACCATTTTTTTTCCCCTTTTGGTGCCATCACTGTTCCCCTTTACGCCACTGGGGATTCAGGGTGGCATGAAGATAAGCTGGTATAAATGAAAACTTTGCAATATCCAGGGAACACCTGAGTTTACGTCTCATTCAGAGTAAAATTTGCAGAAGTAAAAGCTTCTGTCGCTTACTAATAATTGAACTTCACAGAAAAGGGAAACAAACCCAAGAAATGGGACCATTTCACTGATATTTACTCACCTGGTAATAAGCAATCAATTCATTACTGAAAGAATGAAGAGATAATACGTACCCAACAAACGAAGGAGGAGAAAAAGAACTCCCAGGGCGTAAGACTTGAGTTCAGGGCTGACTGTCCTATGTGCAAAGAGTTGAAGAGGAAAAAAAAAGATTCTTATCACCCCACTTTATTTAATAGACCCCAGAGTCATTCCATGCTGTCCATCAGACCCCTTCTTTAGAACTAATAGTTTTTTTGTTTCCCTGTCTAAAGTCTGAAAAATAACTGCTACTGCAATGACAAGATAGGCTTAGGAATGTAACAGTGTTTTAATAACTGGAGCTAATCTTGTCATTCAAAGGACAGAATGCAAATTCGGTCCACAAAGTTTTCATTTAAAGACATTCTGCTTTTGCTGGGGCAGGGGAGCATGTTATGTTAGTGGGGCACATGTATTGGGGAAATATCAACTGGGAAAACCATTCCCCTTATGCTTTCTGGAAAAGAGGGCAGATCCATTAACACCTTTGTCATCTTCAGGTCGCACTGTGAAATCAACCAGACCAGCATGGTTTGACACCCTGGGTGGACCATCTGTGAAATACAACCATTCATCTACATTAAGTTTCAGTATATTTTAAATTGGGAAAGGTACCTTCGCATGGTCTCAATTCTTTATCGTAAACTGAATTCAATCTCCCTGGTCTTGGTTTACCCTAAAGTGGTCCCTTAGAATGATCTCCTGGCTCATTTTTGAGCACGCTCGTGTCAACGGGTTTGGTTTAGTTTTTTGGTCTCAGTGTACTGCTTTCTGGGATTCTTGAGAGCTACAGTAGAGCTACCATTTTCGTCTATCACTGTTGTGTTGTTATTGGGTGCTGTGGAGTCAAAACCAAAGATATACCCACCCGAAGCTCAAACCAGGTGGTAGGTCATTGGATGGATGCTACTGGATGGTTGGGATGAATGACAAAATTTAATCCATTACAGTATTGAAATCCCACTGGTAACTTGAATTCTAACATTTATTTTCTACAGAACTTACTGCTAAGAATCACATGGGTCTTCCTAGTCTGAGTAGGAAATGATGACTGATTCCAGAAAATGGGTCCACGTGGCTGATAACGTGATATCTCCTTTGTAATGCTTCCTACACTTGTAACTAGCATTTATTAAACGCTCGTCTTCTCTCCTTGAGGACAGAAAATATTTGTATCTTTCTTGTCATCGTAACTTCAAAACCTAGCATAGTGTCTATTGTACTCTTTATAATTGAAAAGAAAGTGTATTTCCCCAAGAATAACACATCTTTAGCTTTCCTCGAGAATCTCAGAAATGAGGACAAAGATTTCAAAAACTAGATCCACATCCTTTTGGTCTGGCCATGTCATTTGGCCTACCATTGTTGTTGTGTTGTTACTGGGTGCCATGCCGGCGCAGAGCATGTGCTGAGTGAACATATAAAGGGATGGATGGGCGGGCAATGCCTCCCACTTTTGACATGGGGCAGGCTTATCTCTGGCTTGGTGGTGAAGGAGCATGAAGAGGGAGATAATTCACCAACCCCACGCTCGTGTGCCTCAGGTCATTCTGAGTACCACTGGCAGTGAACCTGCCTCTAATCCAATCCCGATCATGAGTCTCTAGGGAAGAGAAAGAGGTAAAACACACAGCTATGCCCCTGAGGAGCACCTGGCTAGAGTCAGAGACAGTTCCAGTGTGACTGAGCCTTTAGAAGCAACCAGGAGCATTTGAGTATGGCTGTAAGACTAGGAAGACCTACTTGATCCAGGGAAGGCCTAGCAAGAAATTCTGTAGAAAATAAATGTTAGAAGTCAAGTTACCAATAGGGTTTCAATACTGTAATGGATTCAATTGTGTCATCCATCCCAACCACCCAATAGCATCCATCCAATGACCTGTTACCTGGTTTGAACTTCAGGTGGGTATATCTTTGGTTTCGACTCCACGACACCCAATAACAACACAGCAACAATGGTAGACCAAAAGACACCGCCAAACCAAAAGGACGTGGACAAGTTTTTGAAATCTTTGCCCTCATTTCTGAGATTCTCAGGGAAAGCTAAAGATGTGTTATGCTTGGGAAAGGACACATTTCTTCTCAGTTACAAAGAGTACAACAGAGGTAAGTAATCCCAGGGCCGTAGGTGCAGAAACCACTTTCTGGCTGACTAAGCCAGACACCTGTATGATATCAACAACGTCCAGACAGAAACACAGCTCTTTAGAGTACGCTTGTTACAATATTCATGTTCATTATCAGCTCCTTGGTTCTAATTTTTATACATTCATTTGAAGGTATTGACTTGAAAGACACATAAATAAAGGCAAAGCCTCCTTATCAAAAAAGCATCCTAGTCTAATGAGCTAGATTATTTATCACCTGAAATTTGATTTCCTTTTAGCTATCCTGTCACAACGAACAAAGTGAGCAAGGTATTAAGATCTCTCTTCATATCCTGTTGGGAAAGTGGCTCCCACTGGAGGAATAATCCTTCTCGGATCTAGTTATACAGAAATAGGGGGCTCAGATCTGCATGTTATTGAAAGTTCCCAGCAAGACCAGGGATGTGACATCGGCTCCATAACTTACTAACTGGTGACCTTGAGTAAACTGTTTAATCTCTCTCTGAACCTCCACTGCCCCATCTCTAAAAGGGGAATAATACTAACAAAAATGTAAATACAGTAAGTTAAAAACTGGCCCTTAATAGGGGCTTGGTGAACATCAGCTTTTCTCCTCTCTTGTGGACAGTCTGAGCACTGTTGTCAGCAGGACGCTCCGGGCTAGCCTGAGAATGAGGCATTGATGTTCAGTGGTAGAATTTTCACTTTCCATGAGGGAGATCGGGTTCGATTCCCAGTCAATGCAACTCATGCGCTGCCACCACTTAGCTGTAAGTGGAGACTTGCGTGTTGCTATGATGCTGAACAGGTTTCAGTGGAGCTTCCAGACTAAGATGGACTAGGAAAAAAGGCCTGGCAATCTACTTTCGAAAATCAGCCCATGAAAACCCTGTGCATCACAATGGTCACATCCATAAGCAATCACCGGGATGGTGCAGGACCAGGCAGAGTTTTGCTCCGTTGTGCATGGGGTCACCAGAGTCAGGGGGCAAACTGACAACAGCTAACAACAACAACAGCCTGACAGTGGGTGCATCACCTGGCACTGGGCAGGGGCTGCCATATATCTGGGCCATGGCTCAGGCTGCTTGTGCCCTTTGCCTGCCTGAATGTCTATAACGGCAAGTAAGACTAGGAAGGAGACTGGACAGATGCTACCTTGGCCTTCCCAGTGAGCATACCGCATGAGCATGTGTCTTCAGTAGGTGAGCCTGGGGGCCAGAGTTATGAGCTGGACAACGCCCACCCTAGATCATTTAGGGAGCCCTGGTGGCGCAGTGGTTAAGAGCTCAGGCTGCTAACCAAAAGGCCGGCAGCTTGAATCCACCAGCTGCTCCTTGGAAACCCTACAGGTTCTACTCTGTCCTACAGGGTCGCTATGAGCTGGAATTAACTCAACGGTAACGGGTTTGGTGGCACAGTGGTTAAGCACTCGACTGCTAAGTGAAAGGTTTGCAGTTTGAACTCACCAATCGCTCCTCGGGAGAAAGATGTGGCACTCTGCTTCCATGAAGATTACAGCCTTGGAAACCCTATGGAGGCAGTTCCACTCTGTCCTATAGCATCGCTATGAGTCGGACTCGACTCGACTGCAATGGATATGGGTTGGGTTGCTGATCATTTACAAGGGATCAGACATTCCCTGAAAATCTCCAAGAGCTGTTTGTCAAACCGAGGCTTTGGAAGGGATTAAGATTTCAACACATTTGCTGTGTTTGTCTGCCAGTCACGACTGCTCATCTCCTAGAGGCTGTGTTTTTGCAGGAGTGTGATGGGGAGAGGACAAAGGCTAGTCACTGCTAATGGTGGTAAGGGGCATTTTCTCTGCTTCTTGGGGCCTTTTGTGTGTGAATATCACACAATAAAATTTCCTGAGAATTTCTAATAAGAACAATAAACTACCCACAATGCTGCCACCCTAAACCCATACTTGAGATCTGATAGGTTTTGTCCATATGCATATTATACATAATCAGCCTGCATATATAGTTTTAAATTCAATGGCTCATTTCATAAACATTTTTCATATTCTTAAGAGTTTTCATATCGTTACACTGAACTGCAGTACCATAATTTAACTCATATCCAATTCAGGCTTTCCTGCTATTACATTTAGTGTTGTAATAAAAATCTATCTTTGCTGAGCTTTTTTTTTTTTTTCTTTCTTGTAGAGGAGTATTTTTCTTAAGACAAATGGCAAGGGGTAGGGTTATCGCATAAAAGGGTCTGAACATTTTTATAGCCCTTGATTCACAATGCCATATTGTTTTTTTTTTTTAAAGGAATGATACAATCTTCAATGCCACCAGCAAAGTGAGATTTTACCAGTTTTGCCACAGCCTTGCAAGCACTAGGTGTTAATTTTTTAAACACATTTTTCAAATGTAGTAAATGCAAAATGGCTATTTGGTATCCTACCCTTAATGCTTCTGCATATTAACAAGACATTGCTAATAACCTTCTAGTAATATAAAAACAAACAAACAAAAAAAACCACACTCGTTCCCGTAGAGTCGATTCCGACTCATAGCAACCTTATAGGACAGAGCAGAACTGCCCCATAGAGTTTCCAAGGAGTGGCTGGTGGATTCGAACCGCCAACTTTTTGGTTAGCAGCCGTAGCTCTTAGCCACTGCACCCCCAGGGCTCCTCTACTAATATACGTCCTGCTTATAAATCTTCTTTTGGGTGAATTCACAACAAAGACCAGGAAGTGTGGTCTGCAGGGCTCGAGGAAGAGAGACGCTGGCTAAAGCCGCTGGTGATACGCATCTGCAAAGGACACTTCCAAGCACTTCATTCCTAGTTTTATTTCCAGCCTTTGGGACTGTGCTGGGTTGCTTAGATAACTGCATCCCACAAAGTAGAGACTTTCTTTGTGTAGTGTGGCTTCCTCTTGTTCAGATGGATGCTCATCAGTTCATTTCTAGCCTCCTCATGCAGATTTAGTAATGTTGAAAACGATAAAAGTTACTCAGAATATTACTCAATAATTCATCTTGAGGCACCTCTCCTGCCCCAGGACAGGTCCTGAGAGACACAGGATTATGGAGCAATGGGTGGCTTCCCTCCCCACTGTACTGTGCCCTCCTCAGCTGTCTCTCGTCTCTCCAGTGTTTGCACACACGGTCTCACCTGGCCCCACACCACTCCAGAGGCAGGCAGAACCCGGAGTGTCACCTCCACTAACTGAGCTGGAGACATCCCATGGGGAACTGACATGCCCAAGATCAGAGGGTTGACCAGTGGCAGGGGAGGCAGGCAGGGCTGGGCAAAAGGACTTTCAACTGCTAGTCCGGTGCCTTGGTCACTTGGCTCCAACAATGCTGCTCTCTGCAAAGAGCAGGCCACAGCCACAGTCCCTTTCAGAAATACCTGCACAGGCTCCTTCTGGAAGGAAATGACAGTGCTGTCTTCTCCTTCATTCAGGCCCTACTCTCTACTCTTGGTGTGAGTTTGTAGGAAAGATGAAACCAAACCTGTTCCCATCAAGTCAATGCTGACTCATGGAAAGCCCTCGTGTGTCAGGGTAGAACTGTGCTCCTAAGGGTTTTCAATGGCTGATTTTTCAGAAGTAGATCGATCATCAGGCCTTTCTTCCAAGGTACCTCTGGGTGCACTTGAACCTCCAACCTTTCAGCTAGCAGCTGAGCACATTAACTGTCTGCACCAAGATAACTGATTCCTATCGGCCTAGGGAAGGTGCATTCCTTGCTGTGGCTCTATCCTGCCTGGTTTATCTGTGGTTTCCGCGTTTCTGTTCTCTAGGAGAAATGCACACACACACCTGGCAGATAGGGGGAGCGGCAAGGCTGGCCCCCAGGTCCCCAAGCTGGCCGGAGTGCTTACCTGATGAGGATGATGACGGAGGGCGTCTGCGCCATTGCACCGATCATGCTGCAGACGCACATCACGCAGAGGAAAGTGAGGAAGGCCTCCTGGCACCCGGGGCTGGGGCATTTCCCAGGCACCACAGTCGCGTTCTCAGGGGGGACAGTGGTGAGGCACACGCAGCCGGTGAGATTCTGAAAGGGAAGCATCCAGCCCTTTGAACTGGGGGCATCTCCAGTTCCTAGATCAAAAGCCATCCATCAGCAGAAGCTGCCACAGCCTAATTATGCATTCTGTGGTGTTCCATTAATTAGGCCTGGATAAACGAGTTCACTTTTTAAAGAGGCCGCAAAACATATGCAAACGAAGGCATAGTTATGGGGAGGAGAGCCGATTCCCTTCTCTCCTGTGTATTTCATTTCTATCCTTGAGAATCCCTCAATAAACTGCACCAAAGTGTCCCCCCAATACAATTAAAGAGGAAACTGCGCTTGCACAATATGATAAACTGCCGCCAAATTAACAATGTAATTACTCGCCAATTTGTCCTCTCTTTTATGCACTGGCCTCACTGAAGTGTATTAAAAGGAGTAAATCAGGTAACTGCGCATCGTTGCTGGTTCGCTGCCCAGCGTAGTTCTCATGACAGAGGGTGTGCACGGTCAGGCGTGAAGGCAAGACGGCGAGAGGAGCCGGCTCATGGGAAAGTTCTCTTGGGCTGAGAAAACCAAGAGGGCTCAGAGATGCCAAGGAGCTGAGAGGGGGTCGTGGGGGGCAGAGCTAAAGCCCCATGAGATACATTGATGAATGTATGATCAGAGAGAAGCAAGAACGGCGACCGCATTCCATTTGATCTTCAGGAAGGATGCCTGCCCAGTGCCTCTGCTCCCAGGAATTTCTGATGGTACAGGGAGGAGCAGGGGCTGGCAGAGGCAGTGCCAAGCGCCAAGTCAATTAAGGTTTGATAATAATAGTGCAGAGGCTTTTAATGAACACAAAATGAAAACAATCATAAATGATTCATGGCTTCCCTTTCCAGGACTGCTTGGCTTTCTAAGCACGCCAGGGAAATCCTCCTGAGGGTCAAACAAACCCCCTTCGGCTTTTACAATTCGCCTATTCTGCCTGCCTCCTCTTCTGTTCCTCTCTTCTCTCTCTTCCTCCCTCTCACATCTTTTCTTTCCACACAGGACATAGAGAGAGAGTGGCTGTCTTATCCTGTCAAGCTCCATGGGGAGACTGCAGGGTGTCGAGCCTTTAGGGGCACCAACCCTGGTGGTGTAGTGGTTAAGAGCTTGGCTGCTAACCAAAAGGTCGGCAGTTTGAATCCACCAGGTGCTCCCTGGAAACCCTATGGGGCAGTTCTACTCTGTCCTATAAGGTCGCTATGAGTTGGAATCAACTCGATGGCAACTTTTTAAAAAATATTTGTTTGGTGTAGGCTACCTGTACGCTGTGTCCTGCACAGAGGGGGAGTGAGGATGAGGGGGATCCAGCCCTTCTTGCACCCCTCATCAAACTGTGTGCTGCACTGGGACTCTCTTCCCTAAGCAATCCACCCAGAGCAGGGCCTTTGTGTAAATGGTCCAATTACAGTGCACGCGGGGGTGTTGACTGTGATTCCCTCAAAGGTGTCGATGCCCTGCCCTCAAACAGTCCCTCTTCATAGACAGCTCCACCTGCAATGCTCTCGTCACCCCTGGAGATTTCCTACCAGTACCAGTTGAGTGGAGTCAACTGAATTATGTCCATGACCATGCCCCTAATGGATGAGGATACAATGAAAAGCCTTTATCTCAGACTACAGCTGTGAAGTCCCATCTGGTGAGTTAAATGTGTTCTAAAAGCCAACATCCTGTGCATGGAGTGAGTGCGGCTAAGCTGCCATGGGGTTTGCAGCTAAGACAAAGGGGAGTAGAGGTGGGTAGGGTACAGAGCAATGGAGAGGGATGGTGCAACAATGCACCAAGCGCCGCCCTGGCCAATTGGACAAGAATGATGCCAGAACAGAAGAAGCCAGAGATAGCATATAACCAGCAAACATGTCGGCTTGTTGGTGCCAGAGAAGAAAAGCTAAGAATGGATGGGTCCCTCCCAAGGGTCCTAGGCAAATTTGTATTTGTTTATTCAGATTTAACTGATTCGAAAAGAGCTGTGAAAGAGGCTGGGGAGGAGATAAGCCAGAGTGATCTGAGCAAGGCCTTGAAAAGGTTTCCTTTTCCATTGGATGAGTCAATCGAACATGGTGGCAGGAACTGCTGGCGGTCCTGTGGTGTGGGGGGCAGGCTGGGACATTCCTGTGGCCCTTGCAGCAAGGAATCCAAGGGAGAATTCTGAGCACAAAGTCGTATGGCAAGGTATGTGAGACATCCTTATTTTTGGGCACGGATCTGCCTAGACACTGTGCTAAAGGAGTTGGGGTGTTCTGAGTACACAAGGCGATGAGGCCAGTAAGGAAGAATCCTTCACTCAGATGTCCAAGTTCGGTGGGGAGAACTTCAGAGGAGGACTGTGTGGTTTTCTCTTTCCCAGGGTGCATAACTAGGAGAGAGCATGACTTCCACCAACAAGGCTTTATATTACTGTCCCAAATGAGAAAAAAGTAAACGAGCAGCGCTTCAGCCAGTATCAACTGGATATCTAAGTGGGAGCTTCTAGACTCACAAAAGCTCTGAGCAGTAGTAAGTTTGACAAGAGAGATAACTTGAGTGTGAGAAGACTATCCACTTTAATTAAGAAGATGATAGAGATGTGGATCCTAATTCTGTCCCACTCTGTATACAATAGTCCTGTCCAGCCAGCCTCAAAAGTGGCCAGATCTCAGAAACTGCCTGTGGACTCTCATGGCTTAAATGAAGTGGCACACCCCATACTGCTTTCTTTGGTGGTTCCCAATATGGGACAACTATTAAGAAAATGCACCAGGCTCCAGAGATGACTTTGTCGTCCCAGTCTGCCATTCCCTAGAAGGAATGCAGTCCCCACTGCCTCCAGAAGAGGTGAATTCTCTGCTTTTGCCACAACATGGGGTGGCAAGTTCTAGTTTTATTGCAAATGAAAGGTACTGTGATGTTTCATGTAGAGAAGAATACGCCTGACAAGGTTTGGAACCGATCGTGACCTACAGGACAGAGTGGGACTGGCCTGTAAGTTCTACAAGAACTTATCCTACAGACATACTTGCCCAGGCACAAAATGGTATTGGCATATGTATAACATGCGTGCACTATACACTGATGCCATCAGTAGGAATTGGTTACGCAGATTATATTCCAGTAGATCCACACAATGGAAGCTTTTATAGCTACAAAAAAGTTATGCGAGCATTCTTTATGTACTAATACAGAAAGATACACAAGACAAATTATTAACTTAAAAAAACCCAAAACAAAATAACAAGGTACAGAACAGGGTCTTACATGTGCAATAAAAAATCCAGAAGGATATACAAGTGATTGTGTATTTGCCAGTTGAGAAGTGGGTGACTGTGGGACAGAGGTGGAGGGGAGAGTTTTTACTCCCTCATTTTTGTACTTTTGAACCATGTAAATATATCCTCTATTAAAAAAAAAACTCCAGAATATTAAAAAATAAAGAAGACAAAATCAATGAAAGATGAAAGGCGCTGTCATTGAAAACTGTTCTCCTGCTCCCATCCAGTTCTCAATTTAAATTGAGAAATGCCTCTATTCACATACGATGATGAGGATAAACAATTACAAACAAGCTGGGTCCATAAAAATAGAAAGATTACTCTACGGAATCTTGGATTCATTTCCTGTTGATGAAGAAAATCATAAGCATGCTATTTTGACAGCTTGTATTACAAGAACAAAATACTCTTCAGCAGTGTTTTGAAAATACTGGCAAAAAAAGTTGCTTTTGTTTGGGTCTTTTCCCTACACTCAATAGTTATGGATTAATTCCTTTTAACTGTACAAATGAAACAAATTCTTAGGTTGAAAGATTACTCTGCTAAAGGGATGGGTATAGGTGATTATGTTATTTTCATTAAAAAGTCTCTTGTGATAGACAATTTGGCAACAGATAATTGGCGATGGTTGCACACTGAATTGTACACATGAAACATGATGAATTGGCAAATGTTGTGTTTTCACAACAATAAAGAAAAAGAAAAGAAAAAAAAGCCTCGTGAAAATCTGAAAGGTAGAGAGTCATGTCCCTACATTCTGGAAATATCCCCTCCTCTTTTTTTTTGGTAAAGAATTCTGTTATTGACAGAGGAGGGACTGGAATGCATGTCTAACTGCCTCCATGAACAACTTCTTCTTTTGCCATGAGACCAGAAGAACTGGATGGTACCCAGTTTGATCAAACATTCTATAGAAGGATCCTAATCAAAAGAGGGAAAATGTGGAACAGAACTTCAAATTCTCATGGAATCCAGACTTTCTGGATCGACTAAGACTGGATGACCCCATGAAACAAACTGCCCTAAGATAATCTTTAAACCATAAACCAAAACTATCCTCTAAAGTCATCTTTAAACTAAACAATAATTTAGCTTAATTAGTAAGGAATATTTGCCCGACCATTATGCTCTTTTAAAGAATTATCTATATGTGATCAAACTGACAACAGCAACTCGAAAGGTTAGATGACAAGCTCAGGGAGCAGTGAGTTTATGTTAATGGTGGTGGAATAACTTGTGAAAGGAAGGTGAGAACAGTAGCACAACTTGAAGAATGTAATCAAGGTCACTGAATTGTACATGTAGAAATTGTTGAATGTCTTGGTGTATGTTTTGGCTGTGTATATCTTCACTGAAAAAAAAAATTAAAAAAATAAAAAAAGAATTCAGTTACCATGAGGAAACCACATTTTCTATTTTAAATGCCCTGCCTTAGTCCTGCAGTTCAGAAGGGGAGTTTTCCAGAGAGGGCGCCAACACAGGCAGTGTTCTGTTCTGCTCTTGCCTATGATCTCTCCGATCTTCTGTGCCTGACATCCTAATAACTGGGATGGCAAACTAGCGAGACCACCACAACTGATGGGGGCATCTTCCTTTGAATGACAACATACTCCTATGTGTCCTAGACATTTACAGATTCTTTCGTGAGTCACTGAAGTTCCTTACACAGCCTCCTGCCATTTATTACTGTCTTTCTGTCCCTGAGAATCCTTTTCCCTTATTGGCCCAACTCAACCTGGCATTTCCAGGAAAAGGACTCAGAGCTCATAGCAAAGAGCCCTGTTGGCAACCCACGTGCCTCAAGGCAAAGGGGATATTGAAAAGCTGTAAGAAGAAATATGATCTTTTCTTCCCTTGCAGGGTCATTGACTGAAGGCTAATGGCCAGGGAGGAAAAATCTGAAATGAAAGCAAGACCTGCGTCCACCTTTCACCCCTATAACCTCTAATGCACGAGCCAGAGAGCATCCTGTCACAGCCTTAATTATCTCCTGCCAAAGGGAGGAAAGAGGCAGTTCTTTGGGGCGCGGCAACGCTAACTCTTTGCTTCAGCCATACCAGGTAGGAAATGTGAGCAGAACAAGGAAAGCTGGAAGATGTGACTGCAACTCAGAATGAACGGACAGGCCCCTGCGTCTCTCTCTCCCTCTCTCTAGCTTTCACTCTCCCTACTCCCAAACCAAGAGTCCCTGGGTAGTGCAAATGGCTAAGTGCTCAGCTGCTAACAGAAAGGTTGGAGGTTTGAGTCTACCCAGAGACCTGGTGATCTACTTTCAAACAGTCAGCCATTGAAAACCCCGTGGAGCACAGCTCTACTCTGCCACACTGGGGTTGCCATGAGTTGGAGTTGACTTGATGGCAACTGGTTTACTCTAAACCAAATTCCTGATCATATCATGAGGTTTCAAGCCTCCACACTCATGCTTACACACTGCTGGAAGATTCTTCCATGCCTGGTCCACCAAGCAAAATACCCACTCATCCTTCATGATGAAGGCCTGGTCCCCTGCCACTCCTCCTCCTCCAGGGAAAATGTCTCCTCCTTCCTTTGAGCCCTCTCCTACTTCGTACCAATTTCTACCTTGGAGCCAGAACACTGCAGGTTCACTGATTTGTCTTCGTATCTGCTGTCTTCTGTTAGAATACAGCCACCAAACTTCAATGTCAGCTATTTCTTAAAGATAAAAATATTTCCTTATTGTAAAAGTGATGTACCTTCATTTTAGACAATTTGGACATATACATGAAATTTCAAAGAAATATATAAAAATCAATGTTTTAGTTCCTGACCAGAGCTAACTTTCTAAGAATTGTTAGCTATATATTTTTCCAGTCTTTGTTTCATTCAAAGATATAGGCATATTTAAATTTTTCTTCTCTTTATTAACAAGGATCAGGATCTATATACTGTTTCCTAATGTGCTCTTTTCACTTAATATTGTATTTGAAACATTTAAGGTCAGGTTAGGTGCTGCTCTTTGCTGCTTCCTTGTCTATAACTACTGCTACATTCCCTCTCATTTTCTACTGAACACAGCTTCTCATCTTATTCATCTCCATATTTCTATGCCTAGCACAGGGCCTGAGATATATTAGGTGTCCAGGTAGCAATGTCCTAATAGGACTTGATTTCAGAACATTCACAAGTCCATTCTGACAAGTCATTACCAGGGTGAGTATAGACTTTTAATTCAGTCTAGCAAATGGGGCTTCCATGCCAGGGTCTACGGCAGTGTTTGCAAACTAAAAGCTTTTGGGGGCCAGATAGGAAACATAAATAAGAAAAATGGTGTAGAGATAAGGGGTGGCCATTGTGGGGACAATGGCTGATGGAGACCAAATGTCCTGTCTAAAGGGGCAGCCACTTCTCAGCTCCAGCCGATATTGCTTTATGGGAGCAGGGTCATTAGTGGACCTTCTAACTTCTTCAAAAAGGCTAGAAATCCAGATTCACATATGAAACACCCAGACTGTTAAACCTTGGTTCCAGCCACAGTAAATACATCTTCAGGGCAGCTATGGCACCTAAGCAGTCTGTTCCTTCTGCTGCAATATGTTAACGTGGCACCTCCAACCCCCCAGCTTGCTTTCTTCAGTGCCACAAGGAGAAATGTGAATAAAATGAGGGTGAGAGGGAAAGGAGACTGAAGGACAAACACTCACTTTCAGCCCATATGCGTACACTCTAAGGACCCCGTCTCACCCCCTCCTCTAGAGCAGTCATTCTCAACCGGCTGTAATTTTGCCCCCAGGGACATGTGGCAATGTCGAGAGACATCTTTGGTTATCGCTCATATGCCAGTTCTGGCACTTCCTACGGCGTGACCTTGGGTAAGTCATGAACCTCGTCTGTCATGAGGGAATAAGAACAGCTACCTCACAAGGCTGTTGGAAGGATGAACAAGATAATATATACAGGGCAAGGGTATGGGAGGAAGAACTGGTGAAGCCAGGAAAATGGCTGGATTCACATGGGGAGAGACGAACTCCAGGGGATAGTCAAAGAATAAATATAAAATGGGAAAGAGGTTAAGAGAGACCAAGGTATCCTTTAGCCTGTGGGAGAGTTTTGGGGGAAGCTGGAGATAAAAAGGAGAGGCAAGAAAGGAGGCCGAAAGGGAAAGAGTGAACGTTCTAGGAATATAAGCCACCATCTGGCATTTTCTCAAAATACTGCAGCAAAGATTTAAAATATTGACATTGTTTTTTGCTAGTTGCTGGCTGTTGGCCTGAGGTGCTTTTGACTCTGGATGGAGGTGTCATGAGCTGCGAGTGACACAGGGAAGGCCCCGTTACCTGGCCTGTGACAGGCCCTCCACAAAGCTTGTGCTGCAGTTTCACGGTTGCAGTTGTTTCAAAGGCTAGACCATCACAGGGCCGCTTTCCAGGACAGGAGTGTGGCTTTGTGTTCCCGAATCCCTCATCCACCTGTTGGAAGCCAGGGCATCCAGACATCTATCTCTACAAGGAGGGTGGTTTCTCATTCTCTGCCTTATCATTGCAGGAGAATAACCTCCCCACCCTGCCTGCACCTCAGCAGACAATGCGAGGCCTCAGGCAACATGAAGAATAGGCAGGTGTCTGGGCAATAAAGGATATGTCTGAGGTAAGCTGAGGGGCTCACAATCGGGTAACTGCATTCTGCAGCTTTGCTGTTTCTGCAGCTGGAAGCAGCCATAGGCCCCATTAGGCTCTTATTCAATAAGACTCTTGTACATGCAAGATAGGGGGAAATGCAATTTTTGAGATAAACTTTTTTGGTCAGTGCTCTCTCTGAAATAGAGACTCGCCTGGTCTCAGGACACTAGCCTACGCTGAGTCAATTTCATTCTTGGAACAGGATAAGAACCGAGACTGATTTATAATATAACTTTTTGGATATTAAAATGCTAATGAAATTGTTGTCATGAAAAATAATAGCCTGTGTTTTTATTTTAACCATTCTCAAGGCCCCATCTCTTTTTAAAAATTCTTTTCCAGTCACGTAAGGAAAGTGCTTTATAATCTAATTTAAAAGAATCGGTTCCTCCCCCACCCGCCACCCCCCCATGGTGATTTATGTTCTCCACAGAAAGATGTTCTTAACTGGCCAGGAATCTAAATGTGAAAAGCAAAGAAAAACGAAATTTTTGAAAATGAAAATAAATGATCCATTTTTCTTCTCTTCAGGGAAATTACTGCTACCAAAAGATAGAGGATGTGGGAAGCGGTGGGGAGGGGGCTCATAAATTCATCTCTAGTTTCCTTGAAAGCGGCCACTCGGCCTTCTTCATAGTCTCCTTCCCATTCATGCGCCCTGCAGACATAAGAGAGTCCTTCCTGGGTACCAGCACTTTGCTCAGCACAGAGATTTCAAAAGAACAGCCCCTAGTCCCTGCCATCAACACACCCAGAGATCAAAGCAGATGACAGACACTTTAGCAGATCATGGCAGAGAAGTGAGAGCAGTGCCTCCAAGGGAGACAGGTACCAAAGGGCTGCCGAGGCAGGAACCCCAAAGAGAAAGGAGGGAAGGGATAGCTTCACAAAGGAGGTGGCGTTTGAGTAGCATATTGATAGGTGAGTAGGAGTTGCCCAACTGCCAGGGAGAAGTATGAAAAGCCACGTTGTATGGGGAAGGCGGAATACCCCAAACCGAAAGGAGGCAGAGTTGAAGAGGCAAGGCTGAAGGCGGGCAGACACACAGTGAAGACACATGCTACCCAGGCTGAGTGCCTGGATCTTATCTCCCAGTTGGTAGAGGAGCAGTAAAAACGAACAAACGAACAAAAACAACCAGGTGCTGTTGAGTCGATTCCCAGGGACTCCAGAGTAACAGTAAAAAAAACCCCAACCAGTTGCTGTCAAGTCAGTTCAGACTTAGGCAAACCCTAAGCGTTGCAGAGTAGAATTGTGCACCGTAGGGTTTTCAAGGCTGTGACCTTTGGAAGGCAGATCGCCAGGCCTTTCTTCCGAGGTGCTTCTGAATGGGTTTGAACCATCAACCTTTCAGTTAGTAGCTGAGTGCTTAACTGTTTGTGTTACCATTTGAAAAAGTCACTTGCAGTGCTAAAGGAAGCATTCTGGCTGCAGTGTAGATGACAGACCAGAAGGGGGCCACCCTGAGCCGGGAGGCCAGCTAGGTAGCTACTGTACTAATCCAAGCAGGAGAAGGGGACGCCTCCACCAGGGCCGTGGAGGTGATGTGAACGCAGGAGGACAGGTGCAAGAGACACTGAGAAGGTGGGATCGGTACAACTTGGGGGCCAGTTACTTAGCACCAGGTTTCCATGAAGACAGCCCTTGGAATGCTATGGGCTAACAGCCAATTGCAAAATTCACGCTAAGAAGAGCCCCCCCACAAAAAAAAGAAAAGAAAAAGTGTGTTGAGGGAATTTGAAAAGGTGGGAGGCATCTAGTTGGGAAGAAAAAAGCAAAGGGAATTGAGTAAGGAAGAGTTTAAGTTAGTGTCAGATAATCTCAGGCTTGGAAGAGTTCTTCCCAGATAAATGGTTTTCTAGCTTTTGTTTACATACTTTTGGTGATGGGGAGCTCACCACTTCTAGAGACATCTCAATCCATTGATACCCTTTATGAGTGCCTTGGGCCAAAATCTTTCTCTCTGGCTCCATATGTACAGCTTTCTTTGACTTTTTACTTTCAATTACTCAGTGAAATTCCTTGGAAACCCACTTGATTTAGCAAATGGCTAAATTGGATGGCTGGTCAGTCCTCCCATCCTGCTGAGACGTTTCTCCATTAGACCAGGACTGAAGCTGAGAAAAAGTCACAGGGCAGGAGAGCACTGCATGTAACATGGGTGGTTGCCCACTCATGACCTTCACCTTGGGTTTTAAGTTCCTTGGCTGCCTGAGGTCCCCCACCCCACCCCGCCCTGTCAGAAAGTCATGATACCGTGCTGTTGCAGCCAGCAAAGCAGGCAGACAGGTAGGTGATCCCATCTGCCCCACACACTGGAGTGAAGGAGTCGGTTTGGCATTCACAGTTATTATTGCAGGGCGAGTAGGGGTCCAGGGCTGAGCTGGCTGCTGAGCTGGAAAAGAAAGGAGAAATGGAGCCTATCAGAGAGAGGTCAGTCCCAACAGGATCCTCCCAATGACAGCCCTCTGCCCTCTGCCGTGATGAGTCACTCTGGTGCCCTTGCTCGTGGAGTTCTGACCTGGCACCCCTTCCTTCTCCTCTTGCAATCTTAATCCTCACTGCCCTTCAAGGACCAGCCAGGACCAACGCTGAGGGCTGTGCAGGCTGTGCCCTGCGGGACAGTGCCAGGTGAGCAGGTGGGTGGGAGCTGGGTCTGCCTGGAGGAAGAGGCCCCTTTTTATCATTTGACCAATGCACCCTCTGGGCTGGGGGCAGCCACGGCTTAGCGCATGTTCACCCGCCGTGAAGCCTGTCCTGATGCTGCAGCCCCAGCTGACCCCCTTCCCTTGACCAGCAACTCTTCCTTCTTCCTTTTCTGGGTTCATCCTTTCTTCATCTAATTCATTCCCAGCAGACAGCAAGCCCCATAGAGCTTAAGACATTGCTACGACTCGCCTGGCCTAGGTATCTAGGGTCTGTTTGACTGCTTCATTTTCCAGAGCAAAATACTACTAAGATGTTTTAAATTGTCCTTTGCATCATTAAAGGTACAGTTACCCACAGCAAGCAAACTGAAAAGAGAAAAAGGGTGGAGAAGGTGTCTTCTAGAACTCTAAGAGAAGAAGTGTCTCGTTCACCCCCATAATTTTTAGCTAAGTCTCCCAGGGTCCTGAGGACTTACATAGTAATAAAGATGAAGGAGATGATATCTGACGATTTATGTGTCAGGCCCTGTTCAAGGCACTGAATACATTACTGCATTTATTCTCAGTATAACCCAGGGAGTAGGTACAGTTATTGCCCCATGTTAACAGATAAGGAAACTGAGGCAAAGACAGGGTAAATAACTTGCTTAGATGTACATAATGTGTACATAGTAGAGTAGGGATTTGAACTCGGGCAGTTAGACCATAGGCTCTGCGCCCTTTTCTTCTTTGCTGAAGAATAACTTTATTATAGTCAGATTCTGCACTTTTAACCACTACAGTTTACTGCTTGAGAGCCAAGCGATCCACACGAAAGGCTGGTGGGCTTTATCTCAAATACTGTCGTTTTTAGCATGTGCAAACCAGACAACGCCATACCTGGAAAGGGGATCTGGGGCAGCATCGGCAGGGACTGGAAGAGGCCCACCGGGGCTGGATGCAGCGGAGGAAGGGGCTTGGCCTGTGCTCAGAGAGAATGCGCAAGCTGCCTGTGCCTCGGCTCTCCCATCCCACCTGCTCACTCTCGCAGGGGGCTGTAGGTAAACCTGGGTCTTCCTGCAGGGCCTCGGAGTCCCTGTGACTGCCTGGAGGAGGAGCCTGGCTCTTCCTGCAGGGCCTTGGAGTCCCTGTGACTGCCTGGAGGAGGAGGCTGGCTGTGGAGAGGAGCCACACCCTGCAGGCCAGCCTCCCTGCTGCCTCAGTCCTCCCAGGCCTGCTTCCCAAGGCAGCCTCAGAGTCCCACTTAGAAAACGGACAACTGTTGGTGCTGGGTATGTAAGGACTCTCCATAGATTCCCTCTAAGAGTAATGCTGATTGTACTCTGGTCCAAAGCGCTGGGGAATGAGTAGGAAATAAGCAAGTGGTTCCATAAAAACTAACTTCCTTCCTTCCTTCCCTCCCTCCCTCCCTTCCCCCTCCCATCTTTCTTATCTTTCTTTCTCCCTCTTTCCCTCCTTCCCACACTATCAATATGTACCAGGCACTAAACCTTGAGATTACTATAAATCTAATGATAGCTTCTGATAGTTTAAGGAATTGTTGAAATCTATTCCAACTTTTATTTTAAACTTATTTTCATTTTCTATGAAAACACTGTTCCTAAAGTCAAATGCCAAAAATAACCCTATTTTCTCCCCCAGTGGACCACTGGCTGCTTTGGGAGACAGCCTTGTCAGCCCAGAGGGTCACAGTGATCCTTGACCTGGGGAGTCAGATATAGGAGTGTCATTGTCTCCTCTGGCCATGGCCACTGGGGATGAAGTTGGCTCCATTCACACCAACCATGGGGACAGAGTCCTGGCATCTTGGGCAGGAGGGGGCTGAGGTGGGCACTTCTGGAACTTACTTGTTTCCATAGGGAACAGTAACTCCAGCCACAGGGCCCGTGTCACAGCCCAGGAAGAGGAAGGAGACGTAGCAAGCTGTGGACACCAGATTAACGAGCATGGCCATCCGAATGGCCCCGAGCGCAGACAGGCTGAGCTTCTTCACCAGGAGACCGCCCAGGAAGATTCCCAGACAGGCACATGGGATCGCAGTCATCCCTGGAATAAGAGCAGAGCAGGGAACCGTGAGCACGCAAAGAAGGGCCAATCAACACGGAGGGATGAGTGCCAGGCCTTCGGCTGAGCCCTGTGAAGACAGAACTCCCCACTGACTTCCTCGATAGTACCCCAAAGTATTTATTAGGGGCCTAATCTCTGCCTGAATGGTGCAAATGGTTAAGCGCTTGACTACTAACCAAAAGGTTGGAGATTTCAACCTACCCAGAGGTGCCTCAAAAGAAAGGCCTGGTGATCTGCTTCCAAAAGGTCACAACCTTGAAAATCCTATGGAGCAGTTCTACTCTGCACACATGGGTTCACCATGAGTTGGAACTGACTCAACGGCAACTAGCAACAACAATCTCTGCCCAATTGCTGTCAAGTCGACTCCAACTCGTAGCAACCCCATGTGCGTCAGAGTAGAACTGTGATCTATAGGGTTTTCAATGACTGATTTTTCAGAAGTAGATCACCAAGCTTTTCTTCCAAGGCACCTATGGATGGACCTGAACTTCCAACCTTTGGTTAGCAGTTGAGTGTGTTAACCATTTGCACCACCCAGGGACTCCGTGGCAGGCAGCTATCTGTCTGTCTGTCTATCTATCTATCTAACCTCTGTCCTTAAGGAGCTCACAGAAAACTCAAGGAGGCAAACACATAAAATCCCAGTGATGATGACTCTCAGTGCATATACCTGTCGTGCTGGGTTGACCACAATCATAGAAAACACACACAACTGATGTGAGGACAACAGAGAGACAAAGCCAGACGGACTGGGACATACATGTGCATCTTAGGAAGGTCAATGCCATCGAGCACTTTGGAAGTCATGGGGGAAGAGGGATCAGAAGTGTCTGGGGCTTTGCTCCCCTCTTCTCGTCAGGAGAGGGGGGCTCGGTGGACAGGTTTGGAGGCTGTTTCTCCCAAAGGTCACAGAACTCAGCAGCCCAGGAAGACAGCGTTTGAATCAGCTCTGCTCTTCCTCACGAGGCAGCAACCATCAAATTGGTATGTTGTGCAGCTCTTGGGGACTGACTGGCATAAAAAATATATTTTTTCCTGCCTCTTACATACAGAGATATCTGCAAGGCGGCAGGACCACAAACCTGCTCCTCCTGATTCCCAGAGACGCATGGAATTTTAGGAGGACCAAAGGGCCCTAGGCTGCTAATCTCCTCTTTGGTTTTGCTCTCCTTCCGATTCATTTCCTCTACAACCCAGCTTCCCGTCACCGGTGCCATTCGTCCACCATGCAGAGTATGCATGGATGATTTTCCAGGCTAGGCAGCCTCCTCTTTGCCAATCAACAGACCTCTAGGTCAGTCGACTACATCAACATGCTAAGGGAATGCAAATTAATGTTAATATTACGGTAAGGAAGACATCATCAGGAAGTATGCTGCAAGAAAGCAGCACAAGTCAGTTTTAAACAAACATATAATACCTCTGTATTATCTCTATTATCCTCTGTATTATCTGCTGCTCTTGGATATCTGTGCATGGTCCAGCCCCTCT
This sequence comes from Trichechus manatus latirostris, assembly GCF_000243295.1. Lineage (NCBI taxonomy): Eukaryota > Metazoa > Chordata > Mammalia > Sirenia > Trichechidae > Trichechus > Trichechus manatus. Next base: position 22,805,467 of record NW_004443955.1, read on the forward strand.
GATGCAGAAGTAATAAGTCTACTCCCTCCCCTCGTATGCCTCAGCACCTTCATTCCCTTTCTTAGGGGTCACCCGCAGTCATGCCCACTCCTCTTTCTTTCTCTTCTAGAACAGCCAGGTCATGCCAGCCTCCAGGCTTTGCACTTGCTGTCACTGCTTCTTGGGATACTCTTGCCCTACGTCTTCCCTTGCCTGGCCCCTATCTCTCCCAGATCCCCTATCTAAAGTGGCTCCTGTACCCCGCTGCCCCGGACTCTCTGTTGTTACTGCCTTCGTGGCTCTCCCCATCGTCTGAGGTTGCCTTGTTTATTTCTGTTTTTCTTGCTCTCTCTCCCCCGCTAGCATGCACCTCCCCTAAGGACAAGGACCCTTTCCATCCCGCTCAGCCCAGCACCATCTCCCTGTGCCTGAACGGTGTCCAGCATAGAGCGGGCACTCTGTATTATTTTCTGAATGAACAAAAAGGCAGAACGAATCCGCGTGAATGAACGTGGGTGACAACAGGTTCACGCCCAGAGAGCAGGCTTGTGCAACGTTTAACTTCCCACCAGAGACAGCAAGAGTGACACTTCGTGTGACGATACCTATGGCAATAAGAGGCTTCTGGCGCCTTTTCTCCAAGCCACTGTCAGCCTTCTGTCTCCTTCCCTGATTGGAGCACCCTCTTAACACTCTAGGCAATTATCAGAATGTCCCAAACTCCATCCTCATTACGTTTACCTACGCAGATTGCGCCCTTTTATCTTCACTCATAAATCATCACCATCGCCCCTTCCTCATCAATGGTGTTGCTGTTCTCTGAACTGTGCTGGCACTTGTTGATGGCTCTGTGGGTGGCCCAGAGCTTTGTTGCTGCTCTGAGATTAATTCATGGGCCCCATCTCCCAGGTTCACCGGAGCTACCAACCCAAAAAACCAAACCCCTTGCTGTCGAGTCAATTCTGACTCATGGCGACCCTATGTGTTACAGAGCAGAACTGCTCCGTAGAGTTTTCATGTCTGTAATCATTATGGAAGCACATCACTGGGACTTTCTTCCACAATACCACTGGGTGGGTTTGAGCTGCCAACCTTTAGGGTAGTGTTGTTGTTGTGTGCTGTCAAGTCGATTCCAACTCCTAGTGACCTACAGGACAGAGTAGAACTGCCCCATAGGGTTTCCAATGCTGTAATCTTTATGGAAGCAGATTGCCAGGTCTTTTCTCCCACAGAGCCACTGGTGGGTTCAAATCTCTGACCTTTTGGTTAGCAGCCGAGCACCTAACTATTGTTAACCATTAACCAGGGCTCCTTTTTAGGTTAGTGTCAAATGTAAACCGTTTGTACCAGCCAGGGACCTAGTGGGAACTATAGGGTGAAGTATTTTCTCAAATGAGTCTCACCTCATGCCCCCAATGTCTTACTCTGCTCCTAACTGCCCATGGCCAGCCCCCTCTTGAACCCGGCTTTCCAGAGTCCACGCTAATTAGACAGACACCATGGACAGGGCGCAGGAAGAGGGCCTGCACACTACCTTCCAGGACTGCCGGAAGGGATAGGCAAGAGGTTGCCTGTCGCAAGGTGGGAGAAGGAGCCCTCCACACCACGCACTCTAGAAGACAGAGGTCACCAGGTGAGAAACTGGTGCAAGGAGGCGAGATTGTGTTTTCTGACCTTCTGCCCGGAATACTATTGATCTGTTTGTCAATAGAAAAGTTAGGAATCTGTTCTGAAATAGAACAGAGCCCCAAAGCTGAAGCCACTGTGCGAATGTAATCAAAATTTAAGGAATGGGCACAAAGAGGTCAGGACAAGAGCTATAAACTCTTCAGTGCCGAAGGGTTAAACCTGCATGATCCTGGGGATAGCACAGAGATTATAATTTTAATTAAAAGGAGATACATTTTGCCCTATCTCTGTCAGTCAGGTATTAAAGGGCTGACTGCATTTTGGTAATACCTACAAAACGGTGGGTGGTAAAGAGTTATTAGTAAAAAAGAAAAAAAAAAATAAGGTTTGTGCTACTCTAGCAGTTCCCAGGGAGAGACACCATGATATACGTTGTATACGGTGAAGTGCACAAAGCTTAAAAGAACAGCCTGAAGAATTTTTACATCTGTATACACCCCTATAAGCACCACTCAGATCAAGCTATAGAAAATTCCCAGCACCCCAGAAAGCTTGCTGGTACCCCCTCCTAGTTAGTCTTCCCCAAGGGTAACTGTTATTCTAGCCTTTATCACTTCAACTAAATTTCCCTCTTTTTAATCCATATAAATATTTTGCATCTAACTCTCTCAGCTCTCAACTTTGTGATATTCATCCTCATTGGGGCATGTATCAAAGTTCTTTCTTTTTCATGTTATGCAGTAATAGTCCGTTGTATGAACATTCTATAGTTTATTTACCCATTCTACTATTGATAGGCATTTGGGTTGTTTCCAGTTTGGTGCTATTATGCATAAAGCTACTACGAACATTCTTACATATGCCTTTTGGTGGACATAAACACTGTTGCTGGGTATATGCCCAGGAGTGGAACAGATGGATCACAGAGTAAGCATCTGCTTAACTTTAATAGGTACTGCCTAAGAGTTTTCCAAAGTGAGTGTCCATTCTACATTCCTGCCAGCAGTGTATGAGAGTTCCAGTTGCTCCATATCCTCGCCAATGCTTGGTGCTGTCAGTCTGGTGGTGGCTCTTAGTATCTCACTGTGGTTTTTACATGCATCTTCCTGATGACTCATGATGGTTAGCACCTTTTCATTTGTTTATTAGTCACTTTGTGATGTGTCAGGTTTTAGAGGGGAAGATCAGAAAATTTCACCTCGCCCATTCTTCTCAGCAGATAATCTGAACTCCTACTTAACAGAAAAGATACAGTCTACAGTGATGTAGCACCTTCAAACTCCTGGTGGTACTGCCACGCTCATGCCTCTTTCCTTTTCTTCGTTTTCAGTGGAGCAGATGAATTCTTTGGCTGTCTACCCACATTCCCTCTCTCTTCTGCAGATCATCTTGTGATGGTCTTTTCCCTCTGCTTGGAATCCTGCTCAAGTCTTTACTGCCCTAGCAGTAACAGTGGTCACCACCCCTCTCCCTTGGTCCCGACACACACCACCAGCCCCTGTTCTCTCTCCTTTTTTCCACAGCTAAGCTTTTGGAAAGTGTCCTGCAGTCACTATTCCTTCCCTCACATTGACTATTCTCCACATCGCCATCTGGCCGCCACCTCTGCCACTTCACAGAAACAGCCCTGATATAAGTCGAAAGGACTTCTTCATTGTTAAAGCTAACGAGACACCTTAGCCCTTCCCTTGCATGACCACTCACATTGCTGACGTCTCCTTTATGCCCGGAATCATCTCTTCCCTTGACTCCCATAACCCATACTCTCTGGATTTCTTTTGGATGCTGCTTCTTAAACTTCTTGGCAGAGTCCTTGTCCTTCATTTCTTCAGGTTGGTGTTTGACCTTTTATTTTCTAATTCTATAATTTTCCTGGTATAAATTCCACTCCCATTTCAACTACGATCCATCTGCTGATGGCAACCAAGTTCATATTACTAACCCAGATCTCTTTCTTGAGCCCTCAACCAAATACAGACATCAGTACCATATGTGCTATCAGACTGATAGCACATCAGTACTTAGGTTTCCCACAGCATCTCATGCTCAGCAAACTCAAATGTGAACTCAAAGTCTTCCCCATAGATCTGATTCTTGTCTGCTATTTCCAGTTTTCACAAATGGTACCACCAGCTGTCCAAGTCAGAAACCTGGGAGTCATTCTTGACCCCTCCGCTCTCCCTCATTCACTGTGAGACCACTTTCCTCATGCCACATGGATGACACAGTTTCTCATGAGGGCAAATTCGTTTTCTTTAGCACGCCAACTACACATAATTGAAAGCAGATATCTGTAGTCTACTATTGAGAAGGATTGTAAGGCTATGCCTGATTTAGAGGTCAATTAGTTATGCCTGTGGGGTAGCGGTGGGAAGCATATGGCTTCAAAGCTCTATAGTTACTGACTGTGGATTTCATGCTTTCTCTCATACCTGACCAAGCCTGCTAACCTTTCAAGATCTATCTTTATTCCTCTCTTCCTGAACCATAAAAACAACTGAGTCAATTCTGAGTCATGGTGTCCCGATGTGTGTCAGGGTAGAACTGTGCTCTATAGTAGAACAATGGCTGATTTGTCAGAAGTGCATTGCTAGGTCTTTCTTCTGAGGCACCTCTGGGTGAACTTCAACCTCCAACCTTTTGGTTCACAGCCGAGTGTGTTAACCATTTGCCCCACCCAGGGACTCCTTCATCTTCCCCAAATACTCCAGTTTACACCAATCTATCGACTTCCCAGCCTCTGACAATGCTTCCTATGTGTGTGTTATGTTTTAACTCTTTATTATCATGTGCTTTTAACAATTGCTTCAGGTGGGCAAATCTGAGCCTGAGAATATAATATGATTTTCCTTTTGTGAAAGACCAGGTGTATACTGCTGTTGCAGTCCCAGCATGATGCTGAGTCTTTGGAGGTTCTCGGTAAATTCTTACAGATTATGTGTACTACAGCCTCTCCCGTCCTCTCATAAGGACAGAGCAATGGACTCACCGAGAAGCTGGTTGGCAGAAGAGGTGGTGAGGTTGAACTGCTGTTCCAGGTACTTCCCCAAGAAGGCCGCAAAGCCGGCCACCACTGCAATCTCCATGCAGGCAGCCAGGATGATGCAGGTGAACACGGGGTTTGAGAGCAGGTGCTTGGTGACCTTCGGAATCACTGTGAGGAGGGAGAAAGCAGAGGTCACACACGCACTGCGCTCCCAGCTTACCGCCTCCTGCTCCAAAGGCTCCTTCTTGGCCCACCCTTCCTGTCTCAGCACACGGTGCCAGGAGCCACCTAGATCCCATAATTCATCAGTAATTCCTGAAAACTTGGGCTTCAAGCTATATCCCGAATATAACCCCTTCTCACCGTCTCCATGGTGACCTCCCTGGGGAAGCCAAATCAGCCCTCCCTTGGGGGTTAACCAGAACGATCTGTCTGGTATCTCGGTTTTCACTTGATTTTCTGATACAATCACTCCCTGCGCTGTAGTCTGCTTCTCAATATCTCGTAATGGTCTCCTGTTCCATCTGCAATGAAATCCACACTGTGTACCCTGGCCCATGGTCTGCCTGCCCCTCAGAGATCTGATCACACTTTCTACCAGGCCCCGTCCCTCCCTCCAGTCCAGCTGCTTCTCCTGTGCATCAAGGTCATTCCCTGCTCGGGACTTTGTCCCTGGGGCTCCCCTCCTTTTTCTGGGCTGCTCTGCCCCCAGATCTTTGCCCTACATGCTCCCTCCTCCTCAGGAGGTCTTCTCTGATCATTCAGTTCAACCTAGAAGCAGCCCCCACCCATCCTGGGTGCTCAGGGCTCACGTGAGAATGGATGATGGTACAAGCCCTGCCGTGGCTCATGCATCACCTAAATACCAACAGAGCTGGAACACAGGTCTTTTTGAGGTCATATGTTTCAATTTTATTTTATTTTATTATACTTTGTTTTTCTCAGAGTATGTGGTTTCTTCAACCACTAAGAATTCCTCTTGCTTTTAAAAATGAAAGATTGGTCTTATAAAATCCTTGTACATTGTTTGGTTACTTCCAGTGGTTAGATCCCTGGCACGTGATCTTCAGCCAGCTGTCCTCAAGTGGGGGGCATGTGCCCTGGCAGGATGCAGAGGGGCTCAAGGGGGTACAAGGACAACCTCCTCATTTCAATAATTCTGCCATTATTTTAATGTGTATTTACACAAAAAGTTAACTGAAATATAACAGATACATCAAATACGCAATTTTATGGCCATTATGATCTACAGCGTGAGGCAGCGGTGGTTCAGTAGAACTCTCACTCCCATGAGGAGATCTGGGTTGGATTCCCAGCCAGTGCCCCTCATGCACAGCCACCATCCGTCTGTCGGTGGAGGCTTGTATGTTGCTATCATGCTGAATAGGTTTCAGTGGAGTTTCCAGACTAAGACGGACTAGGAAGAAAGGCCTGGTGATCTACTCCTGAAAATCATCGAGTGAAAACCCTATGGATCACAACAGTCTGATCCACAATTGATCATGGGGATGGTGCAGGAGTTCCATTGTACATGGGCTGGCCATAAGTTGGAGGCCAACCTGACAGCAGCTAACAACAACAATCTAAGATGAGGCTAGGTTAAAACATGTAAGTAAATTTAAAGCTATTTAAAAAAAAGTCTTATGTAAACAATGGGACAGGTGGTTTGCAGATAAGGCAAGAATTATAAAGGTGGTATGCCAGCGACTAAAGCTAGGGGAACTTTATTCTGCTGTAATCATAATACGTGATGTGGTGTATTTGTTTCTGTTTGTGTAAGCAGAAGATAAAACATGGGGTCCCAGATGAAGCAGGTTCCATACCAAGTTTAGGAAGAAGTGACCAGTACCTGTGGTCATACGAAATAAACAGGTGGAAAGAGAGCCCAACACTGCCTTTCAAGGTGATGAATCAGCCAGCTGTCCTAAAGAAGAGAGCTCATTAGAGAGGCTCAATCTCATCCAGGAGACGAAACCTCTAAATGGCCCAACTAATTAGAATGAAATAATAATAGGGAATACATAAGTTTTTAATAATGTTAACAGACACGTTCAATAAATCAAAACAACAGAGCAATGGGTCAGGAACTGGCAGATATACAAAACTTAAAATTTATCATTCCTGGGGAAGACACCAAGTTTCAGAAATGAAAATCTACATGAAGGACAGGAACTTAGGAGTCCTTTATCATAATAAAAGCGATTTAGTTAGGAAAATGGACTGAGCCAGATGACTGGCGGCTTGGAACCACTGTGGGCTGAGCAACCAGATCCGATATCCCAGCCAAAAAGCAACCAGAGAATAACTGGACCTGGTAACCTCGACGATATATTGAAGTCCTCATCCCTGGTACCTTTGAATGTGACCTTGTTTGGAAATAAAGCCTTTTAGATGTTACCAGTTAGGTTAACATGATGTCATACCAGAGTAGGTTGGGTCCTAATCCCATCTAAGTAGTGTCTTAAAAAAGAGGAGAGACACAGACAGAGGAAGAATGACTATGTGACAATGGAGGCAGAAGCAGCTGCAAGTCAAAGAACACCAAGGATTGTCGAGAGCCACCAGAAGATAGGAGAGAGGCATAGAACAGTTCCTCTCTCAGATGTCAGAAGCAATCAACGTGGCTGATACCCTGATTTGGACTTCTAGTCTGTTAGACCATTCATTTCTCTCCTTTAAAGGCACTCACTCACTTTGTGATATTTTGTTACGGTAGCCCGCGGAAACTAAAATAACAACTATTGGAATAAAAAGCATAATAAAAATAAAGTAAAAACTTTAAAAATGATATGAATAGGAATCAAGATAATGCAGAAATGATTTTAACTTCATATTCATATGTTTATATCCTGCTTTTTAATTTAAGTGTAGGATCTTTTTGTCTGTGTTTTGTTCATTTTTACAGGGTTTCAAACATTTGCAATAATCTAATGTTTTTAGAAAGGAAATTTCAATTAAATGTTTAGAAATGTTTATATTTAAAATCTATGTTTAAATGTTGGGAAATTTTCCTTTGTTAAATCTACATTTTTTTAAGTTGTGTACAAAACTTATAGGGATGTTGACTGTGTAATGTTTAAAAACGTTGATTGTTTAATAGACTCATAAGATGAATAAACTGAGCACAAACAGAGGTCAATGTACTAAGTACAGGTCTTCATGTATAAGAGCCCCTTGGATATTAAGACTCCGTCATCATAAATCACTGCTAATAAGTGAAGGCCAATTTGCTATAGTGAGTAGCGCGCTGTGATGGTATAACATGCCTGTGACAAGTGACTGGAACACCAAGCCTTACACTGTAGAAAGAGTAGTATGGATCACACTGGGTGACCACAGCGCCATCACTATCACCTTGCAATGAATGAATTTGAAAGTCCTTAGCTGTTTACACATTTTGACAGGTAATAACACTGTTCCTCAATCATTGTGCTCTTTTGAAATTAAGATATCTAAACTCTGAAAACACTGCCAATGATGAATAAGTAGGTTAGGGACATTCCAGGAAAATGAGCCTTCACCATACTTTTACTAGGGGCTTTGTTTCCTTTGTTAGCGTGCAGACTCCTTAGGTTCGTGGACTCCGGAAGAATAAAGCACCACTGCCACATCTGCAGATGCGTAAAATGGCTGCTCACAAATAAAACCAGCACTCTGTGGTTAAGAACTTTGTTCTCTGGCTTGGAGACAACACCAGTTAGGATTTTGGCTTGATCGCATGCTCTCTCTGGGCCCAGTATCTCCTTGCCCTTGATCAGAGCCATCTTGGCAAGTCTGAGGAGGTGGAAGGCACTTGCTCAGTCAAGGCGACTCCAGTTAATGGAATATTTTTTATACTTCAGCAAACAATTTAACTATTTCAGAGAGAACTCCACTTCAGTGGGAAGGATTCCTCCTTGAGACAGGAGACTGCCTGCTTTAGTCTTAATATCGAATGACTAATTTCGCCTTGGATTAGATGTGAAAATCATTAAGTTTGAGAATCCTCTAACTGAGGGCTCAGTGGGCCTTACTTGCATGAAGAATGTTCTTTTTTCCCTCTGCCGATTCACCTCCGGAGATGACAGCTTCCTCTTGTGTTCAGCTATTTTCCTCCCAGGTTCTTCCTCCCATCCCGGGTTTATTGCAATGACTACTATGTAGCACTCTCAAAAGAAGATTCCTTTTCAAAGGTTCAGCCAACCCTCCAAAGTCCCAGTTTGAAAGGGGGTATTAATTAGCTTGATCCTAGGGCTAACCCAGTGTTTCAAGCTTTTTCATTCAAACGGATTTTTTTTAAAGCCCATAAAATCTGACTTTCCAAGGAGGCAGGAGCTAATGAGGTGGCCCAGACAAACAAAACCTGTTGAACCAAGGCCACACCAGGCCACTGAACGCCTACTATCCCCCTTAGCCATTTGCCTCCCCTACAGATTTAGCCCCAGAAGGGAGGTGGGGGTGGGAGCCAGGTTGTCTTGAATTATGCAGTCTCATCAGCCAGGAAAATCTTTCCAACCCTTATGGGGAGCATGGTGCTGAACAGCAGAAAGGTATAACACTGGGAACAGCGGTGAGAGAACAGTCTCTAGGGAAAACGATTTTTTCCACTACTAGTCTTTGGAAGGCAGTCCTGTAGGGTTGGGACTTCTTGGTAACTTGTGGGTCATTGAGGAAGGAGAAGAAGGCTAGGTTTGGAGAAGTAATGAGGACTGATATTGACAGAACATGTACTATGTACCAAATACCATTCTAATTACTTACATATAAACCATGTCATCCTTACAACAAACCTGTGTTCTGGGGATTATTTAAATCCTCAATGTACAGATGAGGAAACTAAGGCAGACAGAGATCCCATGGTGAACACTGCACAGCAGAAGTTCAAACCCTGGTATCTGCTGCCACAGCACATGCTCTTAACCAGTGTGCTACCTGACACGGATTCTGAGGGGGTGCTACTCTTGGCTTAAAGGCCAAGCATGCAGGCCACTCCTGGTGAGCAAAGGCTCAGCTTCATTCTCTCTCAGGAAAAAAAAAAAAAAAAAAAAAATCCCAGTTAGGTGGAGGGAAATGACTAGCTCTGGCATAAATCAGGGGTCCATGTGTTTTAAAGGATGAGCTGGGAAAGGAAGAGAAGGAGGAATAAAACAAAAAACTGGACGGTCCAAAGAGGAGGAACCCTGTGCCCTATACAAGGTGTTACTAAATGCAGTTGTATAAAATAATGGCTAAGAACCTGGTCTGAGGAGCCAGGTAACCCAGACTTGAATGCTGGCTTCAAGACTGAGTAGGCCTGTGACTTGGGTGCCCCCACCATCCCACAGATTGCTGTACAGACTGAATGAGAATCATGTGCTTAAAGCATTTGGCCCAATGTCTCTGGTACATAGTTAAGAGCTCAGTAAAAAACCCAAACCAAACTCGTTGTCCTCAAGTCGATTCTGATTCATAGCAACCCTACAGGACAGAGCAGAACTACCCATAGGTTTTCCAAGGCTGTAATCTTTGCAGAAGCAGACTGCCACACCTTTCTCCCATGAAGCAGCTGGTGGGTTCAAAACTCGACCTTTCGGTTAGCAGCTGCATTCTTAACTATTGTGCCACTAGGGTTCCTAAGAGTCTAATGATAACTCGAGTGATCCCTGGGTACTCAGAAAGAGAGCTCCGAAGCTCCTCTGATTGTACACCGTGTGACTGAGAGGTATGAGGACAAGGTTGCTGTGTAGGCGCACTCACGTGAGCAGATAAGTGAGCACGCAGAGCAGAGAGGAGCCAGGAGGAGCCAGGGTGGGAAGACCACAGTGGAGGGTGGACAGGAGAGCTCCTGGGAGCCACCACTAGAGCTAAGGGCCTCCCCTCCACCAGAGGGCGCTACAAGGTGAGGCGGCCCAGAGGAGGCAATTGTCCCTGCATCCACTGCCCTTCCTGAGTACTAGAGGTGCCCCAGGCAGTCTCAGTACCTACTCCATCTGACTCTCAGGATATTTCTGCCTTTAATCTATTGTAATTGGCACTGACTTTCTTTTCCTTTAGCAACAGTGTTGTTGACACACCATGATTAATGCTCCCAAGAAGGGGAGATGGAGCCAGTTTGTGTAACTGCTCAGAAATTATAATGACAGTAATACTTGCGGGGCTATCAGTACTGGGCAGGGCCCCGTGCTAAGTGTTTCTCATAGAACTATTACAAACATCACAATAGCAGGTAGTCTTCTCATCCCCATTTTATTCAGGAAGAAACTAATGCTTCTTTGAGAAGCTGCAATTTCCCCCCTCCCTGTCCCAAGAATGCATAGCTGAGAGAAGGGTGGATTTGAACCCAGGTCTGCTTGAACTCCAGAGCTCCTGCTCTTCATTTTCAGGTTTCTGGGCAGGGAACTGCATCAACAGAAAAGTGTTTTTCTGAAAGTGAGTCGCCATGAAGCCCTTCCTAACACTCGGATCCCTGAAAGAAGGGACCCCTCAGAAGGAGAGAACAGGGAGGCAGAGGGAAGTGAGGTGAGATAAACAGCAGCCTTCAAATCATGACTTCAAAAAAAAAAAAATTAGGAAGAAATAACGAAGATGCGTAAAAGTGGAAAATACCCTAATGAAGACACAAGAATTGAAAAACGAAGTTCCATCACATAAAACGGATGTTTAGTGGCCACTGAGTCAGTTCCCAAGTGTCCTTTGCAGACTGCGGCCACCACACTGACATCCTCCCTGGACAGCCTTGCCTGGACCCTCCCGTCTCTCCGCCTGAGGAGCCACCTGAGGGCAGAAGCTTCCATTGCTAGACTCCGACACCCTGCCTGGTACGAGCATATGTTCAATAAATGAGAGGTCAGTTAAGGAATCCAATAAATAGATGAATCAATGAGCCACAAAGTCTTGCAAGGTACCTGTCACACTCTCTTAAGAAACATTAACTGCGAAACAGAGACAAACCTATGATCACACCATCGGTGAGAGTCCACAGGCTCCTTGCCTGTGATGGAACTGGGGACACTTCACTGCTGAGGCCAGGGGAAAGATACCCTGCCTGTGGGCCAGAAATCCCGAACGTGCATCTCTTCCTCATCATATCGCTTATTCCAGAGGCACAGACACCATGGCTTGGGTAGGTGTGGTAGAAAGTCTGGGAGGAGGGGAGCCTGAGGTACCTGGAAGTCTCCTGGGAAGGAAGCACGGCCACACACAGGGCCCAGCCTGGGCAGCCTGTGGCTCCAGCTTTGGACCCACTGTGGCCTTGTGTGCTGTGGACTAGCCAGTGTCCTCACCCCCTCCCCGGGCTGCTGATGAACTCGGGGTGACTGAAACTTCTTGGCACCCTATCACTGCCAAGTTTGAAATAAGTGACTAATAGGTTCCCTTTTGCTTGTCTTCAGTTAAGTAACAGGGGCATTGGTGGTTCAGTGGTAGAATTCTCACCTTCCCTGCAGGAGACTCAGATTCGATTCCCTGCCAATGAACCTCATGCACAGCCACCACCCGTCTGTCAGTGGAGGCTTGCTTGCGTGTTGATATGATGCTGAACAGGCTTCAGTGGGGCCTCCAGACTAAGATGGACTAGGAAGAAAGGCCTGGAGATCTACTTCCAAAAATTGGCCAATGAAAACCCTATGGATCACAACAGTCAGATCTGCAACTAATCGGGACAGCGCAGGACCAGGCATGGGCTCGCCATGAGTGGGGGGGCTCAGCATGAGTGGTGGGCTCACCATGAGTAGGGGGCTCAGCATGAGTGAGGGGCTCAGCATGAGTGGGGGGCTCACTATGAGTAGGGGGCTCAGCATGAGTGAGGGGCTCAGCATGAGTGGGGGGCTTGAGGGGCTCAGCATGAGTGGGGAGCTCACCACGGTGACTCAATGGCAGCTAACAATGACAGTGAGGTAACAGGCAGAAGGCTGTGATTTGAGTGAACAAATAAAACACCATCAGTTCAGGAAATGAACATTCAGGCAGGAACCCAAGTGTCAGTTGGGTGTGGACCGGCCAGGACAGCCCAGAGCCAACTGATTCCATGGACTGTTTGTTTCTTTTTCCTTGTAACCCCCCCAGGAGGGCCCCAAGGGAAAAGGACCAGTGTTGCCTCCCATTGGCCAGTGTAAAACAAGGGCCAGGCACCCACTGGCCAGCGTAAAACAAGGGCCAGGCACCCACTGGCCAGCGTAAAACAAGGGCCAGGCACCCACTGGCCAG